>NC_138245.1:1797360-1994860 GCF_964197995.2 Scardinius erythrophthalmus
AGAAACATTACATTCACTTAAGTATAATCTTTTGTTTTTCTCTTATATTTATATATATATTTCTCTTTATTTTTATATTCTCTTTTTAAAGTATATGCTAAAGTGTACTATTATTTCACAAGGGAGAGGAAGAAATTTACACAGAAAAGGATACAATGTAAAGGTAAAAAGTAAATGCATAAATAACAAGAGAGAGAAAAACATCGAAACCTGCCATAAACTAAACATCCTGCAAACATACAATATTCAAAATACAATAGGCAACAAGATATACGATATGACAAAATCACATATAAGCAAGTCTAAAAGAGTGACAGCCAGGGTTTTTTGTCCTTGTCCCGAGTTGTTCATGATCTACAAACAGATGATCAGTGGACTCTAAATGTAAAGAGTGTGTGTTATAAAGCACACAGATGAGTGTGTCAGCAGTGATGAGCTTACAGTGTTTCACCAAATGATGAAATCAGCTTTAAGATGAAGGGAATGAAGGAATGAAGGAGTGAAGCGAGCGCTAGAAGTGGAGTTGACCTCATTACTCACTGAACAAGTGTGAATCGACATGCTCTCGGGACTTATGAGACCACTGAATGAATATCGTATTAATTAGGGTCTAAAACCAGGACACGCACACACACTCATCACGAAGCGCCGTGCATTTAGGACAAATATAGACCGAGAGCAGGAATGAGTGATGAAAGATTGATTTCTGCACTTTCAGTGAACATTAGCTCACTCCAAGACAATCTTATCTTTGCTATTTATACAGCATGCAGCTGCAATTTTTACACTTTCAGGAGACAAATTTGCATACGCTTATGCGGTTGAGATGATATTAAAAAATTACCCTTTTAAAAGAGCGTGAGAGAGAGACAGAGAGAGAGAGAGAGAGAGAGAGACAGAGACAGAGAGAGTGAGAGAGAGAGAGAGAGAGAGAGAGAGAGAGAGAGAGAGAGAGAGAGAGAGAGGACCAACAATATTGCATATTTTAATGCCTAGCTGTTTCACTGTGGTTATAAATAGATCGCCATGGAAACCCTACACATAAAGCACAGGAGCACATGGCGGCGAGAGAGAGACGAACATCTGGATTTCTGCACATCTGTACGTCACTGCGCTCGCTCTGGGACTACAGTACCAGCAAGTAAAGTAAAAGATCAATCAATACAGCAAATGAAAGGGTAAATGCCATATTTAACATATTAAATAATAAAGGCTTTGAGGAATAGAAAAGCAGTCTGCTAAAAAAAAAATAAAAAAAAAATGCTAAATTAATAAATATAAAGGTGTCGTGAAGCAGAAATAGATTAGTTCTGGATTTGTTACTACTCTATCTTTATGTATGCTGGGAAAAGTATGCATGAAAAACTGAATTTCCATGTTGCTCGTGACAAATGAACTAAAACTTACTAAAACTGTGCTTCTAATGGTGTATATATCTGATAAAAGATATGAGAGACGTATAGGAGGTATTTGCACCATTTAAACATCCTGTAAGTTTAATAGATTAAAACATCCTCCTTATTATAAACAAAGCATTTAATCGAGCTCCAAAAATGGCTGGTTTTGATATCGCAGGATCTGTGATGTCATTTGCATACGTATGCCCTGTATATTTTAAAGGGGTCATAAACTGCATTGTTTTGTTGTTTTATAATGTTTCAAGGGGTGCACTTAAAATGTTAATATGATTTTTACATCATAAATTATAAATAAAAGGCATTTTTCCAACCCTGATTTTAGCCCTTTGGTTTGAACGCTCTGTTTGAAGGGGCGTGTCTCTGTGAGACTGTAAACGCCCACTGCTATGATTGGCTGTGAGACTTCAATGTAAACGCCCACTGCTGTCATTGGCTGTGAGACTTCAGTGTAAATGCTCACTGCTGTGATTGGCTGTGAGACTTCAGTGGAAACGCCCACTGCTGTGATTGGCTGTGAGACTTCAGTGGAAACGCCCACTGCTTTGATTGGCTGACATCTTTGCATATGAAATAGCTAAGTATCACACGTGGAACTCTCTCGAAAATCAGAGATTCGTTAATTATAACAGGAGATTTGGCGTGAGTCCAGAACTCAGTCCTGATAAACTCTCGGTGTTTGATTGACAGCTCAACAGTGATTGCAAAGGGAGCATCCTGATCACTTTCTGTATATAATTTAATCACATTTTAAATCACAGATTATTTTCATCCTTCTAAGAGAAAAAAATGTGAAGTAGACCATTAAGTCACTCACTGGTTTAATTTACTGACACATAGACAAAAATCATCTGACTTTACATGAATCATTACATATTAAGAAATCACTGGTCACAGATCAGGCATTAGAATGAACACGGTTACTTACATGCATTACTGTAGAGTCCATATCGTAAAAGTCTGTTAGCGAATTTACCAAAGAATCCACAGTGAAACGTTCCGAATACAAATAAATAATGCTCAACTGAGACATTCACATCTTGCCGTCCCCGAAGCCATCTTTATCGCTTGCTAAGTTCTAGGTGTGTGTGTGTGTGTGTGTGTGTGTGTGTGTGTGTGTGTGTGGCGGTGGGCGGGGCTAAACAGGCAGTGATGTCAGAAGCAGGAGTTATTAATCGTCTGATGTTTCGCCACACTATTACGTAATAAAGTGACACATTCCACAACCTGTCGTTTTGTGAGATTGGCTTCAATATAAACTGTTTTTAGACTAACAAGAAAGTTTTGAGTTCTGAAACTTACAGGATGTTTTTATAGTCAAGTCAATTCAGTCAGCTTCATTTATATATAGCGCTTTTAACAATATAGACTGTTTCCGATCAGCTTTACAGAGATAACAGGAGATTACAGTAACAGAGATTGTTCTGGCTTTACAGCAGCTCTAGAATAAAGTTATTGTCCAGATAAAGCTAGTTTTGATGATTCACTTCCGTCGCAAAGATCATTAGTTATTAACTGAGTGGCCGCTAACACGACAGCGGTCTAACACACACCGCTCTATAGTGCAATGACCTCTAATCTGTCAAAAGATCGAGGGAATTTTGATTTCTCAGTTCATGACCCCTTTAAATGAACATGGTCATGTTAACTGATGGGAACCCCTTCCCAGCAAGCAATTCTGCGTTTAAAAGACGTCTAATAGCCGTCCAAACACAGCCCAGACGTCCGGCTAAAGCAAGGGAAATTTGGGCTGTCAATGAAAATTAAATAGACGATTAAACCATCGCCCGAGAATAGACTAGTCATCAATTAGACAGCAAAGAAATGAAATGAGTGAAGAAATGAAACCAAGCAGCTTGTAATCACTGTTGACTTTGCTTTCATGATGGAGTATCATACATCTCATCTCGCAAGTTATTTTGGCAAAAACGACATGTAACCGAATTCAAGGTTATTTTGGCTGGAAGTGTGTTCCTCATCGCCGGACTATATCGGTCTATAGTTAACCTAGACGGAGAAATGACGGCTATTGCTTGCTGGGTTTACAGTAATCACATCCGGCAGTGTCAGTTGTGCAAGTGTTTTCCTACAGTACATGGACACATTCCCACACACATGGGCTGATAAATTAATAATTCTATACTAGAACTTCAACACATCACACACACACACTTAATATTTCCCAAGGTGTTTTGGCCTTTGCAGGATAAAAATCGCTCTTTGCTTGTAGCGTTTTGTCCAAAACTAGTTTCCGTGGCATTTTGCTGAATCGATATCTCTCGGTTATGGAGGTGTGTGGATTCTTGACAAAAACTTAATATAGAAAGTGCTGTGACAAGACAAGTAGACTTGTTAACCTTAAAGAACAACTGAGCTTTCACCATGACCAACTTTTATCTCAATTGAACAATCTTTCCGGTTTTAAATTGATTTAGAGCCCAAATAAACTGTATCACACAACCGTATCACTGACTGAATGAGTATTGAGGTTTTTTTTTACACTTTTTCTCTGCATGGTCTACATGATGTTGCTTTACAGTAACTGTCTAAATGCAATCATTTGTTTCCACAGTTTTGAAAGAGTTTAACAAATAAAACAGTATCGAAACAAACACTAAGACAAGTGCAGGAGCACACGCATAAAATGAGTAAAAGCCGATTAAAGTCAGTATGAAACAGAAGTCAAGCTAGTCTTTTCTTCTCTATAGTGTCGTGTATATATCCGAGAGAAACGCTTCTGGAACAAGAACAGATGTGGGCGGGGCTTGATTGTGCCTGTGGGGAATTGATTGGCTGGTTGTGGTTTGCTATTAAAGCCCCGCCCACATCATCAGAGAAGAGAAGAGATGCTGCAAGAGGAACTCATTCTGATTCAAGATTACCAGGAACATGAATTTAACACAATAATCATGTGCAGAGATAAATCATGCATAATATTCCATAAAAATAAAATTGATTTCATGGTGATTTTAACCTTAGTTTACACGACATCCATATTTTTATGTCATTTTTGAGAGTCTGATTACAAAAACAAAAGTCTCACTATTAAAATCCATGACCCAAACACACAATTATAATGATGTTCTCAATATAATTTTATGTTTATATTTTAATGATGTTATGTAGCCGATATGACAGACTTGTGCTGCACTTTACTGTATTTTCCAATCATATTTCAAGCAGTTCATAATCATCATGTTGAACAGTGCGCATCTGAAGCGTCTCAGCTGAAGGAAATAATACATTATTTATCGGCTTTAATATATCGGCCAGATTTTCTTATTGGGCCGATAACGATAACATTAAAAATGAACATATATCGACCGATACCGATATGGTGTCGATATATCGTGCATCATTAATAGGGTATACTGTAACTCATGAGCCGCACTGGAGTTATGCCTCTGTCCTCATGCGATCCTGCTTTGGTGATTTCAAGGTGACTTACAAACGAGGAAGGTTTGCACTGATGTGATTTACACATGTAGTTCAGTGGAGACGAACACACACACACAGATCTGGAACATCTGTCCTGATGCTGTGGTTCACACACACGACTGCTGGCTGTTTGAGGGAAACTGAACTGGACATTGTTCTGATGGGTCCGTGTTTTTGACGAGGGCTTTTCCTGCCGAGACTGAAGCTGCGAGTGTGAGGAAATAAATGTGATCTATGCGAACGCCTCCAGTCCAGCAGCGCTCCTGAAGAACAGCGCGCAGATCCTCAAACCCACACACTCATCGATCCTGTGTGGAGTAACACAGCAGCGTGGGCAGAATGTGTGTGTGTGTGTGTGTGTGTGTGTGTGTGTGTCTGTGTGTGTGTGTGTGTGTTTCTATCCTACTTCAACCTGAATGCACACAGACTCATGGGGACTCGTGTCACAGTGGGGACCTAAATAGAGCTCCCCATGGGTACACAAGCTTATAAATCATACAGAATGAGATTTTTTGGAAATGTAAAAATGCAGAAGGACAATTCCACGCAAAACTGTCACATCCATAACGCCAACACAATGCCATGGTATTTAGTTGGCATTATGGATGTGACAGTTTCGCGCGGAATTGCCCAGAAAGTGTTCTGTGATGGGTAGGTTTAGGGGTAGGGTTAGTGTGTGTGTGTGTGTGTGTGATGGGTAGGTTTAGGGGTAGGGTTAGTGTGTGTGTGTCTGTGTGTGTGTGATGGGTAGGTTTAGGGGTAGGGTTAGTGTGTGTGTGTGTGTGTGTGATGGGTAGGTTTAGGGGTAGGGTTAGTGTGTGTGTGTGTGTGTGTGTGTGTGTGTGTGTGTGTGTGTGTGATGGGTAGGTTTAGGGGTAGGGTTAGTGTGTGTGTGTGTGTGTGTGTGTGTGTGTGTGTGTGTGTGTGTGATGGGTAGGTTTAGGGGTAGGGTTAGTGTGTGTGTGTGTGTGTGTGTGTGATGGGTAGGTTTAGGGGTAGGGTTAGTGTGTGTGTGTGTGTGTGTGTGTGTGTGTGTGTGTGTGTGTGTGTGTGTGTGTGTGTGTGTGTGTGTGTGTGTGTGTGTGTGTGTGTGTGTGTGTGATGGGTACAGGTTTAGGGGTAGGGTTAGTGTAAGGAGATAGAATATACCGTTTGTACTGTATAAAAACCATTAAGTCTATGGAGAGTCCCCACAAAGATAGTGAACCAGACGTGTGTGTGTGTGTGTGTGTGTGTGTGTGTGTGTGTGTGTGTGTGTGTGTGTGTGTGTGTTGCACAGACCAAACTCTCTCTCAGCTGGGATATCAGTGTCAGGTTTCTGATGTCGGGCTCAGATGAATCTCCAACACAAAGCTGTCGATCAACATTCACAGGAGCCTCAAACTCATGGACAACACATGAGAATCAGCCTATAGAAAAGCACTTTCCTGAACTTTCCCCAGCGATGTAATATTACGGCTGTCTACTGAACCATCCATCGCGGTGAACTCACCAATAAAGGACTTTATTATATCCATCATTACTATACATATATATATATATATATATATAGATTGTACATACAATGACCATTGTTCTACATATATATTAAGAAACTTATAATAGAGATACACACACACACACACACACACACACACACACACACACTCAAGACAATTTTACACACACACTTCACATAATTATCCGTACATCATACTTTCTGTTTTAAGTGTTTTGTATTGATGGTATTGTAAGTTTTTTTTTTTTTTTTTTTGGGGGGGGGGGGGGGGGTATCTGAACATTAAGAAAATATTACATTTTTAATATAATGGGAACGCTACTATTGACTGTTCTCTGAGGTGGAAACATTTAAGACAAAATGTTCTATGATCAATGCATAAATAATGGCATTATTGCAGACCAGATAACTTTGAATGAACATTCTATTAACATAATGTTTGTTCATAATTTTGAGAGAACGTTCAGTGTCTTTATTATGTGTCATTAGTGACAAAAGGCACATTTTATCTTGTTAATGTCTGAGTAACGTCTCATGTTCATTATCTGTACAACTCAATGTAAGATCATCCCAGTGACATCAGAATGCTGAATGTACCCAGTGCTGTCACACTGAAGCCACTGCATCAGTGCTGTTGTCCTCTCTACGCTGTGTATCTGGTGTTGTATATGTGTGTACTGCACATAGAGCTGAATTAGTGGTTTTCTGCACAGCACTGACTGCCAGAAAAAGCCTTTCAGTGACTGAAGTCACCATCAAACTGCATTCATCCAATTTACTTTCATAATGTGGCAGATCAAGTGAAATATAATGTTACAAGGTCATGGACATTTCTACAGTCAGTCTGAATTTAAATAAAGTTAAATTGTTGAGGTAAAAAGATTCCTAATCAAATCAATGGATAGTGTCTGCTTTCAACCTTTACTTGATGTAGTACGGTAACATTTCTTGTATCACTGGTCTGAAATCAGATGATTAGACAGAGCAAAAGATCTATCAAGACACGCACAATCACACCAAGGTGACTCACAACACTGTGTTTGTCATGACGCACTGAAGGACACAAGCAGTGATGTGCATATTAAACACTGTGATATTTGTGTGAATGCAAAGAAAAACAATCACTTTCTTCATCAGTGTCATTAGTATTTGTCTTGTTTTCCATTGCAATTTTTAAACATCCCTAAAATGAGATATTAGGACTTATTATTTTATTTTACCCTTTGGCAAGCAGTCTTTGCTTAAAGGGAAAATATTATGCAAAATTCTCTTTCATGTTGTTTTTGACCATTCATGTGTCTGCAGTGTGTACACGACCACCCTACTGTGGTAAAAATACATCCACTCCATTTATTATTTTCCCCATGAATCCGAAACGGTGTCTCAAAATGAGCCGTTCACGAATGTGTTGCAATGTGATGTCACACTGCACAGGCCCCACCCACAACTGCTGGCTGACTCCGCCCTATTAGCATAGACTCCGCCCCTCAGTGAGCTGAACACAGTCTGCCATGTTAATCTCCTCGACAGAGCATTTAACCTGTTAACCGTTGCCAGAGCGCGGGCGCACTGAAGCGGTTTTTTTTATAAATAGTTCAAAGTTACTATCAGATTTAATGTTATACCTTGACAAACTATACATCATTACAAAGATATAAGACTCAAGTTTCAGAATTTGACCACTATTGTATTCTGAGAAACTTATAGCGACAGTTATTTCTTAATTTGTGTCAGGAGTTATGAAATGAAAAAATGAGTCGATACCTTTGATATGAATTATGACCGTCAGCCGCTTTCATTCATAAAAAAACTCCCGTGCTGTCGTCATGACAGCGATACACAAAACAACGTCCTTCCGGGCTTTTAGCTAAAAAATGTGCAGATTTGGAGAAATATTGATATATTCTCATAGGTTTACATCAGATTTCTATAGACAGGAATAATATTTATTGAATTTATACCCAAATGCGTCGATGTAATCATTATGAGCGTTTGTATACTCTGTTAATGCGTTTTCAATTCATACCAATAGCATGAGGGCGCCCTCGCCGCCCTGTGCACAGTATTAGAACATGAAGAAGTGCCATAATCATGTGACAATCCAGGAAGCCTCGAACACACACACAGCTAACAAGAGATCGCGCTGTAACTATGGCTGTAACATGGAGATACAGTCGTTTTGAAGACAATAAACATGTTTGCTATGATATTTGAGTTACCTGTGTTTTTCAATCCATGCCAGGTATTTCCATAATAATAGATTATATTTATAATGTAATGCTAATCTATATAGACTATCATTGTGCAGAACAGTATACAATAGTATATTTTCTGTCTGATTTTTTTATCTGAAGCCAAATTAGATCACAGAAAATTATTTAAAATACTCGATTTGCTTTATAAAGTAAGTTTATAAGCACAAACATGGTTTTAATCTCATAAATTGTCGTGTATTGATGGTGTGCTAAGCTAACATGCTAGCTAGCCCTAGGTGCACCTGCCACCTAGAAGTTATATTTTTATTATTTTTTGAATGCTTACTGAAATGTTTCTTTATTCAAGAAATGCATTTAAAACAGTTTAGAATGTAAGGGTGAACTTTGAGAAAATAAATTAGTGACTGAAACCATATGAATAGCATGTGAATAGCCAGTCGTTAGTGACTATAATGCAGACAAAAGAAATGCATATTTACAGCCATAACCTGGCTGGAGAGGTGTGAATGTGTGCAGGGGGAGACTGAGACTGAATGGGGCTCGTTTGCACCACAAAACAATAAAGACAATATACTGCATAGATGGTAAGAAGATGACACTAAATATCAGTAGCATTTTAGCATCAAATCAAAATAAAGTCACATGACATGGTCTTGAAAAACATTTCACTAAATACAGAGTTTTGGACTTATTATCTTAAGATTTTAAACATAAAATGTTTAGACATGTGGCATTAGCTGTAGTGCATTTCTAGACTGCTCCAGGGCCAACTTCAATTTTATTTTCATGAGGATGTTTCATAAAAAATAATTTCTAATAACTTTACAAAACTTTGAAGCTATTTATAACAATTTTTGTCATTATGACAATAATTAATTCTACATTACAATAAACTGCCAGGTGTCAGCTTTCAAATGAGATCATACTTGTGCTTTTAGTACAAAGGGTTCATGAACTGTATCTGTTTCAGTTTGGGTATGTCATTTCTTGGGATTTTTCAAAAGTGGGGTTGCAGCTTAACAGGTTAACAGTAGAAATGTATTCTTATTAAAGCTATTAAAGTTATTCAGTCAAGAGCAGTGATTTTCTCTTGTTTGATTCATATTAACAGCATAGCAGTAGGTACTGTATATTACACTGCTTTCACTTTAATACACAGATATCAAATATACACATGCAATTTATTTCCCTGTTTACGGTTATAACCAACATACTGTAACCAACTGTGTTTGTGAACTTTGTGTGTTTTTGACATAACCTTGAGTGTATTTGACAGTTTAAGCGCAATAAATGTGAAAAGAGAACTTAGTTTAATACCAAGCGGAAGTCTCTCTCTTGAATCCAACACTGAAGTGACTTAAACTGCAATTCATCCACTGGCCACTAGAGGCCGGCTGCAGAAGAGAGTCAATCCCATAGACCCGCATGTTAATATGCCCAACTTTACAGCAGAAAAAAACATGTTTACAGCCTGGTGCAAAAAGTGGTTTTGGTCTATAAGGCTAATGTTGCCCTTCTGTGTTGCCCTTCAGTTGACGACTGTGAGGGGGTGAATTTTTTTACAACTCATCCATTAAAATTATTTTAAGCCTTAAAGTTCTGCATAATTAAAGTCAACAAGAAATCAAAATTGACCCTATTTACTTTGTTAGCACATATTACTAGTCTTGTGGTGAACAATTAATCTGTACAAGTTAATACACAGAAAAAATAGTTTGCCGTGGTAATCTTTAATCAAAATCTGAAAAGTTACTTCCAGTCTGGAATGGCGTTCCTTTTCCGATGACGTGAGTTTGACGGCTTGGGTTGGAAACGCTTAACCACTCCCCTCAAACCGTTAGTCTGTTATGAGCAGAGATGGAGAGGAGGAGCGCTAGAGTAAAACCCTGCCCTCTGTTCAATATTCCCTTTCACTGGGAAATACGTCACAACACTGGAGAAAAGTCGTTTGCAACTTCCGGTTCACGTGGAAGGGCGTGGCCACTTGAGTGACAGGTGGATTGCCGCTGATGTCACTACTAGCCGTTTGTCTGCTGTCTGTTGGCGTCACGTCACCTCAGCTAATCCGCCTCGCTACACATTTTCATTTATCCGAGAGTGACGCTGCCAAGATGGCGACGGCCGGCTCCGCCCACAAGTCAGCCGCCGATCGGTCTGCGCAGAGCTGCATGAAGTCAAACAAGCCTTATGTTTAATCCTTACAGGACCCGCCGTCTGACAGCCAGCTTTCTGTGCGCGTGCTCCGGATGTGTGTGCGTTTAGAAAACCATATATCAGAAGTTAGACTAATATGGCTTTAAAACGCATGCAAATAAAACACTTTCATGATCATGAAGAAATGCAATGTCACGTGAGCCCGAGATTATAATCAAAACCAAACAGATGTTTTAGAGTATCCGAGGCACAAGCTGTAAAGGCTCCGCCCTCTTCTGGAAAGGTGGGCGGGGAAAAGCAGCTCATTTGCATTTAAAGTTACATACATGAAAACAGCATGTGTTTCCTTCCACTCAAAACTGGGCATTTACAACATGGTATAATAAATGATCTGTGGGGTATTTTGAGCTGAAACTTCACACGCACACTCTGGGGACTCCTGGGCTTATATTACATCTTGTAAAAAGGGGCATAATAGCCCCCCCCCCCCCTCTTTAAGTTTTCATTTAGATACTTTAAGACACGTTTCTGTGAAAAAAGGCCAATGACAATATACAGTAAGTGAGATTAGGAGATCGGTTGGCTCTTTTCTGCATGTCACTGCAGGAGATGATGTTGCGGTCAGCCTGAAAACAAACGTGTTCATCAAGTCTTTCACTCTGCTTAAATGTGGCAACACCTAAGCACAATGTTGAGACAGAGATGACACAGCATCAACGCCACAGGACACACACACACACACACAGGTGCAAAAATAGATGAAGAGGTCAAGAGGGCGAGCAAGACAGTGACAAAATGAAAACGGCACACATCAGCATGTGACTGGACTCTGGTTTGCGATGTTAGGCAGATCCAGACATGACTGATGCAGAGACAGACCGTTCTGGGGTGTGTTTCCCGTACACCGCCGTAACTCGCTGCTTCACTACTATAGTACGATACATCGTTGAAGAAACCAACTAGCGAGTCACGACTGTTTCCCCAAACCGTACTGTCGCAAACTGGTCGTTCAACCACGTTGGTTAATGACGTCACGCAGTTGGTGGAGTAATAATACTTTAAATGAATCTGTTTGAGATGGAATTAACACTAGATGTTTTATTATAAATTACGAACATGTAATCTGAGGAATATTTCTCATTTTTCTCAGTTATTTTGCTTTATTTCCAGATTCAATCATAGACTCGTTCTTACACTAGAGCTCGTTCACACATGCGCACTCTTCAACAAATGATGTTTTATAAACAAAGTTCGGGAGGAGCACGTTCAAATAAGCAATCCAATCTACTCGTCATCAAACAATTATGTCTACCCTAATCAGCATGACAAGAAGTATATATATATCCACACTGTCAACTCACCTAATATTCCTTAACAGTTTTTCAGCATCCCTCCACCACCCCGATTCCTCACTCTTGACTTAATCTTTACAGCCAGGAATACGGGGGGAGTACTCTGGGTTCGGGCCGAATACCGAGCCCGGAGCCCTCTCCTCGGACAGCACGCCAAATACGCATTTATTCTATCTAACTTATTTGTAAGTGTGAACTAGTGAACGACGCTTTCAATCTCTTGACAAACTAAAAGACGTAAATGACATTTATTCTAAATAACAGATATAGATTGTACTAAATGTCAGATTGCTTATTATTTGACTCGAGGTAAGGATAAGGACACAACTCTGTGATGCTGTTTGCGAATGTTCGTTGTAATGATGGTTTCGGGAAACACAGACTTGTTGAACTATGTTGATAACGACAGAACTTGCGAACATAGTTGGCTAATGCTGCTTTTGGGAAACGCACCCCTGAATCTGTCATCATGAGTGGAAGCACACCTGTCCTTGCCAGTGTCATTGAGAGAGGGCCGACCCCTGACAAATAATCATACCTGTGCATGACGCCGAACACACCCTGATTGTGTATCATATTCAGGGATGCCTCCACCATTACAAACATGTCTTCCAACTTTTTTAAATTTAAAGATTTGTATTTAAGATGTGTATTTAAAACAATGAAAAGGTATGCATGCAGTGGACTAATGAATATGTTTTCATATTTTAAAATAATTTTCCCGACTAGATGCTGCATTAGTAAAGCACCGGCTGAGAGGATGTTAACATTAGTACCTCAGGCGATTAGAGCAATGTGACAAAAGTACACACGAATGTTTAAATGTCATGATTGTTACGGTCTATCTGCATAAGTTTATATCCAGCTGGGTACATTTATGCATCATTAGTCAAGTTGCATATTGATCCATTAATACTAACACTTTCTCTTCTCTTCTTTTCTTTTCTTTTCTTTTCTTTTCTTTTCTTTTCTTTTCTTTTCTTTTCTTTATTAAAAAAATGTAAACTGCATTATACTAAAGTGGGAAAGGTCACAGCACTTGCATATTTTTGTCCTATTGTCAGTTTAATTGCTTCAGTTGCTCTCTTCACTTGTTAGTCGGTTGGATAAAAGTGTCTGCTATATGATTAACTGTAAATGTAATCTAAATGCATATTTAAAGCTAGTGATCTGAGAATGCAAATTAATACGTCTATCCAGCCGAGAAAAACATATTGGAGCATATCTGATTTTGAACACATCTGAAAATTAAATAGTTTTTATCCTTCCTGTAATTCATGTTTTGTTATTTTAACTAGATACGCATAGTGTGCTCTAAAAGAGAGCAAGAAAAGCTGTATATGTACATATAAGTACAGTTTTCGTTCAGTGCCGAAATCTGCATGTTCGTGAATCCTCTCATGAGTGTAGACACGCTGCAAATAAGAGATTCACAATCACATGTATATTTGTATATATTTTTGTATCTATTTTTATTTATGTTCTTTGGAGTGATTGTTTTTGGTTCAGTTTGGATATCTTTTAATATTTATTCATATCGTTAATATATTAATATTGATATATATTTTATTTAAATGTACAATACATTTTCATAGTTCAGTCAATACTGTTTATTCATGTAAAAAGTTGAGCACTATTTTATTTTTGAGTGTTATATTTTGATTCAGTATCAGTTTTAAAATCTATTGGTTAATTAATCGGTTATCTGCTCAACTTAGTTATCGGTATCGGTAAAATCCAATATCGGTTACACATTTAATTATCACACATTAAACATTAAACAACTCATAAATCAATACTGAAAGAAATGAAATGAAATGAAATGAAATGAAATGAAATGAAATGAAATGAAATGAAATGAAATGAAATGAAATGAAATGAAATGAAGGACTGTGAAGCTTTGAGGTGTTGATGGACTCGATCGACTCCATCTGTGTTTTGATAATCATTCTGAATCCCATCCACACATAGTCTTCGACAAAAACACGATTTTCTCAGCTTTTGCTCAAAATGTTGCTTTTTTAATGAAACTTACCCATATTCAAGAGTTGGTAAAAAAGGTGCACGAAGCTAAAATTATCATTGTTTTAATTATTTTATTCATACAACACAATATTCTGGAGGCCTTGAAATTTTGTGAAAAATATGCTGTCTTTTTTAATGTCTAATATTAATGAGCCAGGTTGATGAGGTTCCTTTTATCAGATTGATCAACATTACATGCGTGAAGTATTTTTTTCTGTGCCAGCATTACCAACCATCCTTCAAGGTCATCCATTCAGGAACGCCTGTCTCCTGGAAGAGGATAAATGTGGCCCGGTCTCTGATTTATAATAAGTCTTCCTAGGGAAATGCTTTCTCCTTTTAAGAACGGCTGCTGGAATCAGGGCAGCACTACTGTCCTTATTAGAGGAGATTGTACTCCTTCTGAGCAATTCCTGGTGGGACCCGAGACTAAATATGAAATGTCAGAGGGGAATGAGAACATGGACCGGCGGACTAGATTAGCGAGCTGATCAAGGGCACAGCTTTAGCTAACGCGGGACCGCGTTTAACTAGCCAACAGCTATTGTCATTGCTCCAGAACCGGGTCCTTCAGCACAACGTCAAAGGATCGGTCCGGGACACGGTGGATCTGTGCTCGTCTTGGTTCTGGGATGTTTTGCCAGCTCACTTTGACCTTCAAGTCTCTCCTATGGTTTAAATGCGGTGTCGGATTACATGGACTGCCTCAGTCCCAATATGCAGCGCTTCTGTTTCTTTCTCTTTTAATTGCTGTCAAAAATTGGCTGCATTTAGCGTTTGCTCGTCAGCGTTCCACTTAATGTGAGAGCACTATCAAGGTCAAAAGTCTCACATCTGTGCCTCGGGAGATATTTTACCTCTCGTTTGATTATGAATTAGTCAGGAGACACATCAGGATGGGCGAAATGTGAGCGGAGAGATTAGCGAAACTGTCTACATTAATCCGGTGTTAGAAAACGGTGTTTTCGTTTAAAAAACGCTCTCCGTCCACACTAGCGTTTTCAAGCGTTTTCCAACGTTTCTCATCCACACTGAAACATCAGAAAACGCTAAATTCCCCTTTACGGCGCATGTGTAAACCCCTTACTAAAGCTCACTGAGACGATACAGACGGAGAAATAAATAATAAAGTTATCGAGTGTATTCTGTCATCTCTGCAGGACTGTGATATGAAGAGTGTGTGAACTCACATATTTCAGCAACAGTGTGAGAGTGAATAGCAGATAACAGGCACAATACCGCTATAAACATCAATATCTATTGGTACAATATGTGTCACATGACTAAACTTACGTCATCGTTTTTAAATGCCTTCATTATCACAGTCCACACTACAACACGAAAACTGCGTTTTTAAATTTATCGACTTAGGACAGCGTTTTAAAAAAGCTTAGTTTTCATTAATAAAAACGCCGTCTCAGTGTCGACGGAAGACAAAACTGAGAGAAAAAGATGCGTTTCTATCGGTGTGGACGAGGCCTGAGTGTTGGTTACAGGCTAATTCGGGTAAGGATGTGCACTGCGTTGAAGTGACTGAAATAGAAACGAGAACAGAGGAAGGCATGGGGGAGGACAGACTCTTCCAGGCCATTAGCATACAATAGCGGCTTCGCATTGTCATACAGAAAATTGTTTACTGTAGTTGCAGCTAAGACAGAAATGTCTTTCCCACTGTCAAAATAGGATCCCTTCCTCTGTCCTTCATAGATTTCCCTGGTTCTTATTAATTCTCAATGCCTGCGCCTCGAGCTGAAGGCTTCGCATGTGCATCTCTCCTGACGAACGGCACCAGCGCCACCATTATCTGAAGCAAGCCGACGTAAAGGAGATGCTTCTGTTTTCTGGGAGGTCGCCAGGCTCCTCCGTATCTTGCTCAGCTCCCATCTGCCAGGATCTGTGTGTGTGTGTGTGTGTGTGTGTGTGTGTGTGTGTGTGTGTGTGTGTGTGTGTGTGTGTGTGTGTGTGTGTGAGTGGCCAACACCCACAACTTGGAGAAAAGTTGGCGCTCAGCTCAATAATTCCCACGTAATGTGTCGTAGCATACAGGAGACTTGTGTCATCGTCCTTACAGAGCAATTTCTTTATTCTGTTCTTGGTAACACTTCATTTTACAGTGTCCTTGTTGTTGTTAACATAACTACATTACTAACATAACTACATACATCACTGAACTTACTGAAGCTGGACTGTGACTATTTTCTTCAGGAAACAAACTCTGTTGCATTATGTTCCTGTTATCTCTGTAAAGCTGCTTTGAATCTGTATTGTAAAAAGTGCTGTATAAATAAAGTGGACTTGACTTTACTATGTTACATGTACTTACCATAGTAATAACAGTAAATGATGCATAATTACATGCAACTAACCCTCAACCAAACCCTAACCCTATAGTAAGTACATGTAGTTGCTTAATATTACTCAGTACTTAAATATATAATTACACTGTAACAATGACACCTAAAAATAAAGTGTAACCAAATAAAGTGTAAGCGAGTTCCTTCCATCAGCCAGTTTTAACATCGACTGCCGCTTGATGGTTATGCGAAGGTAAGCCTAGAATAAAGGCAAAAGTATTGACTGAGGAGCTCAGAGAAATCGAAGTGGGATAAAGTTACACATTAGTGTTTGGTGTGTGTTCATTGTTTGGATGCTTCCAATCCTGCTTGAAAATCCAGATACAACTAGAGGGTTAGCGTTGACGTCACTTTCCCTCATCCGGACTGAGTGGCAGAAGAGCTGAGAGTGACTGGATTTAATGGGGGAAACTGCGAAAGCACGAGTAAAACAAACGATTATAAGTTTAAACTAAAGCTTGGACTCGATATAGTGTTTCTTACAACTAACCAAAGATCCAGTGATCATGGATCGTGAATCGTGTTTCCTGACATTTATATGAGCCTGATTTCAACGCCGGGGAAATACATAAAGCACATTTGCCTGTGAACGCTTTATATAAATATAATATAGGTCTAAATCCATGTGATCACTCATATCAATGTTATATATATCATCATATCGTCCAGTTTTTCACATTATCACAGTTTATTCGCTATAGAAAATGGTAATAAAATATGAGCAGAACTCAGTTGATATTTGACTGGTTTTGTCCGTCCTTCTGTCTCACACATGAGTTATGTTGAATATCTGTCAGCTGTTAAATTTAACTACACAATTAGATAATACCAGTTTAGCTCAACCAATCACCAAGCAATGCTTCATTGTGTTCAGTCTGTGTGTAAAAAGAGCATTAGCAATTAAAGACAACACACTTTGGTCAGGTCAAAGTGTCTGAATAATATTTGGTCCCAAATATCAATACATTTTACTGGTAGTATTTTTGGTTTGAAATTAATTTTTATTTTGACTGTAGTCAAAGCTGGGCGTAACGTGGTTCAAGCTGGTCCAAAGGGTTGATCAGTAGATGTTAACCTTGCTAGAGCGAGTAGATCGCCTGCGTAACGCCTTTCTTCTTCAGTTCGGATTGGTTTCTTCAGGAAATACATCATTTCTACTTGAGGTTGGAGGTCATCAAATAGGGATACAAGTTTACCAAATTCTTGACTTCTTCTGGTTTAATGTAAAGATATAGATATAAGGATGCCGTGTGAAGTAAGTGGCTCAAGCTGCTAAACATTGTTCTTCTTTTTCACGACAGGTCGACTTAAAAATGGGATGAACTGGTGAAAAACTGAAGAAGGAATCCCAGATGATGGTGTGTGATAGTGCTAAACGCTCATTGCTGTGTCCTGGGAGAGAACGCCCAACGGCTCAGCTTATTAACAAGACTAGATGTGACCATTTGTCTTCATTATCGTGTCACACTTGAGGTGTCAGCAAGAGTCAGTCCAGCAGAGCCCAGCAACAGCCTGTTCTCCCAAACACCAAACACACACTACACCAAACACACACACCAAACACACACTACACCAAACACACACTGAACATGTATAACACTCACACCAAACATACACACCAAACACACACTGAACATGTATAACACTCACACCAAACACACACACTAAACACACTGAACATGTATAACACTCACACCAAACACACACACTAAACACACTGAACATGTATAACACTCACACCAAACACACACACCAAACACACACACCAAACACACACTGAACATGTATAACACTCACACCAAACACACACTCACACCAAACACACACTACACCAAACACACACACCAAACACACACTGAACATGTATAACACTCACACCAAACACACACACACCAAACACACACTGAACATGTATAACACTCACACCAAACACACACACACCAAACACACACTGAACATGTATAACACTCACACCAAACACACACACACCAAACACACACTACACCAAACACACACTGAACATGTAAAACACTCACACCAAACACACACTCACACCAAACACACACTACACCAAACACACACTAAACATGTAAAACACTCACACCAAACACACACACACACCAAACACACACTAAACATGTAAAACACTCACACCAAACACACACTCACACCAAACACACACTAAACACACTAAACATGTAAAACACTCACACCAAACACACACTCACACCAAACACACACTAAACACACTGAACATGTATAACACTCACACCAAACACACACTCACACCAAACACACACCAAACACACACTAAACACACTAAACATGTAAAACACTCACACCAAACACACACTCACACCAAACACACACTAAACACACTGAACATGTATAACACTTACACCAAACACACACTAAACACACTAAACATGTATAGCACTCACACTAAACACACACTACACCAAACACACACTAAACATGTACAACAGTCACATCAAACACACACTCACACCAAACACACACTAAACATGTACAACACACACACCAAACACACACTTACACCAAACACACACTAAACACGTACAACACTCACACTAAACACACACAAAACATGTATGACACTCACACCAAACACACACTAAACATGTATGACACTCACACCAAACACACACTAAACATGTATGACACTCACACCAAACACACACTAAACATGTATGACACTCACACCAAACACACACTAAACATGTATGACACTCACACCAAACACACACTCTCTCACACACACACACACACACACACACACACACACACACACACACACACACACACACACACACACACACACACACACGCACGCACGCACTCACACACACACACACACACACACACACACACACACACACACACACACACACACACACACACACACACACACACACACACACACACACACACTCACACACACACACACACACACACACACACACACACACACACACACACACACACACACACATGGTTTGCAGAGAAGATTAAGCTGTCCTCCAGATCTATCCATCTAGTGCTCTTGTGCTGTCGTGGGAAACACATTTACTGAAGGACAGTTTGTGTGAATTGCCATGTTGTGTTAATAAATAAATAAATAAATAAACTCAATATTTAAGGCCAGTTAGATTCACAATATGGTTGCATACAAAAATGCATTATTTATCACGAGCCATACTCTCCTATATCACACACAGCTCTGTGTCAACGCATCTAACCGGAGAAGATCAAATGTTGCACTGGATAACACACACACACACACACACACACACACACACACACACACACACCACTGTCAGACCATGAAAAGTCAAACACAATGAAGACGCCGGTAACACTTTACAAGAAGATTCATTAGTTGACATTAGTTACTAACATGAACTAACAATGAGCAATGCCTTTGTTACAGTATTTATTCATCTTTGTTAATGTTAGTTAATAATAATCCAGCTGTTCATTGATTATTCATGTTAGTTCACAGTGCATTAACTAATGTTAACAAATACAACCTTTGATTTTAGAGCGTATTAGTAAATGCTGAAATGAATATTAACAAAGATTAATAAATGCTGTAGTTCTCAGCTCACGGTAGTTAACTAATGAACCTTATTGTAAAGCGATACCAAGACGCCAATCATATCATTTTTCTAAAGGATGCAAGCGAGCGCATTTCCACTGTAAAGGTGATGCAACTGCTGTCTAACGCACTGGCCCGGATCCTGTGGTCGTTTCTGCGGAGAGATCATCACAGCGAAGCATGCACTTCTTCTTCTTCTACCCAGCAACACTATCACTGGAGAAAGTAGCAAATTTAGTTTGACCCCTGCGCTGTTGCCTGGGAGACACATCCCAGTTAATAACTCCACGAGACAGCCATCCAGCGACACAAGCAGGACTAAAGAGGGAATGATCTGAAAGAGCATCAGTGTATGTGAGTTTATGTCAGGAAGAACTGATGGGATACGGGAATGCTAATCATTTGAGAGAGCGTCAGTGTGTGTGTGAGTCCGTGCAGGATGATTGTGTTTAGCTTGAGATGAAACGACACACACACACACACACACTCAACAGCCAACCAGCGTCAGCAGCAGTTTAAAGAGGGAACAACTGGGACATGGGAATGATTCGAAAGAGCATCAGTGTATGTGAGTGTGTGTTTGTGTTCAGCTTGAGATGAAACGACACACACACACACACACTCAACAGCCAACCAGCGTCAGCAGCAGTTTAAAGAGGGAACAACTGGGACATGGGAATGATTTGAAAGAGCATCAGTGTATGTGAGTGTGTGATTGTGCTCAGCTTGAGATGAAACGACACACACTCACCCTCTGTCGGTGAGGTTTTCAGCCTCTGGCACATTCCCTCGACGCCTCCGTAGTCCTCCTGTATTTTGACCACCGCCTCGGTTCCTCTGAGCTCCATGAGGGAACGCAGCTCCATGAGCGAGCAGCCGAACCCCGACGCATGGTTGCTGTCGCTTCTTTGGTTCTTGGTGTAAAAATCGCTATTCGTCAAGTCCCCCATGACGGCTGAGTATTGCTTTTCTTAGAAGCGGATTGAGATTGAAATGAGACACGCGGTCAGAGGAGTCCCAGCTGTGGCTGGAGAACAGGTGTCTACAAAAAAAATGCAGGAGAGAATAGAAGAAGGATGAAGAAAAAACAGATCCGGTCCGCCGTCTGCAATCGAAGATCCTCGGGGTTACGCGAACTGGGACGCGACAGCCATCGGAAAGATCCCGGTCCTGAGGACATTCACCAGGGCTGCAGACCAGCGGCTCTCCATACGTGCTTTCCCATTCTACCTGCTTCCAGTCGGATGCTGTCTACATGCTGATCCGCTCCATTACTCCTTCAGAGACCGAGAGAGAGAGAGAGAGAGGAGGGCAGAAGGGGAGGGAGAGAGAGAGAGAGAGAGTGAGTGTTTCTCAGAGGTGTGTGCAGAACAGCATTGTGTCGTCAATCGCACACAGAGATGGGGGTGTCCATCTATTCCTGTGATTCTCCTCGTCATCACATGCGTTTGATCGCTCTCTCTCTGCTAAACACACTGCCATGTCGATACTAAAGGGACATGTGAGTGTTTCTGCAGTGCACATTAAAGAGATCGACGCTATTGAGAAACAAGGGCAATGCATCCCACACTGCAGCAAGGCTCGCTGGAGGGGTTAGCGGTGGGAAAACATTATATAATTCATCCATTCTAATGCGTTTGTGCTGCGTATCTGAATACCAGCTAACTAACGCTAATGGACTGACGCGTCCTGGAGGGCAATTCTCACATTTAACACATTTGGTGTTCGGAAAAGCCACATAGAGTGTCGCTTTTCCAGTTGCTAAAAACTAAAAAGAGTGTATCAAGACAAGACACTACATCACTGCATAGTGTATCATGCTGTACTGTGCCAACAGCTTTACTGTAGAGCGAGCTCATATTCGCTCTTCTAAATAAATCATTTTAACCCCTCGGTCTTCTTTCTGTGAAGCAAAACGCATAACTGACCTATTTTAGTGCCATATCAATGCTCTAATTCAGGGTTCCTCAAACTCGGTCCTGGAGGGCCGCTGTCCTGCACAGTTTAGCTCCAACCCTGATCAAACACACCTAGCTGTGAGTTTCTAGTGCTCCTGAAGACATTGATTAGCTTGCTCAGGTGCGTTTGATCAGGGCTGGAGCTAAACTGTGCAGGACAGTGGCCCTCCAGGACCGAGTTTGAGGAACCCTGCTCTAATTGCACAATTAAATAGTTTAATTTGATACATGGAGATAAACTTATTGTTCCCTTTAGTAGCTTCAATGTAGTGAGCTTCTTTTGGTTAGTGCTTTTTCACAAAAGCATATTGTGCAGTTTTAGACCACTTCAAAGCGTGTAGTGTCTGGTGAATCGCTTATACACAGCTATACTCTCCATTAGGGCTGGGTATTGACACAAATTTCACAATTCCATTCGATTTCGATTCACAAGCTTGCAATTCGATTGGATTTCGATTACGTACAATACATGGGAAATTTTCTCAAGGAAAACAAATCTCTTCACTAATGCTGTAAACTATGGGAGTCAGTTGTAGTCTATAGGCTTCATTAGCCTACTATAATATAATATACAAACACTTAAAATACACTTATTTATTTTTATAATAATAAAGTTATATGAAATTATATAAAAATTTAAATGGTGGCTGTCATAAAAAACTTTCCAGATTTATTCAAACATACATTAAATATTGAAGAACATTAAATGCATATGAGTTAATTTTTCCAGCTGACTGACGAGTTTATGGTCACTGGATATGTTTTTTCTGAGGTAAATGTGACGTTACATGACATTGTTTACTAACGTCTTTCCACGGTTGAAACACTGATTGAGCGACTCCATGTCACATGATACGGACTTCGATAAGTTGTACTCTATCTTTTAACACACTTTCAGAAGCTCATTCATGTTTATTTCGCGCTGTAACGGGTGTTATTTAGGCGGAAGAGAAGATCATGTGCTTCTCTTGAGCGATCTCACGCCACAGCGCCAAAACGGTAATTATGTTTTTGAATTTGAAATCTGAGACTTTGTTTCATATCAATAGTAACAAAGCACAAGGATTATTGCGATTTATTGGATGGGATGCGCACTACAATGTTCCATTCATTCATCAACTGAAAACAGGATGACTAATCAATTCTTGGGATTTAAGAATCGATATTGTTTCGTAAAAATGAGAATCGATTAAAATCGAGAAATCAATATTTTTTACCCAGCCCTACTCTCCAGTTAGTGGTTCACTATTCACTCAGTATTTTCACTAGCCACAATTTTGACATTGATACCGTGGGGAAAAACTGCCATATAGATATTTTTAATATTATCTCATAATTTGTCAGCAGGAATATTAGGCTGCTGTCACTTTAAGACCTAATGCACTGATCCAATATACTGTTACACATGCGTTTTCTTTCTCAGCGGTTTACGTTCACTTATAATGTAACTGACTGTGTTAACGTCAATACTCACCATGACCGGCATTTTGACATTATTTTGTGTGTGTTTGACTGTTTAAGCGCAATAAGCAGTGAAAAATAACTCACTTTAGTACTAAGAGGCGACTTTATGTGCCACACTTTGGGTGCTTGAGCACAAAATCTGTGGGAATGAGTAAAATTATGTGCGATACGCGCAATCCCACGGCGAAATTCAAGCCCTGTAACACCAATAATATTCATCCGGAGCAAATGAAACGAGTGAGGAGAGGCGGGTTTGTGTGTCACTCGCTGTCAGAGAGATGAGAGAGAGAGAGAGACAGGGTATCGGTATCAGGTATACACTGTAAAAAAATATGATCAATAAGTTATAACAACATGTATTTTTACATTGCTTTAACTCATCAAAATAAGTTAAGCAATTTCCCTTTTTTTTATATACGTTGTACAAGATTCAACTCATTTTTAAATCAGTTTAATGCAATTTAAGTTGAAATGACTTAAACATCCAAGTTGATTGCACTTAAAAATGTAAGGCAGCGACTTTTTTTTTGCCAGTGTACTTTAAAGCAACAACATGGAACTTTTCAACCTTCATAATATATTTCCAAGACCCTTGTGATGGTACATCGACTTACAATAGGTTGAATGAGACGTCTGCCAGAGCCTGACGGGGTCTGTATCGCTTTTACTGGCACAATGTAACTTCGGGGTGCGGGTAGTAACCTGCGCTCAAAAAGAACTACAAAATTCGACTGCTTTACGGCATACGTCACTTCGCCCAACACTTCCTCAAATGTGGCCAACCAGCGCGTTTGTTTTCGTGCGTCTGTTTTCGTCATGGCTGAAGCAGCAGCGAAACGTAAGAAGTCCAAGGTTTTGTCGGAGTAGAGTCGAAAGAGGAAAAGGGAGAGTGATAAACTGAAAGGCAGGACGAGGATCAATATGGGTCGAGCGTTTGCTCGCTGGCGTGAGCTAATGGAGGAGGAGTGTTACCAGACCGATGCTGACTTGGCCGTCATGCTGTTGAACTAGTAAGTAACTGTAAATTGCTTGCATACTATCTTTAGTTTTTCTAATCTGTTGTCTGCCTGGCTACGTTACGGAAACTATCTGGTCCTCCATTTATTTATCTTCATGAATCAGCTAGTAGATGAGCGAATTATCAATCTGGTAGCTAGTAAACACTAACATGCGTTAGTTTTAGATGGTTAGGATGCTATCGCTATTATTCTCGTTCAGATTTGAGCATTGTAATCGACATGCAAATCGCAAATGTTTGAGTTAAAATGTTTAGTCTACTAAATATGTATAAATTATAAAAGGAGGAAGATTAATAATATTATCATTGCCCATATGAAAAGAAGCCTACATGCTTCATATACAGTAACCGTAAATCATTTTACGACAGCGGTAATGGACAATTCCGCTTCCAACCTGTAGGGCGACCGCTGAGGAAAAGTTCCATGTTGTTGCTTTAAAACCAACGTGACCCAACCATTATTAATCAGGAGACATATGAGTATTGACTGAATCTGAAAGACTAAACAGCTGGGACAGATAATCAATAGCATTTCTAAAGAGAAACATTTGCATATTTTCTCAGAGAACATCTTTGTTAGGAACAAATTAACATGTTGTCAAAACACTCAGTATTTCCAGGCTCCAGCTTGACGTGTTCGGGATTGAATGGCTCATTGCATCAGTCGTGAAACAGCACGACACCACATGTATTAGTGAAGCCTTGCTGACAAATGTGATGGATCTGTCAGAATCAATCCTCTACGAGGACAAGTAGGATATGTTTCTTGGTGAAATAATGGTGGGAACGAGTGGCTCCTGTAAGGCATGATTCTGCTTCCCATGAGCCTTCAGGAATATTCAATATCCAGTCCAGTCCCAACACCAGCTCCTCCAGCTGTGCCAGTGATGGTTAGTGTAACGCTCTCGGGAGGAGTAATGAAGTCCTCCAGAACTTACACAGGTAATAATACATGTGCATCTGACAGATCCTCTCACATCAGAACTGTGAAACTAAACGCTGCATAATATGAACCGACTATCCAACATGCGCAATATCTCAATGTCTGATATTACTATCAGCACAAGATGCTATCACTGTAAAACCCATCCAGGAGAGCACCTGCGCTCCCAGTCTAATTGATTTATGAATGTAAAGAAAAAGAGAGACAAAAACAAATGATGTTTTCAGAAGGTAAGCAAGCTCAGAGTAAGTCACACACAACTTCAGACCTTCAGGAAGTCCTCTAAACTTCGGCGAGAAATCTCACAGTTTCACTGCAGACGGTGGGAAAAATGCCAACGGACAATTAGTTTTCCTTCATTACACAGTGCAGAGAGATTCTTCCTGTGCTTGAGAATGACTGAACATAAACCAGCGGTTCAAATACACACACACACACACACACACACACACACACACACACACACACACACACGCACAAACGCACACACACACACACACACACACACACACACACACACACACACACACACACACACACACACACACACACACACACACACACAAAACGCATTTAAAGCTTTTAAAAGCCTGCAATGATTAACCGTTAATCAAACAACAATCTGGTTATAGTTATGGAATTTTGAAAAGATTGATCATAACACAGTATGAATATAATATAATATAATATAATATAATATAATATAATATAATATAATATAATATAATATAATATAATATAATATAATAAAGTCTACTTTATGGGTCATTCCTGGGATTTAGTGCCTTTTGTGTCCCCAGTAAAGATCATGATCTTACTGCCTTAAAACGTTGAACAATATCAATTTTAAACATGTCTTAGTCATAAATAACACCATTTGAATTCTAAGCATAATAAAAAATAATACTTTTGTCAAATAATTAAATTTTTTATTTTATTATACATTTTAATGCATTTTTAGCCACCATATATCACCATTTTCCTCATAAATAAATAAATAAATAAATAAAATAGTCAAAAAATCAAAAAAGTAATATTTTATATACTTTTATATACTCCATCCTTATTATATACTATTTTTTTATTACAATAATTTCATAAAATCATCAAAAAACATACTAATAATTCAGTGACAAAGTTACTAGAGTTTCAATAATGCATTACTTTAAAAAGTAAATAAAAACATATTTTCGGCATTTGCATCTGAAAACGAAAAATGCAAAGTGATGCGTCTGTGAGAAAGTACAATTCATACACAATATTTATATTACAAGTACATGAAGCTATTGTTCATTTGTCCTTAAGAGGGTGGACATTTCTGATCTTTCATTTCATTTCTTCTGTTTAATAATTGCCTCCTCCCATCTATACACATTAGTCAGGGTAGATGGGATTATTGATTTGAATGAAAACATAAGCTTTCAAAAATGAAAGTTTCTGTAGGAGAACTCTGTGCTTTTGAGTTGCTCTCTTTGTATCTCGTTCTCAGAATCTCCTCTTTCCTAAGCCATCCTCAGATGAGTAATATAATAGTTGACATGCTAGAGCAATCCGAGGAAGTGCAGGCATTTTCATTATTAATGCCAGTCTGTAATTATTTAATGAGACACATTAAATTGTTGTAAATGAACAGGAACATGTCATTTTTAGCTCAAATGTGCTTTATGCGTTGCATTATGATGGTTACCTGACACTATTTTAACTGCATTTGATGGAAGCTCAAAGCAACAAGCTACAGTTTTCAGTGATTAATGGTGTAACGTTACAAAATTCTCACATTTTATTTTTCAGAGTTGTACAGCTGAGCAAAATGAGGCGATATCAAGTGTGCTTGATTAAAATGTCCACAATTCACAGTCACTTCAGTCGTTCAGGCATTTAAATCATAGAAATTAAAATGAATCCCCATTAAGGCGTGTTTAAATCTAATACATTCACTGTAAAACCTGATGAGTTAGTTCAACTCAAACTGTTTGAGGAAACTGATTGCCTTAAATCATTTAAGTTTATTAACTCAAACAATTTAAGCATAAAAAAATATTTGATTTGTGTTCAAGTAACTCAATAACTTATTGTTAAGACAACTTGGGCAAATAAAGTTAATAGTACTAATTCCATTCAGTTAATATAACTTAAATCTATGAAGTACACTGTAAACCCGAATAAGTTGGCAGAACTCAAAACATTTAATGCACTCAATTGTTTAAGTAAGCAGAACTAGCAGATTTTTATTTTGTACTTAAACATTTCAAGTTAAGAACAATTAAAATGTATGAATACATTAATTCATAACTTAAAACTTCTATGTAATCTCAATGTGAACACTTTTATTAGTATAAACTTAGTTAGCTTTAAAAAGCTAATTTGCTAACATACTAATTTGCTAACATACTAGCAATAGTATGTTATAAGCACTTGCTGTATGAGCGCAACTATATAAAGTGATTATTTGCTTTCAAATCAAGCTGCATGCACCACTTGTCACCATGATGGTAACTATCCTAAAGCCAACATTAACAGAAATTCTTCTAAATCACTACTAAATCTCACACTTAACATTAATCTTACACAAAAAAAAACCATTATATTACACTTAATTTTAGCATTTACTCTCCCTTTCGAGTGCCATCGGCAAAGCATGCTGGGAAATAGACACCCCAGCCGTTTCAGTTAAACTTAAGTTTGTCTAAATTAAAATAAATAATTTCATAAAACTCAAAACAATGAAACAGTTCAGTTTACTTAAAATATATCTGTTCTGTGAACTTGAAAGAAAAAGAAAGTGCTAAATACTCAAAAAAGTTCATTTGACTGAACTAATTTGTTTAATTTAAATTTGTCCTACTCAAACCAATTAATTATTTTGAGCGTTAGGGTTTACAGTGTTCTTTTTTTGTTTTTGTTTTTTTATAACAAAAAAGTTATATTTTTGTGCAAATGTAAAGACCCTTTCACACCAAAAGTGAAATAATAATCCTCAGGCTGAAGGAAAAGCAGGTTTACCCCTACCAATAAAAACAAAAAAATCGAGTCATTTTTGCTAATGGTTTAAATCAAATATCGAAGGTCAGAAGCAAGTACATTGGTCAATAAAGTGAGATTAAATGCATCAAAATATGTTTTATTTAACATATTTAGTTATTGGAGGTTTGCATAGTATTCAGATTTTATTAATTTTGAGGAATACTGAATCTTTTTTTTTTTGTGCAAGTGAGATGAGCCTGATCTCACGGCAATTCGTACGAATTCATACGACCTCACTCGTACGAATTAGTAAGATTTTTGCTAAATCGTACATATTTTACGAATTGCCCAATTCGTATGAATTCATACGAATGATCTACCCCCGACCCCGCCCTTAAACCTACCCATCACGTGGGTTTAGACAAATCGTACAAATTCGTACTAGTGAGGTCGTACGACTTCGTACGAATTAGCCACCTTTTAATCACTCGTACGAATTCATAGGAATTGGTCGTGAGATAGCGTTGTAAATGCTCACATTTAGTCAAGAAATCAAGCGTAGTGTCAGTTCTGGCAGGTCACGTTAGTCAAGCTCTCATCAGTGACTCTCAGCTGATCCACGTCTACCCATAGGAATACGACACTATCACTGTATTCATATATAAGCTCCTTCAGTATTATCAGCAGCTGTCGCGTTTCTCAGGAGCTGATTACCCTCCTCCCTCCCCAGCTCCACCTGTCTCAGTCAGGATTTGGTATTCTGATTCCCCTTGAATCAAAATAAATTCTCAAATTATGTTGTACATTAAAATATTGACATTAATGCTATCTGCAATACATTCTCGTTGGTTCTGTTCTGTTTACCCTGAGGGGGGTTATTGCTGCTCTTATCCATGCTAGGCTGGGAGTTCTTGCCCAGAACAGAACCATACAGCCAATTCAATCTGTATGCTAATTATCAATCAATGTATTTGACGATAGTGGTCTTGACAGAACTACAATAACCATCATGTTCACACACACACACACACACACACACACACACACACACACACACACACACACACACACACACACACACACACACACACACACCACACACACACACACCTCTGCACTTCGATTAATCTCAACATGAGGACAGGAGAGCTGTCAGTCATTAAATGGGAAAACAAAGTTTTCAAAGTTGAGTAAAATTGTTGTAAATTTTAAAAGTAATGCGTTACTTTACTAGTTACTTGAAAAAGTAATCTGATTATGTAACTCGAGTTACTTGTAATGAGTTACTCCCAAAGCAGCTCTGATTACCTCACACACACATGCACTGAACACTTCTAAAACTTTTAGCCTTTTATGTTCAAACCGGAGTCAGACAATGATGCAGAGACTCGAGAAGAAGTGACAACATGTAGAAGCAACAGGACATTTCTGAATGGTTAGTTGGTGAATGTATGTAGCTGATGTGTAGTTATCTTCTAGTCATTGATTAGCATATTCTATCATGATAATCTATAAATCGCATTCCCGGGGGCGGGGTTTATGTAAATTCTAGGGTTTGTGATGTCACTAAACCTGAAGAAGCTCTTTGTAGGCCCTACCAGCCGTTTGTTGTAGTCTTTAAAAAGCGATTTCTGTAAAAGAAATGATCTTTTCATCGGCAATCAGGACAATGAGCCTGTAGATTATGTAACTGCATTACATTAGAATCTTTTTCTTTTGTGTTTCACAGTTTGAAACCACATGATGATTGTCATTTTTGTGTGAACGCTTGAGTATTTCCATAAACACAATTCAACATCAAATTGCAAAACAGGATCTGTTTGTCCGCGCGGCGAGTTTTAATAGTGTTGCGATCTCACATCAGGGGAAGTGAACGTGAAGATGTCTCTACGGAGATTGGGCTGTTTCTGAAACAAATATCAGCGGATGAAAGGGTGCCGCTGGAAGTCATTTGTGTGTAAAGGGTGAAGAGATTGAGACACGCTGCCTTTTCTTCCCACGAGTCCTCCTTTGTCCAGGGTCTTTTGGAGAACGGATCGCTCCGGGGTTAGCGGATAGTGCTGGATTTACACGCTAGCCTCTCACATGACTGCACACAAACCACGGCTCGAGTGATCGACTTTGTTTCCGCCGAGACTTTAAAGGTCCCATGACATGCTACTTTTTGTAGGCTTTAATATAGGCCTTAGTGGTCTCTAGTACTGTATCTGAAATCTCTTTTCAAAAATTCAGCCTCGGTGTAGAATTATAGCCACTATAAGCCAGTCCCAGAATGAGCTTCCTTCCAACAGGCCGTTTCGGTGTCTGTAGCTTTAAATACTAATGAGGAGGAGAAAGGCATCGCAAGGTGGAGGGTGGGTGTGGCCTTGACCATCTTGCGCAACGGTACCGAGGCGTGCATGTTTACGTTCGATATAGCAATGGCATGAGGACACGCAGTCGTTCAAGCATTTCAGTTTGACCCAGAATCTGATCCGGATGGAGAAGGAACAACTCAGCGGTTCCAGCAGGACGTTTCCGAATGGTTAGTTTAAAATATTATGTCTGGATACGGTACTTTATTCGGATGGTTTACAGTTATTATCATAGCTAACGCTAACCTACTGTTGCCTTTTCATGAGAGATCTGTAACATCTGTAATTTATCTTATTACAATTACATCATCAAGCTCTGCAATCTTGAAATGCGGATATCGCGCGCGCCGTATAACCAACAGGAAAACGGTTATCCAAATAAGAAGTGTACAACACTCGCGTTTCAGTGTGTGTATTCACACACATAAACTGCATAGCTGCATAGCTAATGTGACAGCCACATTCTACGTGTAACAGTCTAGGCAACCATAAACAGTAAAGCAACACACTTATATATCATTAGTTGACTTACTTGTCCGAGGTGTGTAGCTGAGCCAAAGAGAGTGATCCAGACTTTAGTTTCAGACGTTCAGCAAGCCCAGCTCTGTATTAACCCTTCGGTGTTCATTTGTAACGTTACATCCAATTATTGAGCAATTGTTATGCTTCGCTCGCTCAAAAGCCATGATATCTCTCGTGGACAAACTAAAATCGCGCGCACGCGTTCCTACTTCCTTCCTAGCTCATTTTCTCATGAGCGGAAAATATTCTCTGGGCGGGCAAAGCAGAGACAGGGGAGGTAACATTCCTCCTTATAACGTCACAAGGAGGAGATTCAAGATCAGCGCGATTGAGCGTCCATTTTCTCAAAGGCAGAGAAAGACAGCAAAAGCTCGATTTACACCGATTGAAATTTCTAGAAACTTGGGGACCATATACAGGCTAGGGGAACTCATATTAATGTTAAAAAACCTCAGAAAGTGAAAATTTCATGTCATGGGACCTTTAATAACCTGTGTCTCAAGAAAGAGCTTCCGCCGGGGAAAAGAGCCCAAACATGTGAGACGACATCAGTGATGCTTAACCTCACACCCGAGCTTATGTTCAGGAGCTCACACTGCTGCTCAAAAGTTTGGGATCGGTGCGTTTTTAATGTTTTTAAAAGAAGTCTCTTATGCCCACCAAGGCTGCATTTATTTGATCAAAAATACAGTAAACACAGTGAATTATTATTACAATTTACACTCACCTAAAGGATTATTAGGAACACCTGTTCAATTTCTCATTAATGCAATTACCTAATCAACCAATCACATGGCAGTTGCTTCAATGCATTTAGGGGTGTGGTCCTGGCCAAGACAATCTCCTGAACTCCAAACTGAATGTCAGAATGGGAAAGAAAGGTGATTTAAGCAATTTTGAGCGTGGCATGGTTGTTGGTGCCAGACGGGCCGGTCTGAGTATTTCACAATCTGCTCAGTTACTGGGATTTTCACGCACAACCATTTCTAGGGTTTACAAAGAATGGTGTGAAAAGGGAAAAACAGTCCTGTGGGCAAAAATGCCTTGTTGATGCTAGAGGTCAGAGGAGAATGGGCCGACTGATTCAAGCTGATAGAAGAGCAACTTTGACTGAAATAACCACTCGTTACAACCGAGGTATGCAGCAAAGCATTTGTGAAGCCACAACACGCACAACCTTGAGGCGGATGGGCTACAACAGCAGAAGACCCCACCGTTCTCCACTCATCTCCACTACAAATAGGAAAAAGAGGCTACAATTTGCACGGGCTCACCAAAATTGGACAGTTGAAGACTGGAAAAATGTTGCCTGGTCTGATGAGTCTCGATTTCTGTTGAGACATTCAGATGGTAGAGTCAGAATTTGGCGTAAACAGAATGAGAACATGGATCCATCATGCCTTGTTACCACTGTGCAGGCTGGTGGTGGTGGTGTAATGGTGTGGGGGATGTTTTCTTGTGCCAATTGGGCATTGTTTAAATGCCACAGCCTTCCTGAGCATTGTTTCTGACCATGTCCATCCCTTTATGACCACCATGTGCCCATCCTCTGACTACTTCCAGCAGGATAATGCACCATGTCACAAAGCTCGAATCATTTCAAATTGGTTTCTTGAACATGACAATGAGTTCACTGTACTAAAATGGCCCCCACAGTCACCGGATCTCAACCCAATGGAGCATGTTTGGGATGTGGTGGAACGGGAGCTTCGTGCCCTGGATGTGCATCCCACAAATCTCCATCAACTGCAAGATGCTATCCTATCAATATGGGCCAACATTTCTAAAGAATGCTTTCAGCACCTTGTTGAATCAATGCCACGTAGAATTAAGGCAGTTCTGAAGGCGAAAGGGGGTCAAACACAGTATTAGTATGGTGTTCCTAATAATCCTTTAGGTGAGTGTATAATAACTGTTTTCTATGTGAATATACAGTAAAGTGTAATTTATTCCTGTGATCAAAGCTGAATTTTCAGCATCATTACTCCAGTCTTCAGTGTCACATGATCCTTCAGAAATCACTCTAATGTGAGGATTTAGTGATCAACAGTGAAGAATGAGAGAGGACCAGGCCTGGATTTATGTTGTGTTTTATGTTTTATTATACGTGGCAGCAGTCGTCCGTGAGGGGCTGCTCTCTTTACTTTCATTTTGTATTTATTCATGGATTAAAGTCTTTGAATGTTCGTCGGTTCCCACGTCCTTCTTCCCACAACGTCTAACTTTGCTACAAAGACATTTACAATTTTACAAAGTATTCTATTCTGTCAAATAATTGCTGTTCTTTTGAACTTTCTAGAATAGAAAACAATTATTTTAAATTGGAATAATATTTAACATTATTACTGTTTTTTGTTTTGTTTTAATGAAATAAATGCAGCCTTGTAGAGGGATTCCTGATCATGAGGCGAGCTGCCCTTTAATGCGATGCCTGGGATCCGTTTCAGAGAGAGCAGATGCCATGTCACTTCCTGAACACACACACGACTCCCTGCTGCCGCCAGTGTGTGTGTGTGTGTGTGTGTGGACCCCCGCCGGCGCGCTGTCGAAGCCTCTCAGATGTCCACCGTCCCGGGGTCCATGATGTGCTGACGCTACATATTGATCCACCGCAGAGGATCCACCTTTGCTTTGCAGATGCTCACAGTGTCGCCGTCTCTTGGGTTTGCCAGGAAATTTGATTCAATTCGACATGCGAACCGCATCTGAAACACGACTCAAATGGACTGATTTCACCAGTAAAGTCATGATGTTTTTACCTCCAAATAAATAGCCTGTGATCACATTTTTAAATAAATTAGGTATGAGTAATTTAAAAAAATGACCCCTTTAGTCAGTAATTTTGTCCCTTAAATCTCATCTTTGATCACCAAAATGACATATTTAAACCTTTTTCCTTGAAATGTTTTTATTCGTGTCTTAAAATATCTTGAATGTAACTCGACACCCTTGCCTCATTTAGTATACGCGGTTCTATGAATATGCAAATGAGCCCCGCCTCCACTCACTCACTCAGCTCAGAGATCCACTGGTTGACGATCACACGTTGATCTGATTGGTTACAAGGTAGTTTGTGACGTCAGAAACACCAGCGATTTCAAAGCGTGTTTTTGAGACTGTCTTTGGTTCACTGCAGTTTTAAGGAGGAAATACTCAGCAATGCTGTCGACTTATGAATTTACACATGGTTTGTGTTAAAGCACATTAAAAACACCACAGAAACATATAAACACAGGGGGACTTTAAATGCTCAAAATTAATTCTGTGAAAACAGTTTTGGAATTGGACATTGCGTTACAATGGAAACGGCGCTTTAAAACCTTTTAGTGAGCTCAATTTTTGTGATATTAACTTGGTTAGACGTGGCTTTGATTTTCTAGCAATTTTCTGTGAAATCAGATTTTTTTTCCCTCACAATTGTGAGGAAAAAAGTCAGAAAAAAACCTATGCAATAACCTTTTTCATTTATTTTTTATATTCCATGGCATACATTATGTCTCATTTGACACACTGGAAAAAGAAGATCAAGTTGAGATGAATTGCATTGTGGGATGAAGTACTCTGCACAGTGTGTTCTGTGAGATTTGGGACAGTAAACAAGCCTGGCTGATGCTGGTAATGCAGTGAAATTACTCAAATGTAGAGTCTCGTTGGTCAATGAGATGGTGTTTTAGTAAGTCTCGTCTCTAACCATCTGTCAATCATCCTCCTCTCCTCCCAGATCAATTTCTTAAAGATGAAGTGTGTCACTTCTAGGCATTGGTGAGAAAGCATGACAGGCCGTCTGTCCATATTGATCCAGAATATGCAAACGCTCTCTGAAACATCGTCCAGGGCTCGTGTCGAAGCAAGCACACACACATCAGCCATAACACATGAAATATTAAAGATGTGTCCGAGCTATATCTGGTCCACAGGATTCATCTCCTGACTCTAGTGAACTCCATGAATCTGCACTACTAGAGATTCATTTGCTTTATATTCTCAGCTCAGCACTGCTCAGATCATTTACCTTTAGCAGAAACAGTTTTATTTATACTTCATGTGACCAGCATCTATCACTTATACTTGGTATCTACCTCTATTTACATTCAACATAGTGTAAACAGCATCAACATTTTTTTTGCCTGAAGTATATTAGCATGAAAAGCAGATTAAAACAGATGTTAAATCATGATTGGATGAGTAAAATTGATGTTTGCTTGTGGTAAAAGTAAATTAAATGGCTGTAACTGTTCTTGCAATGTAAAGTTTTCAATGTGGCTCGATTCGTTTCATTTCTTCTCGCTGGCGTGTGGTTTCACAATAAGGACAGCTGTTCAGATGCCATTAAGAAAGTATTATACAACAGCTGCGTGAATCATATTTCATTCTGTGAGTCATGAGTTATAAAAGATAAATGATTTATGGTAGTTTAAGACAGATTAGCCCATTTCCAGAGCAGTAATGCAGATTATTTACAGACTAAAATGACAATTACTGTACTGTACTGTAGTGTAAAAAAATTATCTGTAGAAAAATTACCAGAAAAAAGGGGATATTTAAAGGAATGGTTCGGAGTAAAATCACCCTAGGGTTCTTTGCACCATGACCTCGAGCCAAACCCCCCCCCCCCCCAGAAGCCTTTTTCCCTTGGTTGAACATTAATAAAGTTAGAGCTTATCTAGAGATATCAGCCGGATGGTTTAGTGCAGGCGCTAATGGATCCAATGATGTATCCCGTAAATTACCGCACTAATAATGCCCAGAATGGCACCAAACTTCTACAGTCGTACAAATAGATTCTGTACTCATGAAACGAGGCATTGGAAAGTTTGTAAGTACATCATGAGTTTATTTAAATAACACTTGCCTGACGGCTAATGCTACCGCTAACGCGGACACCGACGTCACTTCAGTGATTTGGGAAAAGCCTGTAAAAGTCCTGCAGAAAGCGATGCATAGGGATGTAGTCTTACGACGCCCAGTTCCAGGAATGCACTAATATTTAGTTGGTAGTGCCAGTTTGCAACAATTATTAATTATTAAGTAACAAGATGTCAACACTTATCATAACACTACATCCTTATGCATCGCTTTCTGCAGGACTTTTACGTGCTTTTCCCAACTTAGTGAAGTGACGTCGGTGTCCGGGTTAGCGGTAGCATTAGCCGTCAGGCAAGTGTTATTTAACTAAACTCATGATGTACTTACAAACTTTCCAATGCCTCGTTTTATGAGTACAGAACCTATTTGTACGACTGTAGAAGTTTGGTGCCATTAGCGCCTGCACTAAGCCATTCGGCTGATATCTCTAAATAAGCTCTAACTTTAATAATGTTTGACCAAGGGAAAAAGGCTTCGGGGGGGGGGGGGGGGGGGGGGGTTGGCTCGAGGTCATGGTGCAAAGGACCCTAGGGTGATTTTACTCCGGACCATCCCTTTAATACTGTATAACTGTATAATACAACAAAACACAAGCAAACATCTGTGAAAAATCAATATTAACATTTTTGGCCACTATTTCTACGGATGTTTCTTAGTGTGTTCCTCCTCCTCCTTCACTTTAAAGGTGCATTGAGAAATAAAATGTTCCTTGATCTTTTGACACTATAAAAATATCTCAAAACTACCTCATTAGTCCAAAAACAGCTTTTATTGAAACCAAGCTGCCAAAAGGACTCGTTTCGGAGTTTGTCTCAGTATGACATCACAGAGAGGAAGAAGATCGACGCCCACTTCTACATCATTGACTCTTAAGCCCCGCCCACCGATTTGCAAATGTCATTTAGTAGCAAATACAAGAGAGAGACTCCAACACAGTATTACTCCAGCAAAAAAAACATAGAGACGCCTCTGAGGATTACAAGACATTTTTTTTGCATTGCCCTCCTTGTGATCCTAACTGTTAAATGAACTATTTTTAATAAATTGCCAATCGTGTCATTAAGACACTGTTCCTTTGTTCGCTTCGTTTTACTGCAGATTCGTTTTTAAAAAATAACACAGTGTGACGGAGAGAGACTGAAAATAAAAGATGATGCAGTGATGCAGTGACTAAGTAAGGGATAATGTATAGTGAGCCGGTTGTTATAGTGAATAACAACCCCGACAGGCTGAACGGGATCCCGACGCGAAGCGGAGGGATCTTGAATCAGCCTGAAGGGGTTGTTATTCACTATAACAACCGGCTCACTATACATTATCCCGCTTATTACATGGCTACCTACAAAATAAATAAATAATTTGCCGCGAATTATTGATTTAAAAAGGGGTTATTGATTTAAAAACGATTGTATTGCTTCCGCTAAAGAAAATAGTCCGTTCCGCGTCCATAGCAACGCGCTGTTTTTCATGGCAACGGTCTGTTATACTTCGCAGCGGTCTGTTATAAAGAAATAACAGACCGCATTCTATATTGGAATTCAGCCAAGCCATGTAATAATATAATATAATAAAATGCATCACAAATACATCAGGAATACATATAAATAAAGATGATTAATTACCGCGCTGTCTCAGAAAAGAGTCTCCTTGATATTTGAGGTTTAGGATTGTTTTCTTCTGATTCAGGATCAGACTCTGGCTCAAACATGAGTGGCTGAATTTCAGCGGTTGCCTTTTTTTTACATTGGAATTTTTCAAAACAATTCCACACGTGTAATGGCGGGGACATTGAAAATGATTTTAATATGCAAAACTGTTACCCAATCATAGCAGTGGGCGTTAACTTCCAAGTCTTGAATGCGGCACTTCTATCAAAATGGACTGTTTCAAAGAGAGGATAGAAAATAGCTTATTACTTCTAATTTATGTTTTTTTATATATGTAAATATGTTGCTATCATTATAAGTGGGCATCGGAGGACATTATACAAATTGAATCCTTTAATCAATGCTGGGAAGCTGCTTTGAAACCATATCTGAATAAGATACTCATAATTTAAAGTAGTTCAACTACAGTCAAGAGTAGCTTACTGAGAAGTGCATTTTATTTTTAAATGTTATAGTTTGTTAAAATGAATGGTCTGGACTTTCCCATCGAGAGAGAGAGAGAGAGAAGTTAAAGAGAGCTTGTTTTTTATTGCCTCAGGTTGTTTGGCTGTAAAACTGCGGGAACAACTCAATATGACAAAAAAACAACAATGTTTTGTTATGTTACACCACTGAAAAAAGTAGCCTGTTACTGTAAACACTAAAAACAGCTGAAGGACTGTCACAAACACACATTACCACTGTCTCTACTGAACACATCACATGGCGGCTTCTGTGTTCGGTGTGGACAGACTGATAGCATTAACTACATACTTTTATGATACTGTACTTTCAGCATCGCTGGCTAAAATATGGTAAATGATGACAGACGTTTCATTTTGCAGTTGTAAATTTTTACCTGCTCTAAATCGGCTTGAGTTTTAGTTAGAGAAGTTGGCAACAGCTCATTTTAATAGCATTACACAAAATGCTTGTGTCCCAAATACTGCCCTAAACCCTTGGGTCCCAAGTCCTCCTTTTGGTGATGTAATGCAGGATAGTGGACAAGCAAAAGCATGAGCACTAGAGCCTCCAAACATCTACATGATATTAAAGGAGTGCTGATAATTTACTCTCCCCCACGTCATCCAAAATGTTCATGTCTTTCTCTCTTCAGTCGAAAAGAAATGAAAGTTTTTGATTGAAATCATTCCAGGATTTTTCTCCATATAGTGTCTTCAATGGGGTCCAGTGGGTTGAAGGTCCAAATGTGCGTTTCAGTGCAGCTTCATAAATGTAGAGTAGTGTGAAAACTCCATCTAATTTTCTCCTCCAACTTCAAAATCATCCGACATCATTGTTTTACCTTTTATTTTATTTTATATATATTTTTGTAAATAGCGTTAGATTTAGTCTTTGCATGTTCGCTTTGTAAACACTAGGTCTGTACTTCCACCTACGTCACGCTTGACCTTTCAACTTGAATACGTAATGTGTGGCGCATCAGTGCTAGTGCAAGATAAGTATTTGGGGTTAAAAAGTATATGAATGTTTATTTTTTCTAGAAAATTTCAGATGATTTGTCTAGATAAGACTCTTATTCCTCGTCTGGGATCGTGTCGAGACTTTGAAGCTGCGCTGAAACTCACATCTGGACCTTCGACCCGTTGGACCCCATTGAAGACACTATATGGAGAAAAATCCTGGAGTGTTTTCCTCAAAAACCTTCATTTCTTTTCCACTGAAGAAAGAAAGACATGAATGTTGTTTTTGTAATGGTGCAATAGGAGGACAATTTTTCGCTCCCCAAAAGACCTTTCAAGTCCTTAAAAGAATTTTTGTCTTAGTGTGATGAACATTTTAAAGTGCCCCTATTATTACCTTTCATGTAGTGTGTGATACAGCTGATTGTGAATGTAAAAGGTCTACAAAGTTAAAATAGATAAATAGTGCAGATTAATGGAGATAAATTTTGTCTAACAAAAATAAGAAGTGATTCTGAACTGAAATGAGTCATCAATAATTTTAGTCTCACTTCCTGCTGAATCTGCGTAGGTTAGTAACTAATTTGAATAATGCCAGCCAGTGGTCTTGATTGGCTGAACAGCGTCTCTTTGCCACGCCCTCAATCACTGTAGTGTATCTGAGACTGGAAGAGTTTGGTTTGTGTTGTTCGTGTCGAGAAGACGCTGTTTTCTGCTGACAAAGCAAATCCACTTTTATGAGACTGATACGGTAAAACCCACGCCATCGTAACTGTGATCAAGAGCTGAGATTCAGATATGATAATGAGCGTTTGGTTTCTGACCAATCAGAGCAGAGAGCTCTCAGAGAGGCGGAGTTTAGAAAGACTGAATCCTTGATCGAACCGTTTCAGACACTGAGAGAAAAGAGTTACGACAAATATAACAGTAATGGTCGAGTCGGGTCGGGTCGGGTTAAATGATTTCGGGTACAGGCCGGGTTCGGGCTTAAGTTAAAAGCCTGTGCAGACCTCTAGTCGTAACCCAGCTGTGGGCTCGGCGAGTGTGTGTCGTAACCCAGCTGTGGGCTCGGCGAGTGTGTGTCGTAACCCAGCTGTGGGCTCGTGGAGTGTGTGTCGTAACCCAGCTGTGGGCTCGGGAAGTGTGTGTCGTAACCCAGCTGTGGGCTCGTGGAGTGTGTGTCGTAACCCAGCTGTGGGCTCGGGAAGTGTGTGTCGTAACCCAGCTGTGGGCTCGGCGAGTGTGTGTCGTAACCAGGGTTGGGGAGTAACGGAATACATGTAACGGCGTTATGTAATCAGGATACAAAAATCCAATAACTGTAATCCGTTACAGTTACGTCAAAAAACGTAGTAATCAGATTATAGTTACATTTTGAAAAAAGGGGGAATACTTTCAGGATTACAATGGTTTCATTTGAAACTAAATAAATAAGTATTTTGGCATAATAACACTATATTAAGCGCTGCTTGATTATACAGTAGTTCCTGGTTCTGTTGCCAGTAATGACTGGTGACGCTGGTGCATGCGCAAATAACAGCTTTCTACAATCTCCTCAGACGCAGAATGAATCACTGCTGCTACGGGTATCCTTCGGGTAAAATCGCTTTTAATTCATGGAAATTCAAATGCTATTTTGTAGAAATTAGGAGAGTAGCTTTTTTAGTACCCAAAATGTCCTTTCTTAATCTTTTCTCACGTAACGGGATGTTCGCTGTCTAGGTAACGTAGGGGAACTCCCACTGCCAACGCCCCAAGTTCAGTCAGGCAAATTAAGAAAGATCACGGCTTTAGTCAACATGTAAGCCTATTTTAAAATAAACTATTTTACACAACTAAATGTTGTGTTTTTATTTTTTAGTTAAAAATTAGTTAAAAATAAAGCAAAATAATCTGTAATACCATACATTAGCCACTAGATGTCTGTATAGCCTTTTACATAAATATATATATTCAGGCCTGTGTGTATATTTTGCAAATATTGTACACTGGACCAAATTCTTAATAAATAAAAGTTTTTTTATTTATTTTTATTTTTTATATTTCTTTTTGCTTGACTTTATTTATATACGTGACCTTGAAGTAATCCAAAAGTAATCAGTTACATTACTTTCATATTATAGTACTTGGATTACGTTACTGAATACTTTTTTTAGGAAGTAATTTGTAACTGTAACGGAATACATTTTTAAAGTAACCCTCCCAAGCCTGGTCGTAACCCAGCTGTGGGCTCGGCGAGTGTGTGTCGTAACCCAGCTGTGGGCGCAGCGAGTGTGTGTCGTAACCCAGCTGTGGGCTCGTGGAGTGTGTGTCGTAACCCAGCTGTGGGCGCGGCGAGTGTGTGTCGTAACCCAGCTGTGGGCTCGTGGAGTGTGTGTCGTAACCCAGCTGCGGGCTCGGGAAGTGTGTGTCGTAACCCAGCTGCGGGCTCGTGGAGTGTGTGTTGTAACCCAGCTGCGGGCTCGTGGAGAGTGTGTCGTAACCCAGCTGCGGGCTCGTGGAGTGTGTGTCGTAACCCAGCTGCGGGCTCGTGGAGTGTGTGTCGTAACCCAGCTGCGGGCTCGTGGAGTGTGTGTCGTAACCCAGCTGTGGGCTCGGCGAGTGTGTGTCGTAACCCAGCTGTGGGCTCGGCGAGTGTGTGTCGTAACCCAGCTGCGGGCTCGTGGAGTGTGTGTCGTAACCCAGCTGCGGGCTCGTGGAGTGTGTGTCGTAACCCAGCTGTGGGCTCGGCGAGTGTGTGTCGTAACCCAGCTGTGGGCTCGGCGAGTGTGTGTCGTAACCCAGCTGTGGGCTCGGGAAGTGTGTGTCGTAACCCAGCTGTGGGCTCGTGGAGTGTGTGTCGTAACCCAGCTGTGGGCTCGGGAAGTGTCTGTCGTAACCCAGCTGCGGGCTCGTGGAGTGTGTGTCGTAACCCAGCTGTGGGCTCGGCGAGTGTGTGTCGTAACCCAGCTGTGGGCTCGGGAAGTGTGTGTCGTAACCCAGCTGTGGGCTCAGGGAGTGTGTGTCGTAACCCAGCTGTGGGCTCGGCGGGTGTGTGTCGTAACCCAGCTGTGGGCTCGGCGAGTGTGTGTTGTAACCCAGCTGTGGGCTCGGCGAGTGTGTGTCGTAACCCAGCAGTGGGCTCGGGAAGTGTGTGTCGTAACCCAATTGTGGGATTGGGAAGTGTGTGTCGTAACCCAGCTGTGGGCTCGGGAAGTGTGTGTCGTAACCCAGCTGTGGGCTCGGGAAGTGTGTGTTGTAACCCAGCTGCAGGCTCGTGGAGTGTGTGTCGTAACCCAGCTGTGGGCGCGGCGAGTGTGTGTCGTAACCCAGCTGTGGGCGCGGCGAGTGTGTGTCGTAACCCAGCTGTGGGCTCGTGGAGTGTGTGTCGTAACCCAGCTGTGGGCGCGGCGAGTGTGTGTCGTAACCCAGCTGTGGGCTCGTGGAGTGTGTGTCGTAACCCAGCTGCGGGCTCGGGAAGTGTGTGTCGTAACCCAGCTGCGGGCTCGTGGAGTGTGTGTTGTAACCCAGCTGCGGGCTCGTGGAGTGTGTGTCGTAACCCAGCTGCGGGCTCGTGGAGAGTGTGTCGTAACCCAGCTGCGGGCTCGTGGAGTGTGTGTCGTAACCCAGCTGCGGGCTCGTGGAGTGTGTGTCGTAACCCAGCTGTGGGCTCGGGAAGTGTGTGTCGTAACCCAGCTGTGGGCTCGGCGAGTGTGTGTCGTAACCCAGCTGTGGGCTCGGCGAGTGTGTGTCGTAACCCAGCTGTGGGCTCGGGAAGTGTGTGTCGTAACCCAGCTGTGGGCTCGGCGAGTGTGTGTCGTAACCCAGCTGTGGGCTCGGGAAGTGTGTGTCGTAACCCAGCTGTGGGCTCAGGGAGTGTGTGTCGTAACCCAGCTGTGGGCTCGGCGGGTGTGTGTCGTAACCCAGCTGTGGGCTCGGCGAGTGTGTGTTGTAACCCAGCTGTGGGCTCGGCGAGTGTGTGTCGTAACCCAGCAGTGGGCTCAGGAAGTGTGTGTCGTAACCCAATTGTGGGATTGGGAAGTGTGTGCCGTAACCCAGCTGTGGGCTCGGGAAGTGTGTGTCGTAACCCAGCTGTGGGCTCGGGAAGTGTGTGTTGTAACCCAGCTGTGGGCTCGGGAAGTGTGTGTTGTAACCCAGCTGCAGGCTCGGCAAGTGTGTGTCGTAAACCCAGCTGCGGGCTCGGGAAGTGTGTGTCGTAACCCAGCTGTGGGCTTGTGGAGTGTGTGTTGTAACCCAGCTGTGGGCTCGTGGAGTGTGTGTCGTAACCCAGCTGCGGGCTCGTGGTGTGTGTGTTGTAACCCAGCTGCGGGCTCGGGAAGTGTGTGTCGTAACCCAGCTGCGGGCTCAGGGAGTGTGTGTCGTAACCCAGCTGTGGGCTCGGGAAGTGTGTGTCGTAACCCAGCTGTGGGCTCGGGAAGTGTGTGTCGTAACCCAGCTGCAGGCTCGGGAAGTGTGTGTCGTAACCCAGCTGCGGGCTCGGGAAGTGTGTGTCGTAACCCAGCTGTGGGCTCGTGGAGTGTGTGTCGTAACCCAGCTGTGGGCTCGGGAAGTGTGTGTCGTAACCCAGCTGTGGGCGCGGCAAGTGTGTGTCGTAACCCAGCTGCGGGCTCTGGAAGTGTGTGTCGTAACCCAGCTATGGGCTCAATGAGTGTGTGTCGTAACCCAGCTGCGGGCTCGGAAAGTGTGTGTTGTAACCCAGCTGTGGGCTCGGAAAGTGTGTGTTGTAACCCAGCTGTGGGCTCAGGAAGTGTGTCGTAACCCAGCTATGGGCTTGATGAGTGTGTGTCGTAACCCAGCGGCGGGCTCGGCGAGTGTGTGTCGTAACCCAGCTGTGGGATAGGCAAGTGTGTGTCGTAACACAGCTGTGGGCCTGGCGAGTGTGTGTCGTAACCCAGCTGTGGGCTCAGGAAGTGTGTCGTAACCCAGCTATGGGCTTGATGAGTGTGTGTCGTAACCCAGCGGCGGGCTCGGCGAGTGTGTGTCGTAACCCAGCTGTGGGATAGGCGAGTGTGTGTCGTAACACAGCTGTGGGCCTGGCGAGTGTGTGTCGTAACCCAGCTGAGGGATAGGCGAGTGTGTGTCGTAACCCAGCTGTGGGATAGGCGAGTGTGTGTCGTAACCCAGCTGTGGGCCTGGCGAGTGTGTGTCGTAACCCAGCTGTGGGATAGGCGAGTGTGTGTCGTAACCCAGCTGTGGGCCAGGCGAGTGTGTGTCGTAACCCAGCTGTGGGATAGGCGAGTGTGTGTCGTAACCCAGCTGTGGGATAGGCGAGTGTGTGTCGTAACCCAGCTGTGGGCCAGGCGAGTGTGTGTCGTAACCCAGCTGTGGGATAGGCGAGTGTGTGTCGTAACCCAGCTGTGGGATAGGCGAGTGTGTGTCGTAACCCAGCTGTGGGCTCGGGAAGTGTGTGTCGTAACCCAGCTGTGGGATAGGCGAGTGTGTGTCGTAACCCAGCTGCGGGCTCGGGAAGTGTGTGTCGTAACCCAGCTGTGGGATAGGCGAGTGTGTGTCGTAACCCAGCTGTGGGCTCATGAACGTCCGGCACATGACGCATCAGAATGCAACATGCACTAACCTGATCCCCTACAGATGCAATCAAACACACACACACACACACACACACACGCACACACACACACGCAGCGGTAATGAGCGAGCATCTCGCTGCCGGCATGATGAAGGATGATCCACAGCAACTTATGCAGTCATTACAACACACACACATTTACAGCTGAGCACTTGTGCATATGACACCTACTGCGCGAGATAAACGCCGTCTGAAACTTACATAACCTTTGCATACAAAACATCTTCAGCATGTATATTAAATTAATAACAAGTATTCTCTGTAATAGTACATGCTATATGACCAAGACATATTTCAGCTATGAAACGGTACATATATCTATATATCTCACTTTTTTCAACATGTACAGTCAAACCAAACATTTTTCAGACACCCTGCTATCCTAACTAACATAAATGAACTATAGTGTCCTGTACCCATTAGTAAAAAAATATGATCAAATATGATATATGGTGTCTGAATAATTTTTGGTTTGACTGTATGTTATATTTAAAACAAGTATTCTCTGTAATAGTACATGCTCTATGACCAGCTATGAAACTGACGTATTAATGAGGATCTGCTGACTTCGGTACGGACGAGATCCCCCTCGTGTTCTTACACAGCGCATCCAAAAACACAGTTTTGTCGCAGTGAAGCTACGACTCTGGAGGTCACCGCCATGTGTCCTCTGAACACGGTCTGAGAAACCTACATCCACACAACAAACTTTACACTCATTCTGAAGCGGTCGGACTCAACAACAGCGGGTCGGAAACTGTCCCCAGCTAAATCTGTCTGTGCTCAGGCGTATCTGAGGGCACCCATGCAAGAGAGCTTTGACATAATCCCATTCAACTGTAACTGGAGCTTCCAATGCTAGAGAAAACAGCCGTGACACACTGGTCAGGAGATCATTTAAGACAGCATGAAACCCAATGCGTCCCCACCTGCCAGCGTGCCAACCTTCTGCGTGTGAAGGACACATGCGCTTCGGCACAGCTGCTCCGTGTTCCCGAACGCCACACAGACGCAAACATGCATTAACTGTCAAATGAAGCGGTTCTAGAAGCAGAGGTGAGTTTTACTTACTGAACCAGACGATCATGTCAAATCCACAATGCCGTGAGTCTCAGAGAAGAGTAATCACCCTTCAGCATCTGTACTGAGAGACGCAAACACAGACTCAACCGTACGACACAACACACTGACAGAGAGAGAGAGGGAGAGAGAGGGAGAGAGAGAGAGAGAGAGAGAGAGAGAGAGAGAGAGAGAGAGAGAGAGAGAGAGAGAGAGAGAGAGAGAGAGAGAGAGAGAGAGAGATGGAAAGAAAAGGAGAGTGAGGTGAAGGGAGGGGTGGACCCTGCAGAACACACAGAAAGAGAAAGAGACATGAAGAGATGGGAATGAGAAACACTCAGAGAGATAGATAGATAGATAGATAGATAGATAGATAGATAGATAGATAGATAGATAGATAGATAGATAGATAGATAGATAGATAGATAGATAGATAGATAGATAGATAGATAGATAGATGTAGACTGTCTAAGTTATGTATTTCAGAAATGTACGTATACACATCACAGTTAGCTAAAAATGTACTAATTTAAACTATGTAATAATTTAAGGCAGAAACAATGAGCTCATTGAAGTAATGAATACTTGTTTGTTAACAAATGATCCAAATCCATCCATCATCAGTGTTGAAGAGTATAGCCAACTACAAGTAGTGATGCTACTAACTTAACTACATTTTTCAGTGGCTTGACAGTAGCTTAGTTGCCTTTCCAGTAGCTAACTACTTTTTCAGCAAGTAACGGTTTAGCCGTGTAGTAAAATATCAGTAATGTTGTGTTTTGCTCCATTGCTTTGGCAAAGCATCTGTCAATCGAACAAAAAACTAAATGGCGATAGGCTGGTGCACTTCTCTCTGATTCAAGAGGTTGTGTTGGATAGATAGATAGTGGGGGCACAAAGTAACGCTTTTTGACTTTCTCAGTTTGTGTGAATCTACTTATGGTTCAGAGTATTTATTTCCCACATTAATTTCACACATGTCTAGTACAATTATGTGGTTGTGTTTTATTAATACAGTGTATACTTTTTTCTTGATATACCCCAAAAGAATGGAAGTGCAATGTGACAACATGCCCCATAGGTGGGGCACATTGTAACATGACCATATGACAGCTTAAAATGTTATCTGATCTAATAAAAAAATATATACAAGACAAACTAAAATATTTTCTAAATAAAATAAAATACAATACAATTATTAACTTTTTCATATAAAATAATGACATTTTTAATAATTAAATATAAACTCATTTTTGAGTTTTGACTACGAACACATGAAAACACAGCTATACAACAGTTCAAAACAAATAAATAATTAGTAATTTCTGAACATTGACTCTCAGGGCCCTATCTTGCACCCAGCGCAATTGACTTTGTACACGACGCATGTATCATTCCTATTTTGCACCCGCGCAAAGCGCGCTTTTCCCTCCACAGAAGCACGTCGGTTAACTAAGAAATACACTTGCGCTCCCCGGGGCGGTTCAGCGCAAAGAGGAGGCGTGTTCCAGCGCAAACGTTCCTTCATGCTATTTTGCAGGTTTAGAAAACAATTGCGCCACTAACCAGGAAAAATTTGTTTAAAGTCAGTGGCGCGTTGCGCATGTTATTCATATGCTATTTTAAGGGCGCATGCTTGGCCATAATCAATGTAGCGTGTGCACAACGCGCATACACTTTGATTCTCTCATCTACACAGAAGCAGCAGTTTTCATTTTTGCAAATCATACATTATTACGATAGATAGATAGATAGATAGATAGATAGATAGATAGATAGATAGATAGATAGATAGATAGATAGATAGATAGATAGATAGATAGATAGATAGATAGATAGACAGATAGTTTATTATAAAAGCATACATCTAGCTTACACATTTACCCAAATTATCATACGCCTTTTTAACCGAAGTTAATTTGGGTGTGTTTCTCCATCCCCAACGTCCCTGACGAGAACGCCGGTCTCCTTGGCTGTGAACCGCTCCAGGCAAATCCGCCGTTACAATAGGAATCCGCTTTAGAACAAACGCGTCTGCTCTTAAAGGGAATGTGAGATGATGCTCTGATTGGTTTATTTCACGTTACGCCCAAACCACACCTATGAGTAATGAAGCGACTTCAGACCAACCCATTTTAGATTTGCGCCTGGCGCAAGAGTCATTTATCCCGCCGGGAAAATAGCAACAGCGCCAAGACCCGCCCACAAAGTTACTTGCGCTTTGCGCTTTGACACTTGCGTTTCAGATCGTTAAAATAGGGCCCTCAGTCTTTATTCACCTTTTTCTCATGTTTTCTCAATAGAATTAATAAAAGTATAGAATATAATAGCATATTTCTAATAGGGGCACATTGTAACGCAGTGTGACAACATGGCCCACCTGCACAACTGGGATTTAAACCCTGCTAGTGTCTTCTGCTAGTTAGCGAAGCATTAAAGAACTATCTCAACTGTTAAATAACATATTGGAGATTAAAATAATATCAGATTTGTCTCATTTTAAATAAACACAAAAAAATAGAGATGAAAAATTAACTTAAGTAAGAAATGTACTTTTGCTATGGTTTAATAAATGTCTATGGATATCTTCCAAAAAAATAATAATTTTGTCGCAATTTTTTTCTCTATATAGTGTTGATATGTTAACTAGTAAATACACCAATAAATAAATATATACTATGGAAGTCAATGGTACCAGAAACTGTCTGGCTACTTACATTCTTCTAAATATCTTCCTTTGTGTTCAGCAGAAGAAAGAAATTCACACAGGATTGAAACAACATGAGGGTGAGTATATGATGACAGAATTTTAATTTTAAAGTGAACTATTCCTTTAAATATTGATGATTACAAGCTTGGGGGAAACGCAATTAATTGCAATTAATTACAGAAATTGTGCAATTAATTAGTTAATTTTTTTTACTCGATTCCCAGCCCTACTAAATATACAAATCACAGTTAGCTAAAAATTTACTTATTTAAAAGATATCCAAAGATACTGACTCACACTCAAATATATATATCAAACTGACTGTCAAAATGTAAAATAGGAAGAACAAAATGAATGCAACTTGAAACAAAGTAGTCGAAAATGCACATTAAACTCACAGCACAACTTACTGTGAACGCACATCATGAGTCGCACAGAACGCTTCGCTCTGAAACCCAATGCAACCTCTTGAATCGGAGAGAAGTGTACCAGGGCTATATCGCCATTTTGATTTTTTGTTCGATTGACAGATGCTTTGCCAAAGCAATGGAGCAAAACTAAAGGTGCAAAATAAAACTGTGGCGGGACAGAGTAAACTATGACAGGTCATTGTAATTGAATCAGATATAGACATTTGATAAAAGTGCAATAAAGCCGAATAATTAATTTAAAAAGGCTATTATTCACATGTATGTTCATGAAGTCTATGTCATGAAATAACAACTCACATGATCATCAGATGATCTCTTCTCAGTGAACTGTAAAGATGCGTGTCATAAAAATAGATTTTAGCACAATTTTACGCTGCGCTGCTTTAATGATTTGTTCATCGCTAAACCGTTACTTGCTGAAAAAGTAGATAGCTACTGGAAAAGCAACTAAGCTACTGTCAAGCCACTGAACAATGTAGTTAAAGGGGTGGTATAATGCCCTTTTCACAAGATGTAAAATAAGCCTCTGATGTCCCCGGAGTGTGTGTGTGAAGTTTTAGCTCAAAATACCCCCCAGATATTTTTATATAGCATGTTAAAGTTGTCACTTGTTGAGGGTGAGCAAAAACGCACTGTTTTGCCTGGCCCTTTAAATGCAAATGAGCTGCTGCTCCCGGCACAGAGGGTGGGGTTACAAGAGCTCTTGTGTATTAGCGATTACCTCTCACACACACACACTAAAATGTCAGAAACTGTTCTGCCTTTTATGTTTAACCCTCAGAGGTCGGAGATCACGCCGGCGTGATCTGCTCGCTTTTTTCCTTATGAGTTGAATTGAGACCCGAAATACTCTTTTGACTTTGATTTTACAAAACAAGTTTCATACATCAATCGATTCTGTTAAATGTGTATTATTTTTGTGTATACTCACAATAAAAACAAAGTGCTGTGCTTTTTGCCAAATAAAGAAAAATAAACACGAGGCGAGTTTTGCCTTCTCTCTGCCTGTGTAGTCCATTCTGAAACGCGTCCGAAAATGAACAATAACTCAGCGAATACTCAGTCAATCAGGCATACAGTCACACAGGCATGAAGCTTGAATTCTCTTCTTTTTAATGAAGTAATTTATATAAAAAACAAATATTCTCATCTTGTGAAATCTGTATTAAAAGAGAGCGATTCCAGTCGAGCTAATTACATCTGATTCAGATGTAATGTGACTCCGCCCACGGAGAGCGTGCGCTATTCAAACGCAAATGGCTGAGGCAATCCGCGCAATCCTGTGAACGCCCCCATATCAGCTCGAGAAAACACACAAGTTTATTCAGATCATTACTTGTTTACACCGTCTTGCAGCTGTGAGGAATAATAATGGAAAATGTCCCCCAGAAGTGCGGGTATATCGAGGAGCGAGCTGAGGAATACTAGTAAGTTTTTTTTCCTTCTCACGAGAATTTCTTCACGTGGGTTTCTGTTTATGAATGAATGAACGGCAGAGATGCGCGCTGTTTACCACAGCTGGCAAAGACAGTTTAAATTTAAATCGCGTGTGTGAATGAATGATGATGTTTCAGCAAGCTGTATTGCTATACTGAGATGAGTAAAAATCGACTGAAATATGTTGTAATAAAATGTAGGCTATTTGTATAAGCAACGTATTAAACTGCAAATTAACAATATGCCCTAATATTTCATGAAAACAACGTTACAGTCAGGCGAAATATGAAAGTAATGAATACATAGATAAAATGTAGGCCTATAATCTTTTTTTTTTTTTACAAAGAAAGAGTACACTTGAAATATTGTTGAAATTGTAATATTGTTGTAATTCTAACCTTTTTAATAAAATGGCAAAACATATTTACAAGATAGATGTAAGCAAAATCTTAAATGGTCAATATAAGTCTTCTTCTAAATATATCTTTTGTCCTTGCATTGTGGCTCAGTCAGTGTCACACCTGAATGAATGGCTAATTATGTAGAGTCATTATGCAGAGTGGGTGGGACATTGTTGTAACCACTCCTCGTTCACGCCTCCTCGCATATTGGCTTTCCAAGCAAAACCTGTTTTACATCAATTTAAATCAATGTATGGTTTTATGTGAACGATAAAGCAAGACTATTTTCACATAATTTTGAAGAAAAAACACTAGGCGAGGACATCCATTATTCAAAAGTCTTATTGACACATATTTACTATGTGTTTTGTGGCCTTATTTCAGAAATTTTAGTTTTTAGTTTTTTCAATAACCATGCATAAACATTATTCTCTCAAAAATGAAAACATGTACATACACGTGGCTCACATATTATGGTAGCCCTGTTTGTGCTTTATAGAGTGAATTTACACCTTTGCCATTAATATGTTTATAAGCAACTGAAAAAAGCACAAATGTCAGGGCATGTCAGAACATCTCAAGGGCCCCAAAAACAGCCCAGACCCCAGAGGGTTAAACCGGAGTCAGACAATGATGGAGAGACTCAAGAAGAACTGACAACATGTAGAAGCAACAGGACGTCTCTGAATGGTTAGTTGATGAATTTATGTTGCTGATGTGGAGTTAACTATCTTCAATTAGCATATTCTGTCATGATAATCTATAAATCGCTGTATAGGAGATGTGGTGAGATGCACACAGAGTGACTTTCTATTGCATGTGAAAAGACGGACGCTCCAGTTTGAGCTGACTCACAAATGTGCTCGACTACAACAACTCTTCCTCTTCTCAACATGGACTGAGTGTTCCGGGGGCGGGGTTTATGTAAATTGTAGGGTTGGTGATGTCACTAACCCGGGAGGAATGTGGTGTAGTCTCTACCAGCCGTTTGTTGTAGTCCTTAAAAAATGATTTCTGTAAAAGCAAATATCTCCCTTTGCTTTGAACTTTGAGCATTGTAACTTTGCAGATGTTGTTTATGATCAAACAGCAACATTACACACTAACTAAAGCTAGAAAAGTCAAATCATAATCAACCAGCCCTTTAAGTTAGTTGCGTCACTACTTGTAGTTGGCTATACTCTTCAACACTGATGATGGATGGATGTGGATCATTTGTTAACAAACAAGTATTCATTACTTCAATGAGCTCATTGTTTCTGACTTAAATTATTACATTGTTTGATAACTGTGATTTGTGTGTACATTTCTGAAATAACTAAGACAGTTTCCTCTGATAACAGATCACTTTAAATTGTAGTGGACTCATGCATTTTCTGTAAAGCTGCTTTGAAATGATGTGTATTGTGAAAAGCGCTACACAAATAAATGTGAATTGAATGGATAGATGAAAAGACACTGCTACTGTATCTAAATGGTGACATACCATAGAATTATATATTATACACATCTAGTATAATCGACCTTAACAGAGTTAAAGGAGAATCAAAGTTTCTGCATTTGTTTTCTGCAAAAAGTTTTATTTTCTTTATCTCTATACTGTCTTTACAAATGAGGACGCCCCCAAAAGGAGATTGTGTTTGATGTTTAGCTCACTTCTGTGTACAGATCTGTCCCTGAAATATGGTGAAGCTGGAACACACACACACACACACACACACACACACACACACACACTTCACTTCAGTCGAGCTCACGGGTGTTTTGAAACACACTTCCTCACAGGACTCGAGTGATGCATGAGCCAATCCTGCTTATCAATTACAGGTGTCTCACGTCACGGTAAACTGGGTCTGTCGAATTCACCAGCCGGTAAGAGTCACGAGGATGCGGAATATGAGCTGGGTGTCCAAGGATTATTGATTTGATGTGTAAATTCTATTTATGGACAAATAACCCATTTAATCATTATCTCAGACCTAATCCAGAACCCTGAGCACAACAGAATGAACTGGAACGGCATCTTAAAAACAACGCTCTGCAAAACAACACGATCGATGCGGTCTGTACACAAGTGACGTATGCATTAATTCATCAAGGACATATCAAATTGATCAAAAGTGACAGTAAAGACATTTCTAATGTTGCAAAAGATTTCTACTTAACATAAAAGCTGTTCTTTTGTGCTGAAAAAATATCACGTTTCCACAAAAATCTGAATCAGCACAACTATTTTCAACACTGATAATAATCATAAATGTTTCTTGAGCAGCAAATCCTCATATTAGAGTGATTTGTGAAGGATCATGTGACACTGAAGACTGGAGAAATGATAATAATAAATTACAGTTGATCATATACTCATTCAGAAAACACTTTTTTGTTGTATTTTTAAACAAATAAATGCAGATTTGGTGAGCAGAAGAGACTTCTTTCATAAACGGTAACACTTTACAATAAGGTTTATAAGTTAACATTAGTTAACTACCTTAGTTAACATGAACTAAGAATAAGCAATATTTCTTCAGCATTTATTAATCTTAGTTAATGTTCATTTCAACATGTAGTAATACGTTATTATAACCAAAGGTTGTATTTGTTAACATTAGTTAATGCACTGTGAACTAACATGAACAAACACTGAACAGCTGGATTTTTATTAACTAACTTTAACAAATATTATTAAATACTGTAACAAATGTATTGCTCATTGTTAGTTCATGTTAGTTAATACATTAACTAATGTTAAATAATGAGCCTTATTATAAAGTGTTACCAAAATTCCTTATACAATTCCTTATATATTCCACAATCCAAATTACATGTCATAACAAAAAAATACAAATATATGTGATTAATTGTTCAGCAGTTGTGTAACTCGTTCTGTTTGTAACTGACAGTCCTTTAGTTAATCTTGAAACACTCAGAGAGCCTTCATCAGGTCGAGGTCCAGAATGCAAAGCTCTATGTGTCTGAGCGTCACGTCTGTCATGTTCAGCCTAGTTTCCTCATCATGGACTTTTAGTTTTCTCTTTTGTTTTCATGTTCATCATGTGTTCGGTCAGTTTCCCCGCTCCTCATTATTAGTTCATATGTGACAGCTGTGTTCTATTAATCATCCTCATTTGTGACCCTGGACCACAAAACCAGTCACATGGGTCAATTGTTTTAGATGAATTGAGATTTATACATAATATAAAGCTGAATAAATAAGCTTTCCATTGATGTGTGGTTTGTTAGGATAGGACAATATTTGGTCGAGATACAACTATTGAAAATCAGGAATCTGAGGGTGTAATAAAATCGAAAGATTGAGAAAATCTCCTTTAAAGTTGTTCATTTATGTTGGCGATTGTGCTGCATTCACTCACACAAATACATGTTTTATATATTTACGGTAGGAAATTTACTAAATATCTTCATGGAACATGATCTTTACTTAATATCCTCATGATTTTAGGCATAAAAGAAAAATCAGTCATTTTGACCCATACAATGTATTGTTGGATATTGTCCTCATGTCCTCCTTTTGTCCCTTGTCCTCATGGTTTTGTGATCCAGTGTCACATTTGTGTTTGCTATATAAGTTGTTCCCTCACAAATTATTCTGTGTCCGATCACCGTTATATGTGTAAGTGTGTGTTGCTCAACCTGTTTGTCTTCTGGACTGTAAATAAATCTATATTGACATTTATGCATTTGGCAGACGCTTTTGTCCAAAGCGACTTACATTGCATTTCAAGGTACACATTTACATTCTTATCAGTTCTTGCTTTCCCTGGGAATCGAACCCGTGACCTTGGCGTTGCAGGCGCCAACACTCTATTGTTTGAGCTACAGGAAGGCACTATCGAAGTATATAAGTATATATATATAATAGTAAGTATAATATATATAAGTATATATATAAACTATATAAGTTATCTTCTTCGTCTGCCTTCCTGCAACCCAGCGTGACAATATCGGACTGATCCTGTCCTCATGACCCACAGACGGGATGAGTGTGTGAGTGTGTGTTCTGCTGCAGGACAGATGGAGTGTGTGCCTGTGAATCGGGACGCCCCCGCATATCAATACTGCAGTGCAGCAAAGCCCTCGAGCGATGAAGAGACGGAGAGGACAGACTCAAACCTGTGTGTCGAACATCAGCACCGGGGCTCAATGTGTTCATATGTGTGTGAGAAAACACTGCGTTCACATTTCAGATAGTTCAAGAGAATAAAAGCCGACGCACAATACCCAGATCTTCAAAATCTACCAATGTCTTAATTCAGAAGCCATAAAAATACTAAAGTGCTCATAGCAAAAAAAGTGTTAGGCCAAGACTCAGACTCGAGTAGAGGTTTAGAGGTAACAAAAATGTGTTCTAAGAATGTTTTGCTAATATGTTCATTAAAGTCCCCCTGTAGTTAATTATTGTATCCCTTAAAACTCATCTTTGATCACCAAAATTACATATTTACATATTTAATTTTTTCCTTGAAAATAAATGTCTTCATGCCTTAAAATATCTTGAATGTAACTCGACACCCTTGCCTCATTCAGTATGCGCGGTTCTATGAATATGCAAATGAGCCCCGCCTCAGCTCAGAGATCCACTGGTTGACGATCACACGTTGATCTGATTGGTTACAAGGTAGTTTGTGACGTCAGAAACACCAGCGATTTCAAAGCGTGTTTTTGAGACTGTCTTTGGTTCACTGCAGTTTTAAGGAGGAAATACTCAGCAATGCTGTCGACTTATGAACTTACACATGGTTTGTCTTAAAGCAGATTAAACACACCACATAGACACATAAACAACATTAAAAGATGATCTTCACCACAGGGGGACTTTAAAATGAGTTTCGTCAAGCGTGTGTGTGACTGATGGAGTGTTTGTTGTGTTTATTTGCAACGCCAAGGTCATGGATTTACTGACTTTACTGAGGCCTACGATTTATCATACGAGGCCTATATGATTTTTGACCGGGAACACCAAGGGCCCTATCTTGTGACCAGCGCAATTGACTCTGTACAGCGACGCATGTATCATTCCTATTTTGCACCGGACGCACAGTGGACTCTTCCCTCCACAGACGCACGTCGGTAAATTAGGGAATGAACTTGCGCTCCCGGGGGCGGTTCAGGGAAGAGAGGAGGCGTGTTCCGGCGCAAACGTTCCCTGGTGCTATTTTGCAGTTTCAGAAAACAATTCCTCCACAGACCAGGAGAAACCTCGTCTAAAGTCAGTGGCACATGTTATTCAGATGCTGTTTTAAGGGCGCATGCTTGGCCATAATGTAGCGTGAGCACAACGCACACACACTTTGCTTCTCTCATCTACACAGACGCAGTTCACATTTTTGCAAATCATACATAATTACAAGGAAAAATATTCCACACGAGGGAAATCATTGTGGTGTCCATGAAGATGTGAAAAAATAGGCATAAATCTAGCTTACACATTTACCCAAATTATCATACGCCTGTTTAACCGAAGCTAATTTGGGTGTGTTTCTCCGTCCCCAATGTCACTTCTCTGTGTGTTAAGGCCCTGACGAGAACGTCGGTCTCCTCGGCTGTGAACCGCTCCTGGCAAATCCGCCGTTATAATAGCAACCCGCCATGGAACAAGCGCGCCTGCTCTTAAAGGGAATGTGAGATGACGCTCTGATTGGTTTATTTCACGTTACGCCCAGACCACACCTATGAATAATGAAGCGACTTTCAGACCAACACATTTTAGATTTGCGTCGGGCGCAAGAGTCATTTATCCAGCCGGTATAATAGCAACAGCGCCGAGATCCGCCCACAAAGTTACTTGCGTTTCGCGCTTGATACTTGCGTTTCAGATCGTTAAAATAGGGCCCCACGAGTGTTAGAGCGTTTTCAACACAGCACAAGGGTTAAACACACACTAGACAGATGTTTTTGACTGCTGTATTCACGTCTTTTGCAGTTTCTTGCTCATGACACACTTAAGTGCTCAAATTAAGACACAATCAACCTTTAAAGAACGTGTCTCCAGAGCTTTGCCATTGTATTAACCGCAGAAACATGTTCTCCGTGAACGGCTAATAGTATACAATCTAAAACTAGGAAAATAATTATAAATCCACTAATCCAAATGATTTTTCCGTGGCCTCTGGCTTCAACAATGGCACATGTTCCTCATGTCACAGGCTATTATTGGAGAGCGAGGTGTATTTTATTTATCGTGAGCCTGATTTGAGCTGCACCTCGACACATTTCAGCTGAATCATACAGTGCTGGGCTAAATTAGGATCTGAGCTTCACATCTCCTGCTCAACACACCCACATGTGAAGCATCAGAGACGTGTGCTGAACGCAAGGAAACGCAATCCAACACAACACAGATGTGCACAAGTACGTCCCGGACGATGCATAACCAGTCCTCTGTGCTGTCTGTGCATCAGTGCATGTGTGACGCTCTAAAACCAGAGATAACGCTCAAAGATACTATAAATACAATCAACACTTTATAGCACATGCATTGATCTTTACCAGTAGTGGGGCATGTTGTCACGGTATGCCTCAATGGGGTTACAATGAAATCCACTAATAAACTACATTATAATAAAAATACTATAGCCATTTCAGCTAACTTTATGTACCTAAAAGTTGGGGTCAGTAACATAATGTGTGTATATATATGTACACATATTGTATACATAGGTTAATAGCAGCTTTCTAGGGATGGCATCCCAGCTGAATAGTGTTATATTCATAATAATGTCATATTATTCATATAAGCACAAAAAGCATAGAACACACATATACTTCAGTTCAGTGAATTAGTTCAAAACTTTGATTCCTTAGCATCAATACTCAAGCATTTTAAAATTGTATGTTTTAGCAAGAATATCGGGCCTATGTAATGAAACATTGCTTGAAGGTGAAGTATGAATCATAAGTGATCACATACGAACTGCTTCCTATAATGAGTTCCTCAGAAGCCGCTCATACTCGCACTAATGCACGGAGACATCGACACGAACCAATGCAGAAGAGTCGCTACACGAGGTCACGACAGCAGCTATTAGCCTTTTACACGCCGCAAACTCAACAGCTTCTCCAGAGTGTGTTGGTGTTTTAGTTAATTGGAGAGAGTCCTAAAGACTGTTACCCTTCCCTGAACCCTGTACCGCACACTTACGCCACGCTGACCACGACGCATTTAACACTAGAATCCATTGAGACGGGGCTTGATAACACACTTTTATAGATACAATAATTAACAAAAGAAGACATCTTCTGTTATAAAGTCAGAAAAACATGTAGTGAACCTGACATTCTGTGTATGATTGATCAAAATCAAAAGTGGTTTTCCCATAGACTGTAAATAAATATAGCGTAGTGTGTGTGACGTCACTCGTAGTGTTTCTGAAGAGCGTTTTTGAAGCCCAAAGTGGGCGGAGCCGGCCGTCGCCATCTTGGCAGCATCACTCCCGCATAAACGAAAATGTGCAGCGAGGCGGATTAGCTGAGGTGACGTGACGCTAACACACAGCAGACAAATGGCTAGTAGTGACACAGGAAGGTCGCCGCTTGGTTAAAACATGTTAAAAGTAATGTCCTAATTCATGCTAGTAACATGTTAAATCATGTTAGCAACATGCTAAAACCTACTAGCAACATGTTAAAACATGTTAGAAATATGCTAATTCATGCTAGAAACATGCTAACAACTCATTATATTATGTTCATGACATGTTAAAACATGTTAAAAGCAATGCCCTAATTAATGCTAGTAACGCGTTAAATCATCCTAGCAAACATGCTAAAACATAAACAAATGATAGCAACATGAAAAAATATACAAGCAATATGCTAAAGCATGCTAGCAATGTCCAAATTCATGGTAGAAATGATAATCATGCTAACAACATACTAACAATGTGCTAAATCATGATAGCAACATGCTAAAACATACTAGCAACATGTTAAAACATGTAAGCAATTAGTTTATTAATGCTAGGGACATGTTAACAATGCCCTATATTATGTTCACAACATGTTAAAAGCAATGCCCTAATTCATGCTATGTTAAATCATGCTTGCAACATGCTAAAAAATACTAGCAACATGTTAAAACATTTTAGGATTTTGCTAAGTCATGCTAGAAACATACTAACAACGTGTTATGTTCACATGTTAAAACATGTTAGCATTGTGTTCATTCGTTCAGGAAACATGCAAAAACATGCTAGCAATGTATTAAATCAAGCTACAAAAATACTTGCAATGTTAAATTATGCTTGCAATGATCCAACATGCTAGCAATGCTAATTCCTGGTAGAAACATATTAACAACATGCTAAATCATGTTAGTGACATGTTAATACATCGTAACAACGTGTTAAATCATGCTAGCAAACATGCAAGCAACGCTCTAAATCATGATAGAAACCTGCTATCAACATGCTTAGCAACGTGTTAAATCATGCTACAAACATGCTAGCACTGTGCTGATTAACTTGCATGCTTAAAACGCGCTAACATTGAGCTAAAGCATCTGTTTTTCTGCACTGCCTTCAAAATCTTCACATTTAAGCTTTCTCAAGCCAACATGAAAGTTTGTGTTGACGACTTTTTTTAATCTAGTTGCACTGAGGGTTCAGTTTCACTGTTATATTTCCAACTGTACTGTACCTGAAGAGAGGATATGAACATATGGCACATATTCATTAACACACATCTAGATTATTTAATTCTAATTACTAATAGCGCTTTCAATGCATCTGCTGTTGACAAAGCATCAACATCTGTATGTTTTTTCATCCCTCTCTGATGTCGAAAAAGTCATTAAAATGCATGCTGTGCTGTGAAGACAGTTTTACTGCTCTGATGAATTGCATCGATGAGAGCCAGGGTTGCAAACCCAAAAATACCTCAAACAATCAACAGCATTTACTCTGGTAGCACTTGACCTCTGACCAGTGTAACTCAGACTATCCTTCCTTCAAGGACTCCAGAGGCATGACTGCAAGATGGATGGGTTCATTTCGCTCACAAGGACAGTTTTAAAATGCAGTGACTTCATACAGTTGCCTTGACCCTTTCTGGAGACATTTCCACTCAGTCGCTGGGATTCTGAGCTTATGTTAGTAGCACATACGTAACTAGAACTTATTCCCTATTATGCATTTCTCAAAAGCATCATCTATGTATTATGTAAAAACACTTGTGAATTAACAAGTGCCTCAGACCACTTGTAATTTCATTGTGTATAAGGAATAATTCATCAATAAAAGCCTCGCCCGAAACCATATGATATGATGATAGGAACGATCATGTGATTCTTTTCTAAATAGTGACATTGAAGAAGAAGAACTGACGTTGTGAAAAAGAAGTGCACTTAATTGTATTAAATGCATATGGTGATGCATTGCTGCAACATACATATTATTTTTTCCACACAATTATGTCATAATAACGAGATGTTATGTCATTTTAACAACATCTTTTCTCGTAATAACGAGATGTTATGTCGTTTTTTAATTACATCTTTTCTCGTAATAACGAGATGTCATTTTAACGACATCTTTTCTCATAATAACTAAATGTTATGCCATTTTAACGACATCTTTTCTCATAATAACGATATGTTATGTCATTTTAACGACATCTTTTTTCCTAATAACGAGATGTTATATCATTTTAACATCTTTTCTCGTAATAACGAGATATGTCATTTTAACGACATCTTTTCTCGTAATAACAAGATGTTATGTCATTTTATTGACATCTTTTCTCGTAATAACGAGATGTTATGTCGTTTTTTAACGACATTTTTTCTCGTAATAACGAGATGTCATTTTAACGACATCTTTTCTCATAATAACTAGATGTTATGTCATTTTAACGACATCTTTATTCGTAATAACGAGATGTTATGTCATTTTAACGACATCTTTTCTAGTAATAACGAGATGTTATATCATTTTAACGACATCGTTTCACGTAATAACGAGATATTATATAATTTTAACGTCATCTTATCTGGTACTAACGAGATGTTATGTCATTTTAACGTCATCTTTTCTGGTAATAACGAGATATTATGTCATTTTAACGACATCTTTTTTCGTAATAATGAGATGTTATATCATTTTAACGACATCTTTTCTCGTAATAACGAGATATGTCATTTTAACGACATCTTTTCTCGTAATAACGAGATGTTATGTCATTTTAACGACATCTTTTCTCGTAATAACGATATGTTATGTCATTTTAACGACATCTTTTGTCGTAATAACGAGATGTTATATCATTTTAACATCTTTTCTCGTAATAACGAGATGTTATGTCATTTTAACGACATCTTTTCTCGTAATAACAAGATGTTATGTCGTTTTAACGACATCTTTTCGTTTTCACATCATATTTTCTCGTAAGATGCAGATGTTGTTAAAATGACATATTTTTCTCGTTAAAATTACATATTTTCTCATAATAAGGACATATGTTGTATAGTGACGTGTAATATGCCTTTATTAACATTAGAGAACTGACACAAAAGATGGTGTTAAAACGACATAACATCTCGTTATTACGACATAATTGTGAGGAAAAAATAATATATATGTGGCAGCAATGCGCCACTGTAAATGCACTCTTGAAGTGAAGGCATTTTTTTTAAACTGTACTTGCAGATATGATATTATTGAAATAAAAGGTCACTTATGTGTACTTAAGGAGAGCACACTTTCAAGACTGCTTACACTTTAAAAAAGAGCACTTTAGTCATAATGTCAAATTAAATGTTTTTCTTTAAAGTATATTTAAAGAAGTGCTCTCATTTTGATGTGTTTGCTAACATACTAAAGCACATGTTAAGTACTTGATTATAATTTTAACTGCAGTGAGTTCTTAGATATTACATTTAAAGTTAATATATCATTAAATATATTTAAAAGCATGACATACAAGTTTCAATAGAAATTATATTTTAGTTTACCATAAATGCATTCAGCAGAACACTTTAACCAAATTTCAAAGACAAGAGAAGTAATACAATTAAATATAAAGAAGTACTACTTAGTCCTACTAAGGTGGGTCCAAAAAGCTAATTTCACTTAATATATATTTAAACCATAATACATTTTCATTTAATTTCAATTAAGATGCATTTAAGTGTCCGAAAACATTACATTCAAGTTTACTCTTAAGTCCTCTTCTTTTCAATAAGTGCACTTTATTTTCACAGCTGTACCTCTTAATTATCCTAATTATGATTGTGATTGCAAACATTCAAACTTGGTTCATCAAGCCAATAATGACTTATATTTTCTATGTACTAGTAAACATAAAATGCAATTAAGTAATTATGAGTTATTAATGCAATTATGCAATCAACCAACAACAACAACAAAAAACAATCTGAATGCAGAGTACACATAAATTACAATATTTTATTGTGAAAGCATGTCACTTTATAAAGTCTATTACTGCTTTAATCACGTAATTTTGCTATAGCTGAAAGTGCAAACTCATAACTTCAGAGGATTATTCATATAATAGGAGCTAAAGAGCTTCTGTATTTGAGTATTAGTCACAGATTTCAACCCGTCAATGACATAACTGAAGTATTTTTACACCGGAAATCTGAAAAAATGCCTCTAATCACAGTGCTAGCAGGTACAAAAGCTACTTTCAGTACGTTTGCTCCTTTGGGGCTTCCAGGAAAGGCATAAGGCCGATTTACTGAACACTTTTGCTTAACAGCTTGTCTAAAGTAATAGGCATCATGTGACAGGGTCACGGGCTCTCAGCACTTGGTCTATTAAACATGACCCTCAGATCCACCTGAATTCTGGCCAGTGGTTACAGATGGACAGGTTATAAATGCCACTGCAATTACATAACAAATGACCTCTGACTGAACAGGCACCATTTAAAAGCCCTCAAAACATAGCCTTGGGGAAAAAAACACTTCTGTTTCAGACAATAGTGTGTTCAGTAAACGAGTGATTGTTGTCTTCATCTAACGAAGTGCAGCGCAGATGTCGTTTCATTTTGTTGTCTAATACTTTGGTAATTCCAGCATTTTTAAAGAGCTTACAGGACCGCTTGTACCATTCAGTTTCACGGACGTCAGAGTCCATCTGAAGGTTCATCAAAGTGCGCAATATTAAAAGTGAGGACTATAGACATACAGAACGGTTGCACCATCCTCCCCCTGCAATGCTGATCTAGCCAATGAGTTTCTATTCATAATGTAATTTTTGCCTTCATGAAAACGGTAAATCCGGGCTAATCTCTCCGTCCCCCTGGGCTCGGGATTAGTGCGTTGCATTAGAGCTAGGTGGACATGCTGTACTTCAATTTCATTGCGCTTTCAATTGATTGAGCACTGAAAAACACATCATAAAACTAATATCAGAAAGTCTCTTATTAATGCTGAATTTTATTTTGAATAATGAGCAAGGTCAACTTTAGAATTCTTAGAATGGAAGAGTGAAGCTATGTCGGCTCCTGTAACACAATGTGTTGGGTAAAGCATGGCGGGTGTCCAGAGAGATTATAAGTATGATTTAACCTTTAGCACAGTGAGATGGAAAACACACACACACACACACACACACACACACACACCACTGCAAATATACAGTGGGGAGAACAAGTATTTGATACACTGCCGATTTTGCAGGTTTTCCCACTTACAAAGCATGCAGAATCTGTCAGTCTGTAATTGTTATCATAGGTACTCCTCAACTGTGAGTGATGGAATCTAAAACAAAAATAATGACGTGATGCTTAACGTAATGCGTAACACGAGAATGAACCTCATTGGTTCTTGTTGAAGCTCAAACGTGATGCGTAACACGAGAATGAACCTCATTGGTTCTTGTTGAAGCTCAAACGTGATGCGTAACACGAGAATGAACCTCATTGGTTCTTGCAGAAGCTCAAACGTGATGCGTAACATGAGAATGAACCTCATTGGTTCTTGAGAAGCTCAAACGTGATGCGTAACACGAGAATGAACCTCATTGGTTCTTGTTGAAGCTCAAACGTGATGCGTAACACGAGAATGAACCTCATTGGTTCTTGCAGAAGCTCAAACGTGATGCGTAACATGAGAATGAACCTCATTGGTTCTTGCTGAAGCTCAAACGTGATGCGTAACACGAGAATGAACCTCATTGGTTCTTGAGAAGCTCAAACGTGATGCGCAACATGAGAATGAACCTCATTGGTTCTTGCTGAAGCTCAAACGTGATGCGTAACACGAGAATGAACCTCATTGGTTCTTGAGAAGCTCAAACGTGATGCGTAACACGAGAATGAACCTCATTGGTTCAACGTGATGCGTAACAAGAGAATGAACCTCATTGGTTCTTTAGAAGCTCAAACGTGATGCGTAACATGAGAATGAACCTCATTGGTTCTTGAGAAGCTCAAACGTGATGCGTAACACGAGAATGAACCTCATTGGTTCTTGAGAAGCTCAAACGTGATGCGTAACACGAGAATGAACCTCATTGGTTCTTGAGAAGCTCAAACGTGATGCGTAACACGAGAATGAACCTCATTGGTTCTTGAGAAGCTCAAACGTGCTGTGCAACACGAGAATGAACCTCATTGGTCCTCATGCTTGAGCTTCCGTTTATCATATTTGATGTGTACATTGATGAATGTGTATGTGTGAATAAAAGTCTAAATTCAATCTGTTCAAGGCGATTGAGTCTCTTTAGAAAATTTGGAGTAAAGCGCTCAATTCATTTGGATTAGTTTTATGATCTCTCTATGAACATTTTGAAGCGTCGAAGAGATAGTTGTAGACTGTCAATGGAAGGACAGAAATCACTCAGATTTCATTCAAATATCTTGATTTGGTTTTTGAAGATGAACGAAAGTCTCACGGGTTTGGAACGACATGAGAGCGAGTAGATAATGACACACTAAAGAAAGATGAACACGGAAAAAATCTGATCCTCTTTAAACAACCAGAGTTGAGTAAGTGAATCTGTGTGGAGACTCCTGCGTTTCACTGCTATTGTTATTGACTAGTGAAATGGAGATGTTGTGACAGCGATCACTGTGATGCCCTTGAGTAAAACACTTAACCTCAGATTACACCACAGGGACCGAGCCGGTAATTTAAGATGATGATGTGCTATGGTAACGTTGTTTACAGTACAGTTTTCGGAAACTGTAAGTCGTGGAAACAATTTCCCTCGACCCTCGTCTTATGGCAAATAAACAGTCTCCTCTGTCCTGAAGTTCATGTTCATGAAGTGCTCTGCGTTATTAAGAAGCACGTGTGGAAAATCAGGAGGTGCAGGTGCATTGTGCAAAACAGCTTAATGTGTAATGACCCTCTCTCTCTCTCTCTCTCTCTCTCTCTCACACACACACACACACTCACACACACCAGTGGGGATTTCTTTAAGACTGCAAGGGAAGCTCGGCTTCCTATAATGTCAGAAAATTAATGGTCAAATATGTACTATTGTGTAACATTTTATTGACTAAAAATGCGTTAGAAAACGTTCATCTCAAAGACGAGTTGGTTCAGAATCAGTTACATACAGCAGTTCGGCTGACTCGATTTCCTTCTCATACATTCCCGTAGCGTCACAGTGCATTTCCCTGTTGAAGCCCAGCGTCAGTGACTCAGTGGAGCTGCTCTGAACGCTTTTTTTTCAGCGCTTCGAAACTAGACGGTCATTGGATAAATGCTGCGATTATGTCCCGCCCGGGGAAGCTCAGCGTCTCTGGAGTGAATGAGGAGTGGGCTGGCCTGGACTCCGGCTTCTGCGTGATGATTGGAGGGTCTGTCGAAAGGCCGCGTCTCCTTTTGATTGACAGCGATCACATACAATTAAAAGTCGCTGACGCGGAAGGTATTCGAGCTCAGTCCCGTCGCAGATTTTGAAAGTGTAGTCGAAAGACAAACTGCTGCAACCCATTTCTTGGTATTTGCTTGGAGAATTTGCTAGCCAATTTTCATCATACATTTCACACAATTATGAACCAAATTCCTTGTTTCAGTTTAACAAAAAAAGCATGGTAAGTTTTGTGATTACTGTCCTTTACTACAAGCATGGTAACTACACCGTGTAGTAAAGGACAGTAATCACAAAACTTACCATGCTTTTACCACATTATTGGTAGTTTTAATGTGTCATTTGTTGTAAATGCACTGTAACCACAACATTTACCATGCTTTTACCACAGTACCACCTTAGTTGTACTGTGATAGGTGTAGTAAAGGGATAGTAACCACTATTACTTAGTGTTTTTTTGTTTTTTTAAATAAGCTTCCCCTCTTTGAAAGACCAGCAGTCGCCACTGACACACACACACATACACACCTTCGTGCACAAACTTTAAACATAGTGGTGGTTATCATATAGGATAAATCACTTGTGTAAAAATAATTCATTATATTTGATAATCCATATCGGAAATTGCAAACAAGTTCTATAGAAACTTAGCCTGGGAAAACCCAGACAACTTCCGGCAAATTTAGATTTGCTCTGCAAGTAGTCTGGCAAAGAGCTCATTCAAGTCCATTTCTAATCCGTCGAAATTGCGGCACCAATCAGAATCAACGTTTCGGGTGGGCTTTACACATGACGATCGCTCTGATTGGTTTTAAGTCTAGCCTATCCAGAGGCATTTGAGCGACGTCCACTCCGACGTCCGTTGGTGAAGCACACCAACTTTTAAATGCATTATTATATTCAAATTGCAAACACATGAGGACAGTCTCCATGAAAGACCCACTGGCAGATGAACGTGCTACTACATTTCTCTCCGAAACGGTAGGAAATTAAATTAGATTTAATAGAGGATTTTAACTGTGACGAGATGATTGACAGGGCAGTTTACGTGACAGGATGCACGCGACAGATCCGTCCGATAAAGATGACGAAGTAGTATGTCCCAAAGCTTGCCTACTTTTTTGCTACACATTCAAAAGTAAATACATTTTCTTCACAAAAAGAGTACATATGGCGTAGTGTAACCATAGACTGTAAAAAAATAGAGTGTAACTAAGGCGAATTGGGACGCAGCATATGGCTTTACACATGACGATCTCTGATTGGTTTTAGGAGTTTTAGGTGTATCCAACTGCGCCCAGAGGCATTTGAGCGACGTCCGTTGGTGACGCCCCTTTGGAAATGAGTTATTAATGAAGCTTTGCCAGACCATAACTCAGTTACTACTGAGAATGGTCTGGTTTTAACCAGGCTAATAGAAACTGTCTATAGAATCAATATATGTGGAAATCTATAGGTTTACCAAATGATTTATTGAGTAACCATTAAGTTCAGTTGGATTAAGTAATAGACAATAAGATGACTCTCTCTCTCTCTCTCTCTCTCTCTCTCTCTCTCTCTCTCTCTCTCTCTCTCTCTCTCTCTCTCTCTCTCTCTCTCTCTCTCTCTCTGCAGCACTTTCTCTGACCTTGCAGTTGAAGACGGTGATACTGTAGGAAATGAGCACCGCCACTATTGCCCACTTTATCTGTGGTCTCGAGGGAAGCTGTCAGTCGAGTGATAAAGAAATCTCCACTGGAGAGTGACAGAAAGCTCATCTCAGACATCTGTGAACTTCACACACTGGTCTAATGATCATCCTTTCTAACAATAAAACAGAGACAGGGTTTTTTGAGTGACATGCGGGTCCTTGTTAAAGAACTGAGGCATGTGATGCAGAAGTAGATCAGGGATGGGCTCCAACCCGAATCAAGCACACCTGAACCAGCTAATCATCGTCTTCAGGATCACTAGAAAGCTCAGGGCGGGCGAGTTTTTATCAAGGTGGGAGCCAAATATCTAAGGCCAAGTCTACATTCATTCGTTTCCGTTTACAAACGCTCTCCGTCCACACTAGTGTTTTTAGCGTTCAGTGCGAATGAGAAACTTTTGAAAACTCCTGAAAACGCTAAATTCCCCTTTACTGCGCATGTGTAAACCCTCACTAAAGCTCACTGAGACGATACAGACGGAGAAATAAATAATAAAGTTATCGCTCAATTCTTCTGACAGGATCATTTTATTGAGCAGAGTATCTCCTCATTCACTGATGGTCCAGGTCGATCTCACTCACTAACTTATGTTTGGGCTAAAACGCTAAAACTGCTCATGTTTCACCGCAGGACAGCAGATGTGAGTGTATTCTGTCATCTCTGCAGGACTGTGATATGAAGAGTGTGTGAACTCACATATTTCAGCAACAGTGTGAGAGCGAATAGCAGATAACAGGCACAATATAAACATCAATATCTATTGGTACAAATGTTTCAAATTTATCCACTTTGGAGATTGTTTTCAGAAAGTTTTGTTTTCATTATGTCGACGGAAGACAAAACTGAGAGAAAAAGATGCGTTTTCAAATGTGGAAAAGGCCTAAACTTTATCTATTAATCAGCTCCATAATGACAGTCACTTGCATTGAATTGCTGACATCTTTGAGCCACAGTCATTTTTATAATGTGACCCTTTCCAAAACAGCTAACGAGCGGTTAAATGTTGCGGTCGTTGATGGGTAAGATGTGGAATAACATTGTAAGAATTGATAAATTAGGGAATTCCAGACAGTCTGTTTTTGGGGGTGGCCAGACCCTGAGAGGACAAAAGGACCTCTCTGGAGATTACCATTTGAACTGGCCCTCGTGCACCATTGAGACGAAAGTCTCACCTCTGAGTCATCTTAATCTACATCTCCTTCCCTCTCCCCTCACCCCCTCTCTCTCAGGCTCAGGTGACTACCTGATTTCACCCAAGAAAATGTACAGTTTAATGTGAATGATTATCACAGAGTATATTCATGTTTGGTATCGTTTCAAATGTCACAGTGCGACTGGTACAATTCTCTCATCTCAGAATAAGTCAAACACAAGGTAATAAGGTTTTTGAAGGTTTATGGATAACTAGCATACAAGGAGGGGTTGGTCTCTCAAGCAAATGGTCACACACCCCCCAAGAGGTGCTACAGTGTACCTCAGAATGCAAATTTACTATTGTTAGCACATGTTTACATGTGAAAGAGGTCTGGCTATTTAATGGAGTACAGCAGGCAGATCGGGGCTTTTCTGTACTTCAGATGGCCCGTGAGGCTAGACCGAGATCTCTCAGCCTCATGTATTTCTTAATGTTGGGTTTGCATCTTTTCTTTATTCCGGAGAATTTGATGTTTTGTATCGATTATCTTTGAATTGATTATGAAATTGGCATGATACATTTACCTGACATAATAAATTGTTACGTGATTATTCCAACTGATTTTGACATTGTTCATTTAATGGTTAAAAGGAATAGTCAAACATTCACCCACTTTTAGTGAGGCACAGATATTATTAAAACCTTTCATTTATGGAGTCAGATGAATTAACGAGTAAATATATGATTAATATATTGCATTTAACCAACCAATACTTCACATGAGTGAGGACAGAGCACGTGAGACCTTCCCTGTGTTATTGGAAAACCTCCATTGGACCAATTTCACGGGCCTTACAACATTTAATATTCAACAATATTATTGATCTGCCTTCATTGACACCATTATATGAGAACTGAACTGAGCTGGACGATCACTGAACTTCTTTACAACAAAAATGAACCATCACTGAACTTGATGTTATTTTCTTCTAGATCTGCTGTACATTATTTTCCTGTTATCTCTGTAAAGCTGCTTTGAAACTATCTATTTTGTAAAAAGCGCTATATAAATGAAGGTGACTTGGCATGAATAGCCAATCATTTGACAGAAGATATCAACAGATTAAGTGATCATTAAAATAGTTGTTAGTTGTGTCATCACAGCTTTCTGGACATTTACATGCGTGTTGCTCATCTCTGACAGTCTCTTTCTGGATGCTGGATTGAGCAAAATCACTGAACAAGCTGTCTCTGTTTTTGCTGAAATGTCTGGAAACAGACGAACTCACGAAAGACCCGCAGATCTTTACAACACCTCGATTCCTGAAGAATACGGACACTTCCCTCGGCTCCGATGTAAATCTGAGGACTTGTATAACTTCATAACTAGCCCTCTGGAACATCTGACATGCTCACTGTCCCAGTCATGGACACTGGGAACAGAGGGAAATATGTTAATCACTAGAGCTGGGCAAAAAAAATCGATTTTTCAATTAATGTGGTCGATTCAAAATCGATTCTCAAAGGCCACGAAGCCAAATTTTTCCATATTTATTTATCTATCAGCCGAAAGCCAGTATTAGTTTTCCTCCACTGTTCATAGGCTTGCATGTTACACTAATGCTGTGATATTATGTGTGTTTTATCTTAAATATAAAATAACCGGATCCTGTTTGATCAAGGCGTGCGACTGTTCCGACTCGTCCAATTCTCAGCATCAGTTTTTCATCTTTCCATCAAAATCCTGTCTATTCATTGTATGCATTTGAAATAATGAGTTGGGTTCTGTTTTAATGGACCCAAGTGTACCTAAAATAAAAAGAGTTTAAGAGTTCTTCATTTCTTTTTATTAATTAACCACTTGTAAACTTATGTTCACTGTTCGTTTTTATAAATATAGTATGTGTATTAAATCTATATTCATTGAGTCGAATCAGGAATCAAAATCGAATTTAGAATCGAAATCGAATCAAATTGGAACATCTGAATCGATACCCAGCCCTAATAATCACTCGATTTATTCTTAAAGTCCCACTGAAGTGTCTTGGATTGCGCAGCTTAGTTTGATGCGTTGATGTAATTTCTACTGAAACAGGAAGCTAAGGCGGGACATATTGAATGGCTCCTCCCCCTTTTCAAATATCCAATAGCGTTTAGTTTACCTCACAGACTGACAGCACCATGGAAGCGAATCCGAGCGCTTCCGTTTTTGCGGTCGCTCTCTATATCTCTATGGCATCGCTGTCCAGGAGTGATTAGCTGGTGAAGTGGATTTACTTAAATCCATTGGTGTTCATAGCATAGGGGGCGGAGCTTCAGATTCTAGAGGGCATTTGATTGGACAGAAGATGTGATGAGGAGCTGAAGGTGATGTCATAAAAATCCTTGATCCATTTTAGCGGAAGTGAGCGACTGTAAGTTTTGATTATATCTCCTAAATGCAAATTGTGTCATTGTTTCAGAACACACCAGCTTATTCACAACTTTAAGGCTAACATATTCATACCAAAAGATAAAAAACGTACATTTTGATTTCAGGGGGCCTTTGCCGTCCTGAAGAGTGTATTTGCTCTACGGCCAGCATCAAGCTGAGAGTTACTGCTTAACGTACGGTCGACTAGCGAAGCAATAATGACCCGGTGCGCTCAACTCAACTCATGCTCACATCAGACCAAATGAGGCGTTGAGAAGCAACACATGCTTGGCAAAATGTGTGCAACTGAAATAATTGCAGAAGAACCTAATCATTATTAACAGAGCTGCATGATGTTTAATAAAGCGTCTGTGCTGATTCGTCCTCTGTCGTCACTCGTGTGGCTCTGCTCTTGTTATTACATTAATAATCCAGCGTGCACAACACTGGGAATTATTCTTGCTGTACAAAACAGTGTGATATCTGGACTATATCAAAGCAAGTTTCATATATTTGAATTCCCCAAAGATAAAATAATAGATTTACTGATCAAAATGATTTGCTTGTGAAACATTAGTTGGTAGTCCATGTGAGTTTAGAATAATTAAGACTTTTTAATAGTTTTGAAAGAAGATCAAAAGTGCAGTAAAACCGGAAATACTGTGAAATATTACTAAAGAACTACTTTAAAAGTTAAAAAAAAAGCTGTGCTACTTCACATTTTTGTGGAAATCGTGATACATTTTATTTTTCAAGATTCTTTGATGAATAAAAAGTTCAAAAGTTTAAAAAGTAGCTGGAAATGTCATGTGATCTGCCATGTGATCGGTTTATTGGATATTTGTGTTAATGAGCAGTTAAACCGGTATATCGGTGACAATTTACAATACGGTTCATTAGTTAACATTAGTTAATGTATTAATTAACATGAATTAACAATGAGCATTATTTGTTACAGTAATTATTAATCTTTGTTAATATTGGTTCATAAAAATACAGCTGTTCATTGTTTGTTCATGTTGTTCACAGTGCGTTAACTAATGTTAACTAATACAACCATTGATTTAAATAACATATCAGTAAATGTTGAAATTAATATTAACTAAGATTAATAAATGCTGAAGAATTAATGAAGAAGTATTGTTTATTCTTAGTTAACGTGTACACTGTAAAAAAAAAATTATCCTGTAAAAAAATGGTTAATATGCATAATCAGCTACAATTCAAGTCTTATCATAATTGGTAAAACCTGAAAGTCAAAGAAAGAAAACATCTGTATTTTATACTTTCTTTAGACCATATAGCCTACAATATCACTCAATATTTCTATTAAATACTATGGTAATGTTGCAAATGGATCCTATGTCGCCACATTCCTTCTTTGCATTCTCTCATAAAATAACCTTTTTATCATAATAAAATCTACATAGCCTATCATTCCCAACAAAAGTGTCGTTTACCGCAAAACATGTTGAAGATTAGTGGACAGTCAGTCGATTCATTAATAATAATAAATAATAAACTTTATTTTATATAGCGCCATTAAAAGTAGCATCTCAAAGCACTTTACATAAAAATATGAAATTAAAAGATACACATAACAGTGCAGGCAGTAAAAAACTAACCAAACAATAAAAATAAAAAGCCAATATAATAACTAACAAAGTAATCACATGAATCACATAAAAGCTACCTTAAAAAAGTAAGTTAAGAGCTCACACAAATATTGAGGGGCCAAGTTATTCAAGGCCTTATAAGTGAGCATGAGAATTTTAAAATCGATACGAAACCTAACAGGAAGCCAGTGCAGTTTTTCCAGGAACGGTGTGATGTGCTCCCTTGCACTGGTCCCAGTCAGAATCCAGATTTTTTAGTTTATAAGTTTGGAATTGTAAAGCAGAGCCATCCACACTTAAGGCTATGGTATGGACTCTGCTTTACGCAACTGATGAGGTGAACCAATAAGCATCACTTCAGTCTTGTCACTGTTTAGACAGAGAACATTTTCAGACATCCATTTTTTAATCTCAGTAAAACATTGAGAAAGAAGAGATACAGGCATATTGACATCAGGTTTTGAATATATATATCCAGACTGAAGTGGCTCAAAAAGATCATTAGAGGAAAGATGAGAAAGCACTTGAGAAGCCACTGTTTGTTCCAAAATTTTGGCGAGGAATGGAAGATTAGAGATGGGATGAAAATTATTCAGATTATCAAAGTCCATGTTGTTAGTAAGTTGTTATTAAATAAGCTATTTCCTCACAAACACGCGATAGTTTCTCGTGAGCACGCGAAGGTCTGTATATATTTTATTTTTGCAAAGGTCCTTTCAGGGGCTCCGTATTATTAATGGTTGTATTAGTTAACATTAGTTAACGCACTGTGAACAACATGAACAAACAATGAACAGCTGGATTTTTATGAACCAATATTAACAAAGATTAATAATTACTGTAACAAATAATGCTCATTGTTAATTCATGTTAATTAATACATTAACTAATGTTAACTAATGAACCGTATTGTAAATTGTCACCGATATACCGGTTTAACTGCTCATTAACACACATATCCAATAAACCGATCACATGGCAGATCACATGACATTTCCAGCAACTTTTTAAACTTTTGAACTTTTTATTCATCAAAGAATCTTGAAAAATAAAATGTATCACGATTTCCACAAAAATGTGAAGTAGCACAGCTTTTATTTTTATTTTTAAAGTAGTTCTTTAGTAATATTTCACAGTATTTCCTGCACTTCTTTCAAAAATATTAAAAAGTCTTAATTATTCTAAACTCACAAGCAAATCATTTTGATCAGTAAATCTATTATTTTATCTTTGGGGAATTAAAATATATGAAACTTGCTTTGATATAGTCCAGATATCACACTGTTTTGTACAGCAAGAATAATTCCCAGTGTTGTGCACGCTGGATTATTAATGTAATAAGTGATGACAGAGGACAAATCAGCAACGGTGTTTACCAGTTTTTTAGCAGGATTATTTTTTACACTGTAAGGTAGTTAACTAATGTTAACTAATTAACCTTAGTGTTACCAGTATATCTAAGTGGCCGATAAGTGTGTGTATATTCCCACTTTAAACGCTGACATTCCCAAAGTCCTTCTCTGCACACAATGACTGAAAGACTAAACGCACAAGTTCTGAAATCTCCTTTAAATACAACAGATATCACCACAAACCTGTAACGAAACATGACGCAGAAACAGCTCAAGAGACAAAGAACACTGAGTTTCAGCTCCACGGATGTCTACCTATTAGTCTTTTAGTACGCCTCATTTCCCAAGATCCTCTCTGCTAACCTGTCAGTGGGCTAATTTCACCCCGAGGAGAGCCTATTATTTGTAATGCTCAAAATGCAGACGGCTGGGCACATCTTGGCAGCCAAAGTACAGGCATTACATTCTACTGCATTTGTGACGCTAATTGTGTCACATTCAGTATCTGACGAATGACCAGAACAGCCTGAAACACACAGGAACTGCACTTAATCACACACTGAAACTTTCACATGTGTGCACACTGACAAGAGCTGTACATGGAGGACAGCGACGCGATGTAGAGGGCAGAGGTGGACAGTCACGAAGTACATTTACTTGAGTTCACTTTTTGAGGATCTGCACTTTACTTGAGTGTTATTTTTTCTGGAAACATTTTACATTTATGTATCTATCCAAAGCGACTTACAATGCATTTCGAGATACACATTTACATTCTTACCAGTTTTTGCTTTCCCTGGGAATCGAACCCATGACCTTGGCTTTGCAAGCGCCAATGTTCTTCTGTTTGAGCTACAGGAAAGACATTAGTTGAATAAGTTTTACTTAAAAGGGATAGTTCACCCAAAAATGAAAATTCTGTCAGTAATCACTCTCCCTCATGTTGTTCCAACCCCGTAAGACCTTCGTTCATCTTCGGAACACAAATTAAGATATTTCTGATTAAATCTGAGCGCTGTCCCTCTCCTCCATAGGCTTCTAAGGGACTGAAACTTGCTGGCCCAGAAAAGTTATTAAAGAGATCGTTAATATAGTCCAAGTGACTCCAGTGGCTTAATCTTAAGTTTATCAAGTTTATCGCGTCTGTTGCACGTCATCACGCATCACACACATGACGAGCGTCGGCCAATAGTGAGCCTACGTGGTGACGTGCAACACAGACGCGCTACGCTATTACACTACGTGAAAAGACTCGAGGCCCAGAGAGAAGGAAATGAAAAGTGGAATAAAGTCGTTATTTTTGTTTGTTTTTGCGCACAAAAAGTATTCTCGTCACTTTATAATCTTAATTGAGCCACTGGAGTCACTTGGACTATATTAACGATCTCTTTAATAACTTTTCTGGGCCAGCAAGTTTCAGTCCCTTAGAAGTCTATGGAGGAGTGAGACAGCTCTCAGATTTAATCAGAAATATCTTAATTTGTGTTCCGAAGATGAACGAAGGTCTTACGGGGTTGGAACAACATGAGGGTGAGTAATTACTGACAGAATTTTCATTTTTGGGTGAACTAACCCTTTAAATTCACTACATTTGAAAGACAAATATCCTACTTTTTACTCCACTACATTTCAATTGCTATAGGTTTTATAACACTCTAAAAGCTCTATATACTACGGTGGCCGAGAGAGCTCAACACGCTGCAACTGAAGAAAACACATGCAAATAGAAAAGCACCCGCACATGAAGAAAACATCTTCATCAGTTTCACAACACACGTGTGCTCCAAATAACAAAACACAACCAAATACAGAAACACACTGCAAAATAACACAGACCACAGTGGAAATGTTTCCAGGGGACCCAATAAGTGACGAGCCCGGCTGGGACGTGCTCCACGACAGCCTACGTCAAACGGATCGCGCCAAAATCGGGCTAAAATCGTGTAATCTGAACCAGGCATTAGCTGTTCTAAATTCACTGTAAATCACGGCTTCAAGGGCCTTATTGCTTTTATAAAACGGTTACTCCATAAAAAATATTAATTTTAATATTTGTTTTATTCATAAAATAAACACCAGCAACAAAAAATATAACGTTTTATTACATGACTTGGTTGAATTCTAATGTAAAATGTCGTCCGAACAAGTAAGTAACATCCACTTTTGTTCTGACCAACTGAGGGAAAAAAAGCATTGCAGTAAATCGCGCCGATTAAATCTAACGATGGCTTATCATACGTCAAACCGTGCAAATTATACTTTTTCTCAAATTGTTAATGTTAACAACATCAGCATTGCGCGACTACATTTAATGCCCTTCCGATATTTGTCCTTGTTTCCGCATGGGCCGGTTGCAGTCTCTTTTCTTCTCCGAAGTCTTTCTTGTTATACAGCGGGTGAATCTCCAGTTGTCACTACACCACCAACATCCTCACACTCATCGCCGACTAGCCGAGACTCTTCTTTATGTGGACAGATGTGACGTAATGACACAAAGACATGCTTGAATTTCCCGCGGAAATCCACCATTTTGGATCGAGCTACGGCAAGCTGAGAGTTCTGAACACTGGCTGGTGATGTACTCGCTCAAAAACGTATTTTGGATAATTTTTAACCCAAAAAAGCTATGGGCTGCAGCTTTAAGTACTTTTAGAAACAAGTACTTCTGTACTTTTACTTATATAAAAATCGGTCTTTACTACTTTCACTTGTAACGGAGTAATATATGACCAGCAATAGCAACTTTATTTATATAGCACAATTAAAACAACACAAGTTGGCCAATGTGCTTTACAATGTCACACAGAACACAACAAGAGAAAAGAGCATCACATTGGCAACACGTCTAATAAAATTATCACTGATTAAAAGCTACTGAAAACATGAGTTTTGAGTTGTCCTTTAAAACCCTGGACAGTAGCAGCGTCTCTGATATGTTTAGGCAAACTGTTCCAGAGTCAGTGCCAGTCTGTACTTTCACTCCAGTAAGGGAGATGTGTACTTTGATATTGGGTCTGATGCGAGGCAGACTCTGAGTGGATTTAGATCTAGATGGTAAACAATATGCTAAAAATAATCCGCTTAATAAAGCGCATGGCATGTTTGATGGAGACGCTGCTGGATTCTCCGGATCCGGATCCCGGCTCTCGGCACATCAGACCGGGAGTGTGTACTGACGCCGTATGACAGGACAATCAAACAGAGAGAATCTGTCAGCCGTGACATCTGAACGTTTGCGGCGTGTGTATCGGCACTGACGCAGAGATGCCGGGGTGTGTGTGTGTGTGTGTGGGGGGGGTATTTGGCAGAGTGACATTTAGAAAGGTTTTAAGTTCAGTTTATTAGCAGTAGCTTGCTAAACAAATATCAATTTGTCAATACGGCAAGATCAGAAATGCCATAAAATATAGTTGTAATTTTAAGTTGTAAACAGAAAAATAAGAAAATTATATTTTTTATTTATATTATTTATTTATATTTTTCAAAAAATGGCTGTCTATATATATATATATATGAGAAATACTTTTCAATAAACAATTATTATTTTATTAAGTCATTTTTGCAAATGTAAAAGCAAATGTAATCTTGATTTGAGAATGTTTAGACATTTGTACTGGAAAACAAGACAAAACTATTGAATAAGAATTTTTTTTTTCGCAATATATGTCAAAAATGTGTTTGCAATTCTTTTGTAAAATTCACTAGAAAACTTTGTGAGATTTTTGACATTCAGTGTATAAAAAATGTGTTTTGCTACAAGTTGTGTACATGAAATGAATTACTTTGGCATTGGAAGCATCTCTGTGTTCGGTTTTACACTCCAGGAATTCTGGGAGCAACAGCTGTTTTTCCTGGGATTGACTGTCGGGAACATGTGCTTCACACAGAGGACCCAGCCAAAAACTGCTGATCCTTTCTATTGATTCAAAAACATTTAGGGACGACAGTGGAGTGAGACGTCGCTTATGACAAGGCAAGAGTTAAACCCTCACAGCAGCTGGGGTCAGTGTTTCCTACAAAACGAATTATTAGAAAAACTAATAATGTCCTGGGAAAAATATGACCAGTATGTAAGATTACACACAATATCTTCAACCCTAAAACACAATGCAAAGCGTAATTCAAAATAAAGATAGAAAGTGTTAACACTGTACATTGTGCATTATTTTTACAGACTTTCCTTATAGTGTACAATTCATTTCTGGTTTTATTCTGTTATTATTATAGTCTCTCTAATCTCACATACTGTAGATGTCACTATGTTGTGGCAATTATATCCATTACAGATTTGCCAAGTTAAAAAAAAACACCAATGTATGACATTGCAAAAAATAGCAATGAAATGGCTTGAAAATGTCCTTAAAAGATTCCACTAAAACCCAGTGCATTTATTCATATATTATATATTATCATATATTCATGTCATTCTCAGTGATTGCAATTACTGCCAGGATTTTAAATAAAACCAGTGACGTGTGTTTGACTGGTGTTTAGATTCTTCTGAACGTGAGCATTCGGCCAAATGCTGAAGGTCTTGGCAGGTCAAAGGTCAAAGGTCAATCCACAGTTCATCACAATCCTGATGGATTTAAAGCTGCTGTGTGTCAAATGCAAAAGGTTTCCAAGACTCGCATCATTGCTTGAATCAATGAGTGTGTTTACATGCACGTTCTTCACCTAATCATGCTAAAGCTGACGATGATGTGTTCATGCGCTTCTGTCAAAATACTGCTTCTGTAACGGCATGAAATCAGTCTGTAAGTTTCCCGTTAACGTGTTGGAATATTTTTTTAATGCTTTATTTAACATCGCATCTCACATAACACACGCATTTCTCAGTCAGATACACCAATGATTAACTTTTGACGTCACTACCGAGAAATAACCTGATTTATTAAACGGGTGTATAATGCCCTATTCACAAGATGTAAAATAACTCTCTGATGTCCCCAGAGTGTGTGTGTGAAGTTTTAGCTCTAAATACCCCACAGATATTTTTATACGGCATGTTAAAATTGTCAATTTTTGAGAGTGAGCAAAAACGCACCGTTTTGTGCCTGGCCCTTTAAATGCAAATGAGCTGCTGCTCCTGGCACAGGGGGCGGAGCTTCAAGAGCTTGTGTCCTTTTACCTCACACACACATGCACTGAAAATTTCAAACACTTTTAGGCTGAATCCCAATTCTCTGTCTTACCCCTACCCCTACCCCTTCGTCTTACCCCTAGCCCTTGTCCCTCGAAACCGAGTGGTAAGCGCTAGGGTTGAAAACATACCCCTATGAAATAGCAAAACTAAGGGGAAGGGGTAAGACAGAGAATTGGGATTCAGCCTTAACCTTTTATGTTCTACGTTTATGTTCAAACCGAGTCGGACAATGATGGAGAGACTCAAGAAGTGACAACATGTAGACAACATTTCTGAATGGTTAGTTGATGAATTTCTGTAGCTGATGTGTAGTTATCTTCTAGTCATTGATTAGCATATTCTGTCTTGATAATCTATAAATCGTGTTCCGGGGGCGGGGTTTATGTAAATTTTAGGGTTGGTGATGTCACTAACCCGGGAGGAATGTGGTGTAGTCTCTACCAGCTGTTTGTTGTAGTCCTTAAAAAGCGATTTCTGTAAAAGCAAATATCTCCCTTTGCTTTAAACTTTGAGCGTTGTAACTTTGCAGATGTTGTTTATGCTCAAACAGCAACATTACACACTAACTAAAGCTAGAAAAGTGAAATCATAATCAATCACCCTTTTAATAAATCTTGTGAATGTGGTTTACCTGCAATCCTGGGTTTTTGGTTTGCATGTAAACCAGGACAATGGATTAATTCAATAAGCTGATTTTTTTTTTTTTGTCGCTAAACTAGGGAATGAACTTGCGCTCCCTGGGCGGTTCAGCGCAAAAAAGGAGGCGTGTTCCGGCGCAAACGTTCCTTCATGCTATTTTGCAGGTTTAGAAAACAATTGCGCCACTAACCAGGAAAAAATAGTTTAAAGTCAGTGGCGCGTTGCGCATGTTATTCATATGCTATTTTAATGGCGCATGCTTGGCCATAATCAATGTAGCGTGTGCACAACGCACATACACTTTGATTCTCTCATCTACACAGAAGCAGCAGTTTTCATTTTTGCAAATCAGACATTATTACGATAGATAGATAGATAGATAGATAGATAGATAGATAGATAGACAGATAGATAGATAGATAGATAGATAGATAGATAGATAGATAGATAGATAGATAGATAGATAGATAGATAGATAGATAGATAGATAGATAGATAGATAGACAAATTATTATAAAAGCATACATCTAGCTTACACATTTACCCAAATTATCATACGCCTTTTTAACCGAAGTTAATTTGGGTGGGTTTCTCCATCCCCAATGTCCCTGACGAGAGCGTTGCTCTCCTCGGCTGTGAACCACTCTTGGCGCGCGCCTGGCAAATTACAATTAGCGCCCTTACAATAGGAATCCGCTTTAGAAAAAGCGCGTCTGCTCTTAAAGGGAATGTGAGATGACGCTCTGATTGGTTTATTTCACGTTACGCCCAAACCACACCTATGAGTAATGAAGCTGCTTCAGACCAACACATTTTAGATTTGCGTCGGGCCAAGAGTCATTTATCCCGCCGGGAAAATAGCAACAGCGCCAAGACCCGCCCACAAAGTTACTTGCGCTTTGACACTTGCGTTTCAGATCGTTAAAATAGGGCCCCATGTGTAAGTTCATAAGTCGACAGCATTGCTGAGTATTTCCTCCTTAAAACTGCAGTGAACCAAAGACAGTCTCAAAAACACGCTTTGAAATCGCTGGTGTTTCTGACGTCACAAACTACCTTGTTACCAATCAGATCAACGTGTGATCGTCAACCAGTGGATCTCTGAGCTGACTGAGTGAGTGGAGGCGGGGCTCATTTGCATATTCATAGAACCGCGTATACTAAATGAGGCAAGGGTGTCGAGTTACACTCAAGATATTTTAAGGCATGAAGAAGGAAAAGATGTTTAAATATGTCATTTTGGTGATCAAAGATGAGTTTTAAGGGATACAATAAATGACTACGGGGGACTTTAAAACAACATTAAGTCTTTTTTATGCAAGCAGATTTTACAAGCTCATAGACTGCAACTTTTTAAAAATTCAAATAAACTAGTGAAGGCAAAATGATCATTTAAAATAGAAAAAAACCAGGGACCTAATATTGCACAATATATACACTCATGCATTCATTGAAAAATGTCTCAACTAGTACAACAGTGTTTTACAATTAAGTTATTTGTGTAATTCTAACTCAATCAGTTCTGATGACACTGCAGATTTTAGTACTAGTATTTTTGACATTCCTCAGTGAAAATAAATGATGCTGTCACGAGTTGAGTTTCCTCTGGATTAAATGGATGTCGATCGGCACAGTTTGCATGTATTTTATTTTATTTGTATCTTTTTTGTTGTTCGAAATAAAAATAAAGAAAAAAAAATATATGAATAAAATGATCCAGGCGACCAATCAGAGCGTAGTGTGCTTTTCAGAAGGAGGAGCTTCATAGAGACAGGAAGTAAACAGAGCGTTACTGACAGACTGGGAAGAGAGGAGCCGCAACAATGGAGAATATGAGGAGAATAATCAACATTCAAGCAGGAAAACCTGATCTAGTAGAGCCTGAAAACAACATCACGACTGTAAAAGGTCATAATAGCTCCTCTTTAAGACAAAGTGATCATTTCAGTCGGCGCACATCACGGTTACACTGTTGTAGCGTCTAACAGATGTACAGCTAATGTCCTCACAGGGGTTTCATCCAGATTATATTCATGGGTTTGACACATTCCACCGGTTCAGAGCCTGAAAAAAAACAAAACCCAGTTGCTAAGCAACCATCCAGCCCAGCGCAGCGATGATGCTCGACCGGGACTCTTCACAGCAGCACAGCGTCAAGACTATCAGCACATTATAGCTTCATACATGTGTGTTTGGATACATATACTGTACATCACTGACACTACAGCCCATGCACAAAAGAAATATATTTGAAATATATTTTCAGAGTATATTTTGGAATATATGCAAATATTTGAAATTGGCCCAATAAATATATTTCACACTTAACATCATATATCTTTGTTATATTTCAGAATATATGTCAATGTATTTGGAATATATGCCACATATATTTTGACACTTTTGGGGACCCATACAGAAAAAAATACATTGAAATATATTCTGAAATATAACAAAAACATATGATGTTAAGTGTGAAATATATTTATTGGGCCAATTTCAAATATTTGCATATATTCCAAAATATGCTCTGAAAATATATTTCAAATATATTTCTTTTGTGTATGGGAGTACTGAGATCAGCCAATCTGCTTTAAGGACATGAACAGCACCTGTGAATGTTGTTACCTGTTCTGAAATCTGTATCTGAAGAACTGATAAGACTGTAAATGTGTGCCTTGAAATGCAATGTAAGTCGCTTTGGATAAAAGCATCTGCCAAATGCATAAATGTACATGTAATGTAATGTATCTATGCATTTAGCAGTCTCTGTCATATGGAGAAACTCCCTCTTTCATTATTTGCTGACTGAGACTGTCTATAGACCGTATGCGGCAGAGAAACGAGGGCGCCGCCATCTTTAGAATATTATCTTTGAACTTCCGGTTTTGCGGTCGCTCTGTATATCTCTATGGCATTTCTGTCGAGGGGTGATTAGCTGGTGAAGTGGATTTACTTAAACAAAAGTTATCAAGAGGATTGTAATGTTTAAAGCAGATGTCTTAAAGGGACACTCCACCCATTTGCATTAAGCTTTGCATTGTTAGAAACCCAGTCATACTATTGAATGGTCGTGCAACACTCTCTCATTTTCCCCTGAGATGGGAGAAATCTGTTATTTACCTCTTACACTTCCTCCTACAATGATGCAAAAATCGTCATTTTGCGTCATTGTCGGAGGAAGTGTAAGAGGGGGGGATTTCTGTTAAGACTACAGACACTCGTTCCTCATCTCTCCCAGGGGGCGGGACCCGCTCACGCTACAGACCTATCACAGATCAGTGGGTGGGACTTTACTCTCTGAAACTGAAAGCAATATCCTCCATCTTGTTTGAAGCTAAGCTAACAGGCGCTGTGGAGACAGATGTACAGTTATGACAATAGCGGAGGAGAGTGCTCAATATGATATAGACTAGAAGAGGATTTCGGAAGTCTAGGGCGGACTGGTGGCGCCGGTGATCTCACTATGCAACTACGAACCGCTACGAACACAGAGATAGAGTCCGTCTGTGGCAAAGAACTTCAACGCTGACAATTTCTCCTGGACGAAATCTCTGAATCAGACGAGGACACGGACGTTTGTGTTGAGAACTATCCTAGTTTCGCACCGCATATGTTCTGACTGAACATCCAGGTACCATGCAATAATTCACCTTTTCGAAAGAAATACAAACGAGGAGTAATGCACTATATGAGTTCGCCAACTAACTAGACATTTTGTGTGAATGTGAAATGAATTTCAAGCTCTGGTAGTAGCTAGCCTTGTAGACGGAAGAGTGATTTCTCTTATAGGCAGATATGCGCTTTCTGGATTAGTGGGAGTGGCTTGCGGAGCTGTGCAATGTGGTGCATTGTGGGAGTTGTTGTCTTTCATACAAATGCGTCCTGAAGTTATTTTTTGTCTTTCCTCGGTCACGAAGGCACCAAATTCAAAATTTATTTTACATTTCGACTACATATATGACCCACTTTCAATAAAAAACAATGTTCCTATGGGTGGAATGCCCCTTTAACAAATGTCAGTTGACCGGGAAGATTTTAAAATGAGCCGTCCATTCATAAATATGCAAGATTGCTGTGAAAATACAGACCGGAAGTCAAAAGACAACGAGCGCAGCGCTGAAAAGGGGCGGGGCTACAGAAGGTCTATAAGGAGGCATGTAGAGTTGTGTTCCTGCGCTCTGATTGGTCAGTCCAGTGGTGATGTCATAACAGCAGTTCACTGCACAGAGATTAAACTCAGTTTATGACGTCAAAAACTTGATTTTATGTTAATGTTGCAATAATTGGTAACACTTTATAATAAGGTTCATTTATTAAACATTAATTAATGCATTAACTAACATGAACTGCAAACTGTTTTGGTTAATCTTTGTTAACGTACGTTAATAAAAATACAGCTGTTCATAGTTTGTTCATGTTAGTTCACAGTGCGTTAACTAATGTTAACAAGATTTTAATAAAGTATTAGTAAATGTTGAAATTAACATTAACAAATATTAACAAATGCTGTAGAAGTGCAGGTCATTGTTAGTTAATGTTAACTCATTTAGCTAACTAATGAACCTTGTTGTAAAGTGTTACCCAATAGTTTAAGGCACACTTGCATGTTCACGGTTCTCTGATGTCAGTTAATGGTCACATGACATGCAAGTAAATGGATAAAATATTGAATATTTTGGCTTTATAGCTTGTCTCAGTCCTCAGTGCATATTAGGAGACTATAATAATAACAGAATAAAATCAGAAATGAATTGCACACTGTAAAGAAAGTCTGCAAAATATAATGCCCAATGTACAGTGTTAACATGAAAGCATTTTCTGTATTGATTTTTCATCTTTATTTTGAATTACGCCTTGTGTTTTAGTGTTGAAGCAGTTGTGCGTAAACTTATATACCGGTCAACTTTTTCCAAGGACATTTTTCTCACAGTGTAGGAAACACTGCATTACGTTCCCGTAAGTTAAGTGTGTTTTGCATCTGCCTGCTGGAATAATATTATTAATCGTCTTCATCTGTATTCCTGCGTCACTAATGCATGACATTGCAAAAAACAGCAATAGCTTTAAAATGTCCTTAAATGATTCCACTAAACCCAGTGCATTTATTGTTTACAGATAGAGACAGACTTCATTCTTTAGGATTTCTGAAGCTGTTTCTGGTGATCTGGACACACTCATGTTTACAGCACAAACACTGCAGACACACACTCAGTTAGAGTCTGGTCGCATCACTGTTTTGCATAATTGTCATGGCTGATAGCCTCTAAAGTGCTGCTATATTCATATCTTGAGTAATAAAAGTGTTTTAAGTACCCTTAAACACACACACTGAGCAGTCTCCATCTCCAGCGAGCTTTTAGAGCGTTCGTCATTCACGACCGGCTCGTGCAGAAGCGCGGCACTGCGGCCGAGATTACAGAGACTGAGCAAAGGTGTTACGCTGCATGTCAAAGAGCCACACACACACACACACACACACTCGCATACTCACACACACACACACACACACACACACACACACACACACACACACACACACACTCGCATACACACACACACACACACACACACACACACACACACACACACTCGCATACTCACACACACACACACACACACACACACACACACACACACACACACACACACACACACACACACTCGCATACACACACACACACACACACACACACACACACACACACACACACACACACACACACACACTCGCACACACACACACACACACACACACACACACACACACACACAGACAGATAGACACGCACACACACGCACACTCACACACGCACACACTCACACTCGCATACTCACACACACACACAGACACACACACACACACACACACACTCGCATACTCACACACACACACACACACACACACACAGACACACACACTCGCATACACACACGCACACTCGCACACACACACACACACACACACACACACAGACAGACATACACGCACACACACACGCACACTTGCACACACTCACACTCGCATACTCACACACGTGTGTGTGTGTGTGTGTGTGTGTGTGTGTGTGTGTGTGTGTGTGTGTGTGTGTGTGTGTGTGTGTGTGTGTGGATCATGAGTGAAGGCCATCGCACCTGCTTCACATTAAAACACACACAGAAGAGCCTGAGTGTGTGTCAGTGCGGGTCGATGTTCACGTTTAATTAGCGTGATTTTTATTATTTATCCGTCAGCGCGTCCTTAATTAGCGCGTCTCATCAGAGATCGTCGTCTTCAGTGTGTTCAGTGTCTTCAGTGTGTTCAGTGTCTCCACTTCAGTGCCATTTGTTTTTAAAGAGAATCCTGACACATTATAAATGAACATGTTGTTCTGCTGATGGCTATGGCTGATTATTAATTAGTGCTGTTGTACTCACACTTTGGTGATAAAGTCATAAACGATTAGCTCATCCAAAAATGAAAATGTTTCATTGCAAACTTATTTGATTGGCAAAATGAATTGGAAAATGACTTCTGGAACCAAAGCCAATGAAGAAGCGTCCGGCACTGATGATCTTTATACTGATGAAATGTCATGAGCGCGTGTTGGAGATGTTAATGTAAAAATAAAAATAGATTTTTTGATTAATCGTTTTTTTAAATGCGGTCGATTCAAAATCGATCCTCAAAGGCCACAAATAGATTTTTTTTCCATATTTATTTATCTATCAGCCGAAAGCCAGTATTAGTTTTCCTCCACTGTTCATAGGCTTGCATGTTACACTAATGCTGTGAGATTATGTGTGTTTTATCTTAAATATAAAATAACCGGATCCTGTTTGATCAAGGCGTGCGACTGTTCCGACTCGTCCAATTCTCAGCATCAGTTTTTCATCTTTCCATCAAAATCCTGTCTATTCATTGTATGCATTTGAAATAATGAGTTGGGTTCTGTTTTAATGGACCCAAGTGTACCTAAAATAAAAAGAGTTTAAGAGTTCTTCATTTCTTTTTATTAATTAACCACTTGTAAACTTATGTTCACTGTTCTTTTTTATAAATACAGGATTTGTATTAACTCTGTATTCATTGAGTCGAATCGAGAATCGAAAACAAAAATCTCATTTAGAATCGAAATCAAGAATTGAAATCGAATCGAATTCAGAGCTTGCAAATCGAACTGGAACATCTGAATCGAGACCCAGCCCTAGTAATTATTGTGAGGAATATTCTGGGTCAATACTTATTATTCTAACTCGTTTCATAGATAGTCCAATTATTAAATATGGTAATCTATAGCATGCCATAAATGTTGATGACATAAATTTAGTTAACCAAGAATATTCCATTAATAATGATTCAACTTTATACCAGGGTTGTTAGTAACTAAGACAAACCATTCAAAAGTTTAATTCAAGAGTTTAATATACAAGTTTGTGGCTCTTAATTTCTTTTCATTAATTAACTACTTGTAAACTTATGCTCTTTTTAATAAATATGGAATTTGCATTAAATCTTTATTCATTGAGTCGAATCGAGAATCGAAGCGGGAATCGAAATCGAAAATGGAATTTATAATCGAAAATAGAATTTAGAATCGAAATCGAATTGAATTGGAACATGTGAATCGAGACCCAGCCCAAGTCAAAGCCTGTAGATCATCGCCTGATTAATATCAATCGTCTTTATGGTGTGCAGATCTGTGGAGTGTGTGTGGGATACACACGCGGATCTGGGATCGAGAACTGCTTTCCACAGGCAGAACTACTGGCACGACTTACAGTAATTATACTAATTGGTTTTTATTTTGCTATTGTTCTACTTGATACATTTATTGTTTGTAATAATCTGATAGTATAATAATGAGCAAATTAGCCTCCCCCACATGTGAATATGAGCAGTTCATACAGTGAGCACTTGTTTGGAGAGCAGTCGAAATACACAGTGTCCCTGACCTACTTACAACACCTCCACATACGCTCTCAATACACACACACACACACACACACACACATGCTCCATTTAATACATAATACAAATCAGAGGAGCATTTCAGGCGTTTGAAGCGCTGGAGCCACTTCTAAACTCTCCAGCACTAAGCCTGGCTGATGAAGAAACGTGGCCTTTCTCGAATCATTATGAATCCTCTCTTTACATTACATTTCTACATGATGTATCATAGGTTGAGGGCCTTTCACATTTTATGAAACCAAATATGTGCCTGCACCTTTTTAGCCGATCAGAAATGCTCCCTGTAGTCAATAATTTCATCCCTTAAAACTCATCTTTGATCACCAAAATGACACATTTAATCGTCTTTTCCTTCTTCATGCCTTAAAATATCTTGAATCTAACTCGACACCCTTACCTCATTTAGTATACGCGGTTCTTTGAATATGCAAATGAGCCCCGCCTCCACTCACTCACTCAGCTCAGAGATCCACTGGTTGACGATCACACGTTGATCTGATTGGTTACAAGGTAGTTTGTGACGTCAGAAACACCAGCGATTTCAAAGCGTGTTTTTGAGACTGTCTTTGGTTCACTGCAGTTTTAAGGAGGAAACACTCAGCAATGCTGTCGACTTATAAAGCTTTAAGGGTGTACTCACACTAGCCAGTTTGAACCGTGCCCGAGTGCGTTTGACCACCAAAGCGCGGTTCGTTTGACTAGTGTGAGTGCTCCGAACCGTGCCCGGGCGCGGCTCGATTAGCCGGCCCTGGCCCGGTTGGAAGAGGTGGGCCAGAGCACGGTTCAGTTGGACTCGGGCGCGGTTCGCATGCAGTGTGAGCGCTAACCGTGCTGGAGCACGGAACAGGACGCGTGACGCAAACCTCCTCATACGAGCAGCACGATTACGTGAAAATTTTCGTGCCACAAAGGCGATAGATCTGTTTAACAACAGGCTGTGAGAGGGCTGTGGACCAAACGACTCAAAATTATCCACAAAGTAAACAGAGCGATGGACTCAGAGCGATGCGCCGCTCTTCCTGTTTATCCCGAAACCGTCACACCATAATGACGTAAGCGTGCTCCGGCACGAATGCTGAAACCCTATGTGAGTGCAGGCCAGTGGGGGAGGGGGGACAATCGTACTCGGGCCCGGTTCATGGCAACCGTACCTAGTGTGAGTACACCCTTAGTCACATGCCAAAACTGGCCAACCAGCACAATCGTCAGGAAACTAAGTAAAAATTAAAATCATCACAATTATTAAAATTGTTGGTTAATTTGATATAATCAAATGTTTCAGAAATATGACATTTCTGTGAAATAGTCGTTTCCTCTTCCTTGCGCCTGTAAAGTTTGCATGCCGTTGTGTCTTTTGATAATTGAGCGGGTCGAGTGGCACTGCATTGGAAATCTGCGCCAGCCATTTATTTCAATTAAAAAGCATGCAGCCTGGCGTCTCAGATGTAGTGGGCATGAAACAAGCATAATTAGGTTTATTTGGCCTCTAAACACCCAGAGGGAGCCATTAAGTGCAGAAGACTGGATGCTCCAATAGGTAGTAATAACTCTAAGAGACGTTTGTGCTGAGAAGCGCCCTTAATTTTACCATGACATTGCGTTTTTTAAAGTACGCATCTTGTGTCGAATACTGGCCTTACAGACACTGCTCTTCCTCAAGGGCCGTGACCCGAAGGGCCCGCGCTCGCTGGGACATTACAATCTCTAGTAAACTGTTTCTGTGCATGTCTTGATTTATAGTATTAAGTGCTAGAAACATGGAAACGATTTGCAGGATAAACCCTGTATACTGGGACTCATGTTGACATGGCACTGGTGGAAGATATAAGATAAAGCTGAGCCTGACATCTGATTGGCCACGCCGAAATTTAATTAGCTATACAGTGTGGCGTGAAAAACACACAAAACTTCATCTAAAACGGGAAAGAGCTAAATCTGAGGTATATTTTTACAGACTGCCGAAAGCTACAGAACAGAGAAGCAAATGTGTCAAATGTGTGTATTACTGTGTGTCAATATGCTGAATTTAGAAAGTTAGTAAAGACAATGTTTAAAATAGTCCAAGTGACTACAGTGGCTCAACCTTAAAGGATTAGTTCACTTTTAAAAAAACTTTTGCTGATAATTTACTCACCCCGATGTCATCCAAGATGTCCATGTCTTTCTTTCTTCAGTCGAAAAGAAATGAAGGTTTTTGATGAAAACACTCCCCCATATAATGGACTTCAGTGGGCCCCAAACGGTTCAAGGTCCAAATGCCAGTTTCAGTGCAGCTTCAAAGGGCTTTAAACGATACCAGACGATGAATAAGGGTCTTATCTAGCGAAACGATCGGTCATTTCAAAAATAAATAAAAAAGTTTAAGTTTTATAAGCACAAATGCTCGCCTTGCTCTGTTCTGTGATGCGTGTTCGTGACGTCATGTAATACGCAAAGGTCACGCTTGACGTAGGCGGAAGTACCGAGTCAGTGTTTACAAATGTGCGGAAGGAGGACCATATACACATATTCAAATGTCTTTGTGTCAGTTTATCGTTTAAAATGCCCATTTCGTGTGCGAATACTGTGTGTTTTAATATTAAAAAGCCTAAAAGAAAATTTTCGTCAGGACAGAAAAGCGTGACCTTTTCAACGTAATTGCGTATTACGTGACGTCACGAACGCGCATCACAGAACAGAGCAAGGCGAGCATTTGTGCTTATAAAACTTAAACTTTTTTATTTATTTTTGAAATGAGCGATCGTTTCGCTAGATAAGACCCTTATTCATCGTCTGGTATCGTTTAAAGCCCTTTGAAGCTGCACTGAAACTGGCATTTGGACCTTGAACCGTTTGGGGCCCACTGAAGTCCATTATATGGGGGAGTGTTTTCATCAAAAACCTTCATTTCTTTTCGACTGAAGAAAGAAAGACATGGACATCTTGGATGACATGGGGGTGAGTAAATCATCAGCAAAAGTTTTTTTTAAAAGTGAACTAATCCTTTAAGTTTATCAAGCGACAAGAATACTTTTTGTGTGCAAAAAGCCTCCGTTCTGACGTACAACCCAGAAGCGCTGCGCTGTTACACTACGACAGTTCCGTTGAAATCGCAGTCAAACGCACAAAATCAGAGGCAAATCGGTTCTCGTTCATGTGTTTGACTGTGAAACGTAGTTAGTAGACCAGGAAGGGATGTCTGGGATTTTTCCCATTGAAATGTTGTGTAATGAGTGACTCCCTGTCGCCGACATTCAGCCAACAACAGTAAAATTCAGCGATGCAAAATACTAAATTTTTTATCGAATTGAAAATGTGCCATCATTCACATCATTAATGTAATTCATAACTGAATGTGAGAGACAAAAAACGGTTTGCAATACGACATGCGAATAAGAGTGAATAGACGTGCTGCTTTTAAAAACAGCGTGCATTGTGGGAGTCTCATGGCTGGTGTTGCACATTAGAAAAAGGAAACATAAAAGCCCAAACACAAGCCATCATGTCAAACGATCAGAGTATTCATCTTGATGCTTAGAGTCGTCCCTATAGGGCCACAAAATGATATTGCATGATGCAGCTCTCAGACTCCCAGGGGCAGCACTTCACTACTTATGTAATTATTATAACAGGCAATTAATTAAACAGCCTAATTGAACCGAGTAACCCCGAGAGAGCACTAGTTGAGTCCTATTTTTAGGAGGTAGCCCTCCTTCGGCCGGCTGTGCATTGGTTAGTCCCGGTCCCGTCTGTGTCGATAGCATCTAGCGTGGCACTTCTGTGGAGTCGGCCATTAACATTATCAAGTTATTTATTCTCAGAGCCTCTTTCCACTGGCCTGCATTTTCCACTGCTCTGAATGTCAGAAAGCTGTGCTAGCTGTGATTTTCCATTATTCTCAACACTGTAGACTATGCATTCAGCGCCTGTCCCGACTCAGTGAGCGCATGCTACACAAACATCTTCAGTATGAACAACACATCATCTTCCAGGATTCAGGATCTTTGAGGGCGTCTGGTTAATGCGATCTCTGATACACGTTTCTTCAACTCCATGTGCTTTCATGTCAGTCACAGGGTTTTTGTACAGATTATATAGAGTTTCAATATTAAAAATACATAAGAATTATTCAATATTTTAAACTATTATGACAAAAATAGAGTTTAATGAACAAACACAACATATACACAAAATATACACAACAGTTGTAGTGTCATTGACCAACAATTTTGCCTCTAATAAAGTTTTATCAAATGTTATTGTACTTAATTGGACGTCTGTGAAATGAATGGCATCCAAAAATAAAAGTTTGTGTGTACATAATATATGTGTGTGTAATTATTTTGTATATATAAATACACACACATATATGTATATTTTAGAAATATTTGCATGTATATACTGTATATATCTTAATATTATATATAAATATAAATATTTTATATATAAATAACACATTTTTCTTAAATATATACATGCATGTGTGTGTATTTATATATACAAAATAATCGTGATTAATCGTTTCACAGCTCTACTTGATTGCAAAGTAGCTTGAGATGAAATATGAGACATGGTGTGATGTGAAGATAATAAAAACAATCAAGGTTAATAGCATATTTCCTATCAAACTGTTATTCTGGGCAATAATGCTAGAAGTGTGCACATATTTGTATATTTATGATGCATAAAATTGTAACTAGGGAATTAGTCTTACGTCATTTATTGAAGAAAATGACTAATGCATTTAAACTGTTGGACATTGTTGGACTAACTAAATATTAAAGGTGTGACAGTGTTTTAAGAGAACAAAAAGAGCTCATATTTGAAGAATCCCCCACACATAACTCATTTTAGCACAGTTATATTTGAAATTTTCATTTCTATTTTCAGGATAAAGAAATGCATCAATATTATCATATTTTTGTACAGAATTTATACATTTTTATACATAACATATTTTGTGTTGCAATATCTCCCAGGCTGCCATGGGTGAATGTGTGCTGGAGGCATTACAGTCTAGCCACCGGAGCACAGCTGAATGCAGAAAACAACCAATCAGCACGGAGCACGGAGGTCATGTGATCACCAGGTGCTGTGTTCTGACTCACAGGGTCCCTGCGCAGTGTACACCGCTCCTTCATCATCATCACACACAGATGAAACTTGAGTCGTGCTTATTACAAGAGTTAGGAGTATAATAATATATATTATGTCTGTAAATATGCCGTTTTGGCGCTCTTTAATGTGGCATGATAGATCTTGTCCTGTTTACTACTAGTTACAGCACCAAATAAACATCAGTGAACATCAGGAGGAATGTTGAAAGATACAGGACAACTTAGTGAAATCAATCATGTCTCATGTAATCGATCAATCAGTGTTTCAACCGCAGAAAGAAGTCAATAAAACAACTTGAGAACAATATCACATTACGTCACATTTACCTCAGAAAAGCCATTCAGTGACCATAAACTCGATATTTAGCTAGAAAAATGAAAGCAGCATTTACATATTCATTATATATTTTACTGTTCTTCAACATTTCATGTATGTTTAAATAAATTCATAACATTTTTCGTTATTCGCCTATTCAAAATGTAGAAGGATCTACGAAGGAGAGGCTGAACCTTTGTCTCTTCTCCCATTTCTTCCCGAGACCGACTAGAGGACAGAAGAGGGGAACGCACCGCTAAACTCATCACATTTGAGTATCGTCTACATAAAAGGCCTCTCTGGGTTAGTTAAGCACTGCAGGTCTCTTGTCTGTGCCTTCATTTTTCCACCCCGCCTCAAATGATAAACTTATTTTTATAAAAAATAAGTTAAGTGTTTGTAATCAAATCAGTTCATTTTAACCTTAAACATCATAGTAATGTAGTTCCAACTGACTCCCAAATTTTCCATGAACTGTACCTGATATTCTATATCAAAATTAATCGATATCTATTTGAATTTAATCAGAATTTAATTGCAAGCTTGTGAATTGAAATCAAACTGAAATGTGAAATTTGTGCCAATAATAAATGTTATTATTATTGTTATTAATAGCAATAATAAGTTATTAATAGCGATAGTTATTAATAACAGCAAAAGTTATTAATAGCACCATCACCATTAGCACTAATACCAAATAGCAAAAGTTATTAATAACAATAATAAATGTTATTATTTGCACAATGGCAATAATAAATGCCCTAATAAATGTTAAGCACCGGTTCTACAATTATCCAGTTCTGAGGAGCTCAATGTTGTCAGTATCGAGACAGGAGATACTGCAGTCTCGTCACTTTAGTCTCCTGCATGTGAGGAGCTCATGGAGGTTGTCACTCGCGCCGTAGCCAATTTAAATATCGATTGGCCGGGGGCGAGAAACATGAGCTTCGTTTGCAAAGTAAATTATACGAACGCTTTATGCCGTCTCATGTGCAACCTCTGCGTCTGGGCTTACCGTTCTGTCCCTTTCCTTTCATGGAAGAGAACAGGTTTCATACCATATTTTTAGTCCTCAGACCTCAACGTATTCTAACATCATGGGATTAAAACAGCATGGTTATTGGGCGAAGCCCAGGGCTGAAGAGATGTGTGCAAGCTATCTCTCCCTCAGTCTCGTCCCTTAAAGCCCAGACATTACCCATCAAGCCTTTAAGATCTACATCTTTGCTGGTGGGTAAAGCTTATTCGGCAGCAGGTCAGGCACACTATATCTATCTTGCAGGCATAGCAGGGTGACCTGCTTAAAGACCTGCGAGGAGGTCAGCATTGACGTAATCAGTTAGATGGACAAGTCAGTGGTCTGTTCTATGGCTATGGAGAGACATCTATGGCTCAACCTGATCGGAATTAAAGAAAAAGTCCTTTCTCTTCAAAAGTTCATCCTCCATTGGGATGCGGGCGCCACTCTCAGGCCAAGACTTCGAAGGGCTTTGTCAAAGAAGTCGTGTCAGGCTTCTGAGGGCAGACCCCTCCATGGGAAGACGGTTTCCAACTCATTACACAGTGCCCGTCTCCCCTCTGTGCCTTCAAGGTCAAGGTCACTTTTATTTATATAGCAACTTAAAACAACAGAGACGTTTTGAGAGATTGCTTAAATGCATATAAGGAAGAAGATAACCTAACAAACTGAGGTAACAAATTCCACAGCTTAGGACCAAATACTGAAAAGGCTCTGTCAGCTTTAGATTTCAAGCGAGACAGTGGAATGGTTGATAATTTGTCAGAGGATGATCTAAGAGATCTTCGGGGAGAGTATGGACAAATAAGGTCTGAGATATAAACTGGAGCCAGACCATGCAAGGCTTTAAATACAAAAGTTAAAACCTTGTACTCAATTCTGTATTTGACCAGAAGCCAATGTAAATGTGATAACATAGGGGTGATATGCTCACGTTTTTTCTTCCCCATTAAGAAGCGAGCTGCAGCATTTTGAACCAGTTGCAAACGCAATAATGAAAACTGGTTATTACCGGCATACAGAGTGTTGCAATAATCAAGCCTTGTTGAAATGAAAGCATGAATGACTGTCTCTAGGTCACCAAAATATAGAAAAGATTTCAATTTACGTAAACCCCTAAGTTGGAAAAAAATGGCTGACAACAGAGTTTATTTGCTTGTCGAATTTTAACTAAGAATCGACAACAACACCCAGGTTCTTTACATGAGTGCGGACATTCGCTTGCAGAGTTCCTAAACTAGAGGTCTGGCCGTCTACCAAATGGGGGGAACCAGTAAAATGACTTCAGTCTTGTTTGTCTTGGGGCGCAACGGTTCCCAGCGAGTGTTTATCCGATCATCTGCCCGGATACGTAGCGCCGTGGGGTTGTTCGCTCCCTCCGAGGATGGCTCTAGAGCAGTCAGGTCAGCAGTTCCCTGCCGGTTCACCGCTTCAGGGTGCTGCACTTGCTGGTCAAGCTACACCAGAGGCCAGTCTCGAAAGACTGGTTCCCTTAGTAGATTTTTTAGCAGGGTGGACACTACTGCCAAATATATCTCAATGGGTCCTGCAGACAGTCAAAAAAGGCTACACCGTTCAGTTCAGGCCTCGCCCACCCTGATTCAGCGTAGTCCTTCCCACAGTAGTGGGCCTTGAGTAGGCTCTGGTGATGTAACAAGAAGGCTATAAGGCAAAGTAAGCTATAGAACGGGTTCCTCCTCCCGTGTTTTACAGCCAGTACTTTATTGTTCCGAAAAAGGATTGGGGATTGCGTTCGATTTTAGATCTGCGCCAACTAAAGTGCAAATTCAAGATGCTTACTCTGAAGCAAATCTTGTCTCAAATCAAGTCCGAGGTCTGGTTTGCACGATAGATCTCAAGGACGCATACTTCCACATATCCATTCTCCCACAACACAGGAAGTTCCTGAGGTTCACTTTTCTGACTCCTGCTCAAATTGCGTAGATTCTCTCAGCCATGCGTGAGCTAAAGCTAGGTCAGTCACTCACTGTCAAACAGTTTCAGAGGCTGTTGGGTCTGATGACAGCCGCATCCAATGTGATCCCTTTTGGCATGCTGTACATGAGACCCCTGCAGTGGTGGCTCAAAACCAAGGGGTTTTCCTCGAGGGGAAATCCGCTCTGCATGATCAAGGTCAAGTGGCGATGCCTTCGTGCCTTAGTTATGTGGAAAAAACCTTGGTTTCTTTCCCAAGGACCTGTGCTGGGTGCTCCATGTCGTCACGTCATGGTAACAATGGATGCATCCCTCAAGGGTTGGGGGGACGATCATGAGTGGTCGCTCGACTCAAGGTCTGTGACTGGATAAGCTCCTGTGGGAGAATTTCATCCCTCATTCATCCAGCTCCTCTTGGACTGGATGCTATGGTACCGACATGGCCGACCCTACGCCTGTACACCTTTCCCCCGATCGCTCTGTTCCTGGGAGTTCTGGAGAGAGTTTACCGGGATGGGGTCCATCTGCTATCGGTAGCCCAGTTCTGGCCGGCCCGAATATGGTTCTCGGACCTTGTGTCTCTCCTCGATGGCTCTCCTCTGGAGATTCCGCTCAGGAGGGACCTTCTTTCTCAGGTGAAGGGGTCGATCCTTCACCTCCGACCAGAGTTATGGGAACGGCTTGGTGACCCAACTCATAAGATCAGGGGCCGGTTGCATAAACTACTAAGACTAGTCTTAGAAGTTAGTCATCACATTTTTTTCTTTAAGACTGTTCATTACTTTTTAAAGTCAGTTATATAAAAATGTAGATTGATCTAATTCAGTACTAAAAAGTAAAACTGATTGTCCCTTGATTAACCGCTACTTGGTCATACTAGTTCTTAAGTCTTAACATAATGGCTATGTTCATGCAACTGGCCCCAGGTCTCTAAACCGAGGTTGTTGAGGTCATCCTCAACACCAGAGCTCCATCCCTGAGGAAGCTCTATGCCTTGAAGTGGAGATTATTCACTTCATGGTGCGGAAATCCACTTTAAAGCTGAATGTGGCAGCCTTAGCTGATTAGGAAACACCCTCTAATAACCCCTTTCCTCCATGGCACCTTGAGGCTTGGGCCTGAAGTTTGCACGAGAGTGTTGTGTTAGAAGGCCTTTCTTTGGCTCCCTTTGAGCCAATTGAAGATGTTCCTGAGAAGTTTCTCACTCTAAAAACGATCTTCCTCCTTGCTTTTTCCCTTTCAAAACAATTGGAGACCTACAAGCCCTCTCGGTATCTCCCTCATGTCTGGTATTTGCACCTGGTATGGTAAAGGCTTGACTTCACCCCAGACCAGGTTATATTCCCAAGGTTCCTACTAATACTTCAAGATCTATCGTACTGCAGGCCTTCATTGGACTTCATCACGCAGAGCCGTTCCCAAAGCATTTCGACGCAGCATCTTGTTCCCTCTTCAGGGAGCTAAAGTTACATACGAAACCAAGACATTCAATTAATTCAATTAATATGGTTTGGCATAAGTCCAAAACTGAGTGATAGATGTCTATGGCAAAGATTAATATGAAAATAAATTTAATTTTGTTATATTATGTGTATTTTATCTTATTTACCATCTGTTACATCTTGCACACTGTATACCCACAAAAAAACGCGTACGAAACACACCTGAGACTAACTAGAGACTAAATAAAAATGCTGGAACCTATTTTGCACGCACGTCGTTAAATTAGTGAATGAACTTGCGCTCCCGGGGGCGGTTCAGCGAAAAGAGGAGGCGTGTTCATGCGCAAACGTTCCCTGGTGCTATTTTGCAGTTTCAGAAAACAATTCCGCCACAGACCAGGAGAAACCTCGTCTAAAGTCAGTGGTGCGATATTCAGATGCTGTTTTAAGAGCGCATGCTTGGCCATAATGTAGCGTGTGCACAACGCACACACACTTTGCTTCTCTCATCTACACAGACGCAGTTTACATTTTTGCAAATCATACATTATTACAAGGAAAAATATTCCACACGAGGGAAATCATTGTGGTGTAAAAATAGGCATAAATCTAGCTTACACATTTACCCAAATTATTATACGCCTGTTTAAGCGAAGCTAATCTGGGTGTGTTTCTCCGTCCCCAATGTCACATCTCTGTGTTTTACGGCCCTGACGAGAACGTCGGTCTCCTCGGCTGTGAACCGCTCCTGGCAAATCTGCCGTTATAATAGCAATCCGCCATGGAACAAGCATGACTGCTCTTAAAGGGAATGTGAGAGGACGCTCTGATTGGTTTATTTCACGTTACGCCCAAACCACACCTATGAGTAATGAAGCTTCTTCAGAACAACACATTTTAGATTTGCGTCGGGCGCAAGAGTCATTTATCCCGCCGGTATAATAGCAACAGCGCCCGAGACCCGCCCACAAAGTTACTTGCGTTTCGCGTTTGATACTTCCATTTCAGATTGTTAAAATAGGGCCCACGGTCTTATTGTCAAAAGTGCACACTATTTCAAACAAAATAATTGCGTTACCATCGGGATACATCAAGATGAATATCCTGTTTAACTTCACATACTTCACATTACACAAGTAAAATGGGTTTCATGTGTACTTTAACAAACATGTTGTCTATATCACTGAGCATCAGACTGCATGCCATTAGATCAGTCCTGTCATCAGTAAGATCTGATGTTGACCTCTGACACAGGTGTGACCCCTGAAATCTCATCAGGAGGGTCACTCATATCACAACAGACATCGAACCTCCATTAGCCATTGGTGTACACCCATGAGGAAAGAGGTTTCTCTGGCCAGAGCTCAGATTACAGATGCGATTCACTCTCTCTCAGTGCTCGTGTGTCTCAGGGCTGTGTGGTGCAGGCAGAAGGCAGTATATGGTTTGCCTGATCAATAAACACACACCTGTGACTGAACATCAGTGTTTAACGCGCCGTCAAACACACCGTTCATACAGTGATCTTTGGGCATGACAATCTTTGTGAAAAAGAAGTGCAATTAATTGTATTGACTGTGCACTTTTAGTATACTTCTAATCTTTAAGGTATATTTATAATATGACTCTAACTCTAAAACGGAGAAACTGACAACTGAATTAAACTGCAGTGTGTTCGAGCCTTTCAAGTCGCATTTATTATAAACAACATTTATTAAAAACGCCAAGCCCATTTTGACAAAAAGATTTTGAGTGTATTTGGCCTTTTAATCTCAATAAGAGTACTATTAGTTTCTAGTGTTTTTGGGTCATATTTTACCTTTAACAAAAGTCGTAAGGGAAATCTTACCAATAAATCCATTTTGTACAGTGTAAAACAATCGTCCAGACAAGATGATCACTGCAAATTTTACAGTAGTATTAATACTAAAGTGCTCTGATTTCATTTTCAATACAGTCAAAAACTGAGACACAAGACGGCACGTTGCATATGAATGACTTTGAAGAGCACGTCCGCAGTGATACAAGAGATGTGCTGTTTTCATAATAATGTGTTGCTATTAACAACGGTCAAATAATTTTGTTTATGCTTAAAAAAGTGCATAGAGCTGCTAATTTTATTTGTTGTTTGTTGATTTTCAAATATAAAACTTGCATCAGTTCATTTTTGAACATTTTCATCTCATTTTAACAAAACCGTGAAAATATTGATAAACGTGATAATTTTGGTCACTATAATCATGATATGAAATTTTCATAGCGTTTCACGTCTAACTAACATCTCAAAGCGAGTCATTTCACGGGGACTGGCACACAAAACAGCCATTAGAAACGGCACATACCTCACAAAGCTTTCATTTTAATGGCATTATGAAACTAAACTGGTGAATCTGTATGCCTCACGCAATCCCAACTGTTTCTAGAAAGATCCCACTAGAAATTAATCTGCTTAAATCAGCAGTCAAAACACGTTTGGATCAATGAACATGGAGGTAAAGTAAACCACAGCAGTAAACAAAGACATATGATCTGCTGCCTGAGAACATTAATGCTTTCAAAGTGATATTAAACAGAGAAAATGAGACAAAGAACATAGTAATCTCACATGTGTTTCTTCTATAGAGATCTCAATCATGTCTCAACTGTGCTCAAGATACCAAAGTCGGCTCTAAAAAGATATTTTACTGTAAGCTTCAGTTAAATTCATTTAAAACCAAATGATTCACAGCATAATAATGTTAGAGCTCAATAGTCCTACTGTGCACGAACAGCTGAGGCCAAAAATGCATTTAAATTAAACAGAACTCCGCAGGGAGAAAAGCACAGAAACCCTCTGTATGTTAAGCATGAAACTACAAAACGGAGTATTTCAGACTTATAGTAAGGCATCGGTTAGCTTTCTAACTCGACAACAGCATCATCAGAGCGTGCGATTCACTAACACACTCAAACACAGCAGGCTGAGACAAAATTACGTGCTAAAAACGTTGTCTGAACAGTGGTTTGCAATGTTTCTAAAACATTCAAATGTCCAGTTTACTTGTTGTGATCAGAACATTACGATAATGTTAGTACAATATTCTTCTATCCTTACTTTTACTCAGAATATAACATCCTTTGAACGTTTATTTGCAATATTCCAAGAAAATTAACATTAACATTCAATACGTACAAATAACAATACAGGGATGTTCTGAAAATGCTGTTTCCTCTGAGAACGTAATGACATCAAGGGTTCAAGGGTCTTTTATTGTCATTCCATACACATTTTTACATGAAGGAACGAAACTAAGTGCGAAGGTCCCGGTCAAAACCCAAGATAAAAACATTAACCAATAAAAACATTAGAAACTAGAGAGTATGTCTAAGCAGCTTCGTCAAGAAATAGCACAATAGACAATGCAAGAATAAAAACAGTGCAATAATTAGTAATAAGTTAGGACATATGAACGTTTCTCTTAACATCATGACAACACATCTCAAATATGTTAGAAAAATGCTATTTAAAGAAGGTTTTATCTTAACACGTACATGAAAGTTTGCTGGGCATTAACTCATTTTAAGGAAAATATCATGATAATCTCCTTTAAATGTCTGACCAACCTAAACTAACAAACAAGAACAAAACAACTCATTTTCAGAAAGAAAAGTGAGAAAAGCACTTACTTTGGAGCAACTGAGAGCCATAGTGGCATTTACATGAACATCCAGCGGCTGCACGACTAAAAATAGAGCGGTTTGCACTTTTCCATGCGTTTTTCCCAATGGATTTGTCCTGAGAGCGGGATGCTGGGAAGACCCAACCAGACACGCGGTCAGATCTGAGATCGAGAGGTCAAGCAGGAGTAACAGCTGTGTGTGTATCCGTCCGCAGGTGTGTGTCGCAGGAGAGTGAGTGTGTGTATCAGAAACACCACCGCATAATCCCCGCAAATCCTGCACAATCTGTGCCTCAAAAGTCATTACGCCATACCTATTGAGCTCTCCGTTTGAGCTGTGGATGAAGGGTATTCTCGATCATATGGAGTGTTTAGAAGGATCTGCTTCCGGGGATTTATGGAAGCTCATTTGAGCCGAGAAGATAATTGGCACAAAAAAAGTTAAATGTTTATCTGTAAAAGAAACATATTCTTTCTGTTTAATGTATGTTCTCTGTTCAGATCTGTTTGTGACACATTTGAACTTTCCGCTCACTGAATATTTTGGCCCTCTAGAGTTAAAAAACAAAACTGCATGTATTTTGCAGAAGAACATTGTTGTGGTTGTGCTTCGGCTCTGAGCGGATGAATATGATTCTCCTGCTGATCATAAAACATTCACTGCTAGAGATATAACCAGTTTAGATGAAAGATCTCATTTTGGTTTTTATTTATTATGGTCTTATATATCTGCATACTGTTGGGTACCACATTTCCAAGTAAATACAATAGTTTTTTAGGTTTACTTTAGCTTATTTATTGAAACTGTTATGTTTCGATAAATAATGTTTCAATAAATTAACCTGACAAGCCAGACCCACATCAAGATGTTGGGTCCGGGAACTCATCATTGGCACGGCTCAATCCGAAGGCCGGGATAAACGGTGGTCTTTCAGATTCCCTCTGCACGCAATAGGACAGCGCTACAACCAACTGGAGCGTTCTCCCTCCAGCGGAGCTAAGTTGATGGATTAAACTTTTGCCGTATCTGGTCAGCTAAACTACGAACACATCTTCCTTTCTTAAGAATGACTTCAGTGCCGTTCTTTGTGCTTTTCTCAAAGAAAAGCTTAACTCCAAGTCCTCCAGAGGCCGATTTGAAAGACTCAAGTATAGTAGGGAATTCACGCAGAACCGTCGCAAGTCTGGGACGATTCGGTATCGGTTCAGTAATAGACCATAACCCATTATAATGTACTGGCGCTTTTCTGACGTCATTTCTGGCCGAACTATCCCTTTAATAGTAACATAATACACTGATTAATGAGCGCTGCTTTTAAATGAACATTTCTTTAAAACAAAATTTATTTGACAGATTTTTCCTTTTCTTAATGGCATAAACAAGCTTTACTCCCCTGAAACTTAAACTGGAATGTCACTGTTTCTGTCACTGTGACTTCCCGAACAGGCAAACACACGCACACACACGCACACACACATCACTTTTGAAGTAAAATTTAAAATTGTGGATGCGGTGAATCGCGATTCATCATGATATCATGAGACCAGTGTCGGTTCACACCCCTAATGTTAAGCCCGCCCACCGACTCTATACATGAGTTGATTGGCCTGACTAGAGTTTGTTTTTTCCAGCTCGAAAGCCAACGGAGAGTTGCTAGACGACACTGGCTGCAAAATAAATTTTGCTGCCGCTAGGGTGCATCTAGATTTCTAGGCTATCAATAAATAAGCTAAACCCCCAAACCAACCCACCGGCCCAACTCAACTTTTCGATTAGATAATCCGGCCCTCGAATGCAGCTAGTTGAATAGCCCTGCTCTAGAGGTTAAAAATCTAAACTGCATGTATTTTGCGTAAGAACATTGTTGTGGTTGTGCTTCGGCTGAGCGGATGAATATGATTCTCCTGCTGATCATAAAACATTCACTGCTAGAGATATAACCAGTTTAGATGGAAATAATCTCAAGATGATTATCTGAAGACGTTACTTTTATTTTCTTTATGCAAAGTGTAATTTCATATTTTTCACTTTGATTTTTGGGTTTAAGATCTCTGTGTGAGATCCCCCCAGTACGAGATCCTCCTCGGTCTGAAGAAGCGAATCATACGAGTCTCCCTGTAGTGAGTCATTTAACCCGATGACACGAGGAGGCATCAAACTGAGCTTGCGATGTGAGGTCCGGGTCTGGATGGAGAAGGCATCTGTACACTGGGATTCTCATGCCCTTGGGTCAGAGCGGGACGTCACCCACAGGCCAGGACGACTTTAAATAGCATGCCCTCCCACCACAGATATTATTAGTATAAGATACATGTGCTGTCCAGAGCTCACGATGAGCAAACCCTGGACCTCCTCGTGGCCAAACTCCTGTCTTTACAAGCCTTTTATAGTACAGAAACCACACACCATTTCCCACAATCACATGCATTTTTATAAACACAGTTTGAGTTGCTGTCTTCATAGTGGAGACCATGGCTGCTTCCCAGTTCACATACACGTACTAACCCAGCTAACAAAAAACACGTTCTAAGAACGTTGTGCTAACGCTCCCATTAAGTTATGAAATCTGAATGTTCTCAGAAAGTTCAAAACATCCAGTTTTTTTATAATGTTCTAAAAACTTTTTTTCTTGGTTATATGAACGTTAAGTGAACATTCCATTTTAGCATTCTTCAAAAATTATTGGAACGTTACTTTTGAATGTTGGCTGAACGTTCCGAAACAAGTAGTTCCATTTTAAGAATGCTAGACGAATGTCCAACTAAAACTTTCCATGAACAAAAACCTTCCATGAACAAGCTATAGATAATGTCTGAGACTGATGTCGGCCGACGTCACAATTACGTCACAGCGTTAGCTGGAGGCAAAACAAAGGGAAAACTGGAGGCGGCCAATACAAACCAGCACAGATTCGGCCACATAATAAGGAGCTTAAATTATTATTACTGTTATTAAATGTCTTGTTGTGTTGCAGGCTCCAATTTGAAATGTTATCGCATAATGTTTTCTAAATGATTGTGATTATTCGTGAATCATCTATGATTGTATACATTGTTTTGATTGATTGTGACTAGACTTTTTGAAGAACCTGGTAAGAAAGTGTAATCAAATACATAGTTAAAAAATGAATATGCTGTATCTGGAATTTTTATTTCTAGAAAATATTCACATAATTACAATTGCACCGTAATGTCACTCTTTACATTGTCGTCTTCTGTCTGGCCGTGGCGCTGGCTCGGCAGAACTGCGTATCGTAGGCTACCACACAAGTCTTGTACGTGACTATTTAGTACAGTTATAGGCATCTAATTATGTATATGCCCTCAGTTTCTCTTTACGCTCAGTTTCTCTATCAGGAAGGTGTAGAAGTCAGGCCACTCAACCGGAGGTAGCGTTAACGTTAATCCTGTCAGATCGTCCATCCATTGACTGAGCGTGTATGCCGGGTCAGCCAAACTGGGATGTCCGTTTAAATTAACTTTTGCAAATAACAATCGTGTTCCTGGACAGTGAGTGACCTTGCACATTAAGATAAAATCAGATTTTCTCCAGTCATTGTTAAAAAACAAGCTAACAAAACTTGCACACTAGCGTTAGTGAAGCGTGAGGGATCGTTCTGCCTCCACCTAAGCTCCGCCCACAAAAAAACGTCACCATGTTTACCAACTGAAAAGGGGTCTATTGGAACGTTACTTTTGAATGTTCTCTGAACATTCCGAAACAATTAGTAACATTTAAAAATAACATGACGAATGTCCAACTAAAACGTTTCATGAACAAAAACCTTCCATGATCGAGGTATAGATTATGTTTTGAGAACATTATTTAAGACTAGATAATCTTCAATACTGTAATCTTTAATAACCTTATTAAATGCAAACATTATTTAAGACTAGATAATCTTCAATACTGTAATCTTTAATAACCTTATTAAATGCAATCTTTGTAATCTTTAATAACTATAACTCTGCAAGAACGTTTGATCATAACTTTGAGAGAACCTTGCCAGAACGCTAGCCGGAGTTCTGAGAACGATTGCTGGGAATCTGGGAATCTGGTGATGGGAAAGTACATCCATGAGACAGTAGAATATGAAACAGCAGGAGACATGATCGCAGTAACAATTAAACTGAATCCTGAAACCACAGACTCTTTTGTTTCAGAGCTGATCATTTGCAGGTCAGCATTTGCATATTCATTTTTAAAAGCATGTATTAAGCTTAAGATTGAATAATAATTCATGCATTTTTGGATGCAAAGCCCTTGATTCTACTTTATACCCTTATAATAACAACTCAAATGTAAACACAAATTACAAATACATGATTATGTTGATTATTAATTAAATGCGATTGTGCAATCAGTCAAGTTTGCAGATGTGCAGGAAAACCCTGACAGTACGGCATCCAGAGACATGTGGGTTATTATTATCAGTGAAGTATGATTTTAGACACACTAATTATCTAATCTCACATATTTCGAATGGATAAAATGCAAATGGACATTATGTGTGTGCGATTATGATATGTATCATCCACGATAATATACTAATTAGAATATACTAATTAGAATGTAAACATTTGTACCTTGAAATGCAATGTACGTCGCTTTGGATAAAAGCGTCTGCCAAATGCATAAATGTAAATGTAAAGAATAATATACTAATATACCATAATATAATATAATATAATATAATATAATATAATATAATATAATATAATATAATATAATATAATATAATATAATATAATATAAAATAATATAATATAATATAATATAATATACACGATAATGTACTAATTATAATATACTAATACTAACTGATAATATACTATAGATGTTTTAATGTTGTGGAACCTGACATTATCAAGTATTTCACTTTACAAAAACACTAAAACAGTCGTTGCGAGTGCACATGTTTACTGTGATGTAGACTAGCATAACGCAGTGAAAAGAGGATGACCCTCAGTGTACGGGCGTAAAACGCTCTAGTACAGTATGAGTGCTTTTTCCCATAATACATATAGGCTTGATTGCAAATGTTATATGCTATTGATTTTATAAAAAAGTTTATTAAACAAAAAGTTAACATTGTAAGTTACATTTAAAACAGTATTTTTAATATTTTTCGCCAATGAAAACAGAACCGTTGTGCATCTCTGAGGTGTTGATTCTCGTTGTGCATCTCTGAGGTGTTTCATTCTTCAATGAATCAGCGTTTTTGAACAAATCAATTCAATGATCCACTCATAAAGACAGTCACCGTTGCTTTGCTCCTAAATGAATCAGCCATTTGAACAAATCAGTTGCGTTATTAAGCTCCGGACCTAGAACAAACTAGATTGTGTCTTGATTGTGTCTGTGGGGAATTGATTGGATGGTTGTGGTTTGCTATTGGCTGATCTCATGTGAGTGACAGGTTAAAGCCCCGCCCACATCATCAGAGAAGAGAAGAGATGCTGCAAGAGGAACTTATTCTGATTCAAGATTAGAACATGAATTTAAAACAATAATGATTCGCACAGATAAATCATTTAAAATAAATACTGCAAAATTAGTGCTGGGCATCAATTAATCACATCCAATATGTGATTAATGCATATGTGTGTATTTATATATACAAAATAATTATACACAGTGCACACACATATATTATGTAAACACAAACTTTTATTTTTGGATGCGATTAATCGTTGCCCAGCACACACACACACACACACACACACACACACACACACACACATATTATGTAAACACAAACTTTTATGTTTGGATACGATTAATCGTTGCCCAGCACACACACACACACACACACACACACACACACACACACACACTTTTTTTTTTGTCACAATGTCAATTTTGATTTCATGGTGACTTTAAAACACACATTCATCATTGTACTTCCCTGTCGCCGGAGACCGTACAGAGAGCATCACACACTGCCCTCTTCTGAACCTCTCGCCCAGAAACACACACTCTGTAATGGACCGTTGTGGGCTACGCGTCGACGGACTCCTGTCGGCTCTTGATATTAAGTCTCAGCAGGGCTTCAGAAGTCATTAACACTGGAGAAAAAGGCTTGGAGAGAAACGAGAGCGGGCCACAGAAACTTCTTCTTCAGTCTCGATTCTTCAGACGCTTTGCCTTGAGCTGCGCAGCGACATCTGGACGCTTCTGTTCAAACAAACTCCCGTCTAACTTTGACTATTCATTAGCTGCAGATTTCTCAGGAACGACTCATTATGAAAGAGTCCAAGCACCTGCAACATCAATATTGGCCTTCAGATGCTCGTTTAATTAGCCGGAATCAAACGCTCTCCTGCTCCAAAAACACTTTCATACATCAGAGGAAACATTGCTGAGAAAGAGTTCGACACACCACAGTCTGCTGGACTTCAGCTCATCTATACAGAGTCTGATGATAGATTTATGATTATTAAGAATGATATCTGCCCATACGGACACTGATATTTAGATTTTCTTAAAGGTCCCATTGCATGGATTTTTTTATTATTTTAGAATGTTTCCTGGGGTGCCCTTATAATGTTAGTATGTTTTTTAGATCAAAAGTTTAGAAATAAAAGGCATATTTCCTAGCCTGATCTCAGCCTCTGATTTGAACGCTCTGTTTGAAGGGGCGTGTCTCTGTGAGACTTCAGTGTAAACGCCCCCTCTGCTGTGATTGGCTGCTGTGAGACTTCAGTGTAAAAGCCCACTGCTGTGATTGGCTGTGAGACTTCAGTGTAAACGCCCACTGCTGTGATTGGCTGTGAGACTTCAGTGTAAACGCCCACTGCTGTGATTGGCTGCTGTGAGACTTCAGTGTAAACGCCCACTGCTGTGATTGGCTAACAAGCTTACATATGAAATATCTAGCATTACATGTGGAACTCTCTCAAAAACTTTTACTATTACAGCTATTATATGTTTTCACTATTACAGCTATCGGGATTATCGAATCGTGAGAAGTTTTTTAAAGGTCCCATGACATGCTACTTTTTGTAGGCTTTAATATAGGCCTTAGTGGTCTCTAGTACTGTATCTGAAATCTCTTTTCAAAAATTCAGCCTCGGTGTAGAATTATAGCCACTATAAGCCAGTCCCAGAATGAGCTTCCTTCAGACAGGCCGTTTCGGTGTCTGTAGCTTTAAATAGTAATAAGGAGGATAAAGGCGGCGCAAGGTGGAGGGTGGGTGTGGCCTTGACCATCTTGCGCAACGGTACCGGTCCGTGCATGTTTACGTTGGATATATTGCAATGGCACGGAGACACGCAGTCGTTCAAGCATTTCAGTTTGACCCAGAATCTGATCCGGATGGAGAAGCAACAACTCAGCGGCTCCAGCAGGACGTTTCCGAATGGTTAGTTTAAAATATTATGTCTGGATACGGTACTTTATTCGGATGGTTTACAGTTATTATCATGTAGCTAACGCTAACCTACTGTTGCTTTTTCATGAGAGATCTATAACATCTGTAATTTATCTTATTACAATTACATCAAGCTCTGCAATCTTGAAATGCGGATATCGCGCGCGCCGTATAACCAACAGGAAAACGGTTATCCAAATAACAAAGAAGTGTACAACACTCGCGTTACAGTGTGTGTATTCACACACATAAACTGCATAGCTGCATAGCTAATGTGACAGCCACATTCTACGTGTAACAGTCTAGGCAACCATAAACAGTAAAGCAACACACTTATATATCATTAGTTGACTTACTGTTCCGAGGTGTGTAGCTGAGCCAAAGAGAGTGATCCAGACTTTAGTTTCAGACGTTCAGCAAGCCCAGCTCTGTATTAACCCTTCGGTGTTCATTTGTACATCCAATTATTGAGCAAGTGTTATGCTTCGCTCGCTCAAAAGCCATGATATCTCTCGTGGACAAACTAAAATCGCGCGTACGCGTTCCTACTTCCTTCCTAGCTCATTTTCTCATGGGCGGAAAATATTCTCTGGGCGGGCAAAGCAGAGACAGGGGAGGTAACATTCCTCCTTATGACGTCACAAGGAGGAGATTCAAGATCAGCGCGATTGAGCTTCCATTTTCTCAAAGGCAGAGAAAGATAGCAAAAGCTTGATTTACACCGATTGAAATTTCTAGAAAATTGGGGACCATATACAGGCTTGGGGAACTCATATTAATGTTAAAAAACCTCAGAAAGTGAAAATTTCATGTCATGGGACCTTTAAGGAGGAAATACTCAGCAATGCTGTCGACTTATGAACTTACACATGGTTTGTCTTAAAGCATATTAAACACACCACAGGCCTATATTAAAGCCTACAAAAAAATAGCATGTCATGGGACCTTTAAAACTGCAGTGAACCAAAGACAGTCTCAAAAACACGCTTTGAAATCGCTGGTGTTTCTGACGTCACAAACTACCTTGTAACCAATCAGATCAACGTGTGATCGTCAACCAGTGGATCTCTGAGCTGAGTGAGTGAGTGGAGGCGGGGCTCATTTGCATATTCATAGAACCGCGCATACTGAATGAGGCACGGGTGTCGAGTTACACTCAAGATATTTTAAGGCATGAAGAAGGAAAAGATGTCTAAATATGTCATTTTGGTGATCAAAGGTGAGTTTTAAGGGATAAAATGATTGATTACAGGGGGACTTTAAGGAAGAAAATCTCTCCCAACTAATGCTGTAAACTATACAGGGACCCTCTCATTCAGCACATTACTATAATATTAGAAGTTAAAATGAGCAACAGAGCCTAAACTATTATATTCAACTAGTTTATTTTCAGATTTACATGATCCATTCCAGTAAGCTGTACTGTATCCTTCAACATTCCTTCTGATGTTCATGCATGTTTTTCCGTGCTATAACTTTTATTTAAGTGGAAGAAAAGACACATTTAAGAGCATCAAACAGCATTTTATTGTTTGAATAAAATCACGGATCTGGCAACCCTGGCTTGAACTATGGCTGATTCATTGAGTTAAATAGAGCCTTCTTTAACATAAAGACATTTTCTTCACACACAGTGTGAGTTGCAGTCAGACACGCCCTCTTTTGATTGACAGGATCAAATTGGCCCTGATCATCAGCTGTGAATTAAACATTTTCCAAAAGTGCTGTCAAAGAAGGAACTTAACTATCAATTACAAGAAATGCTGACTAGGTTGGCAGCTCAAAGAATCTGACACATATGAATGTCCAAAACAAACCGTGCTTATGATGTCCAAAAATGCTGACGAGTAAGAAAGCTTACTATGTTCACACTGATTTTCCCTCGTCATTCACCCCATTACGACAGGCTTGAAAAGAAGAGCTCCTGCAATCATGCATGAGACGTTGTTTTAATGAGGTAATCTCGTTATCATTCTGAAAGTAGTTTTATACTGTAATGGAACTGAATTTAAATTAAAAGATGGAGCGGTTCAGTTAAAGCAACTTTCAATGTTGATGTTTGCTTGATGATGATGATGATGATAATGTTTCATTTCATTACGCAAATAAAGCAATAAGCCAATAATATTTTCCGTGTTAAAATCACTGTAATGAGTGAATTAGCAATACCATAAAATATACCAATTAATAACTATTAATGTATTGATGATAATAATACTACTATTTGTTCAATTCTCTAAGATGCATTGAGTATCATAGATAGCTCAATATCCTACATGAAAATCACATAGAACTGAAAAATTATCTTCATTTTGAATACATTTTAGTTTTATGTGGATGACCATGTATATCAACCACCTAAAGATCATCATTTTGACCCACAAACCAGCCGAAAACTGCTGAAAAATGATGCATTATTCAACTATACCATATCCATAAAGGGCATTAATATAAAAATAGGCCAAAGTGCAAACATGTCAGGCTCTGGCTACAGAAGATCCATGCTTTCCTACCAAGGTGTGAACAAACAGTTAGGTCTAAACTAAATCACTGAGAGGAAGATGATGGCCTCGTTCGGCCCTGATGGAGTGAGAGAACAGACTGAAGCGAAATATTTCTGAGAAACAAATCAATATGTATAATTGCAATACATCCCTAGCTGATATAGTGTGGCAGTTTTAAATTAGAGGTCATTCAACATCAAACCATTTAGAGAATAATGTAAGCTTAAAGCCTTTATTGGATGGATGGATGGATGGATGGATGGATGGATGGATGGATGGATGGATGGATGGATGGATGGATGGATGGATGGATGGATGGATGGATGGATGGATGGATGGATGGATGGATGGATGGATGGATGGATGGATGGATGGATGGATGGATGGATGGATGGATGGATGGATGGATGGATGGATGGATGGATGGATGGATGGATGGATGGATGGATGGATGGATAGATTGTGGGATATTCACAGAACTTCAGCCAGGAGAGAAAATAACTGACTAACATTTCTTAGACATGTAACAATAGCTGTGTTTCCGTCCACTTATTTCTATGCACATTTTTGGATGTCACATATAAAAACGCTGTATGGAAACGCCAAGATGTGCATAAATTGCAAAAACATGCATGAAAAACGAATGCGCTCAATTGATGCGGATAATGCTTTTATCCTAAAAGAAGACATGCACATGAACGACAGGGGAAACACATTTACTGAATAAATCCCTTGATGCGCAAAACCTCATGTGACTTTGGCTCAGCGTCAGCTGTGATTGGATAACTGGAGTAACCAGCGGACCAATGGCATCGCAGCATCTCTAATGTTGGTTTGGTGTTTTTTGAAAGTCAAAGGGCCCTATCTTGCACCCAGCGTAATTGCCTTTGTACACCGACGCATATTTCATTCCTATTTTGCACCCGACGCACAGCGGACTTTCCCTCCACAGACGCACGTCAGTAAATTAGGGAATGAACTTGCGCTCCCGGGGGCGGTTCAGCGAAGAGAGGAGGCGTGTTCCGGCGCAAACGTTCCTCGGTGCTATTTTGCAGTTTCAGAAAACAATTCCTCCACAGACCAGGAGAAACCTCGTCTAAAGTCAGTGGTGCGTTATTCAGATGCTGTTTTAACCCTCAGAGGTCGGAGATCACGCCGGCGTGATCTGCTCGCTTTTTTCCTTATGAGTTGAATTGAGACCCAAAATACTCTTTTGACTTTGATTTTACAAAACAAGTTTCATACATCAATCGATTCTGTTAAATGTGTATTATTTTTGTGTATACTCACAATAAAAACAAAGTGTTGTGCTTTTTGCCAAATAAAGAAAAATAAACACGAGGCGAGTTCTGCCTTCTCTCTGTCAGTGTAGTCCATTCTGAAACGCGTCCGAAAATGAACAATAACTCAGCGAATACTCAGTCAAACAGGCATACAGTCACACAGGCATGAAGCTTGAATTCTCTTCTTTTTAATGAAGTAATTTATATAAAAAACAAATATTCTCATCTTGTGAAATCTGTATTAAAAGAGAGCGATTCCAGTCGAGCTAATTACAGCTGATTCAGATGTAATGTGACTCCGCCCACGGAGAGCGTGCGCTATTCAAACGCAAATGGCTGAGTTTATTCAGATCATTACTTGTTTACACCGTCTTGCAGCTGTGAGGAATAATAATAATAATGGAAAATGTCCCTCAGGAGTGCGGGTATATCGAGGAGCGAGCTGAGGAATACAAGTAAGTTTTTTCCTTCTCACGTGAATTTCTTCACGTGGGTTTCTGTTTATGAATGAATGAACGGCAGAGATGCGCGCTGTTTACCACAGCTGGCAAAGACAGTTTAAATTTAAATCGCGTGTGTGAATGAATGATGATGTTTCAGCAAGCTGTATTGCTATACTGAGATGAGTAAAAATCGACTGAAATATGTTGAAATAAAATGTAGGCTATTTGTATAAGCAACGTATTAAACTGCAAATTAACAATATGCCCTAATATTTCATGAAAACAACGTTACAGTCAGGCGAAATATGAAAGTAATGAATACATAGATAAAATGTAGGCCTATAATCATAGTTTTTTTACAAAGAAAGAGTACACTTGAAATATTGTTGAAATTGTAATATTGTTGTAATTGTAACCTTTTTAATAAAATGGCAAAACATATTTACAAGATAGATGTAAGCAAAATCTTAAAGGGTCAATATAAGTCTTCTTCTAAATATATCTTTTGTCCTTGCATTGTGGCTCAGTCAGTGTCACACCTGAATGAATGGCTAATTATGTAGAGTCATTATGCAGAGTGGGTGGGACATTGTTGTAACCACTCCTCGTTCACGCCTCCTCGCATATTGGCTTTCCAAGCAAAACCTGTTTTACATCAATTTAAATCAATGTATGGTTTTATGTGAACGATAAAGCAAGACTATTTTCACATAATTTTGAAGAAAAAACACTAGGCGAGGACATCCATTATTCAAAAGTCTTATTGACACATATTTACTATGTGTTTTGTGGCCTTATTTCAGAAATTTTAGTTTTTAGTTTTTTCAATAACCATGCATAAACATTATTCTCTCAAAAATGAAAACATGTACATACACGTGGCTCACATATTATGGTAGCCCTGTTTGTGCTTTATAGAGTGAATTTACACCTTTGCCATTAATGTGTTTATAAGCAACTGAAAAAAGCACAAATGTCAGGGCATGTCAGAACATCTCAAGGGCCCCAAAAACAGCCCAGACCCCAGAGGGTTAAGGGCGCATGCTTGGCCATAATGTAGCGTGTGCACAACACACACACACTTTGCTTCTCTCATCTACACAGATGCAGTTCACATTTTGCAAACCATACATAATTACAAGGAAAAATATTACACACGAGGGAAATCATTGTTGTGTCCATGAAGATGTAAAAAAATAGGCATAAATCTAGCTCACACAAGCGAAGCTAATTTGGGTGTGTTTCTCCATCCCCAATGTCACTTCTCTGTGTTTTACGGCCCTGACGAGAACGCCGGTCTCCTCGGCTGTGAACCGCTCCTGGCAAATCCGCCATTATAATAGCAATCCGCCATGGAACAAGCGCGCCTGCTCTTAAAGGGAATGTGAGATGACGCTCTGATTGGTTTATTTCACGTTACGCCCAAACCAAACCTATGAGTAATGAAGCGACTTCAGACCAACACATTTTAGATTTGCGTTTGTGAGATCCGCCCACATAGTTACTTGCGTTTCGCGTTTGATACTTGCATTTCAGATTGTTAAAATAGGGCCCAAAAATGTGTGATCAGAATGATTTGGTTTAATTCCTTCCAGAAGCGTCTGATTGCAGAAACTTACAGTTTTCTTGCTGATATTTTGTTTTTTACTTTTCCAGGAAGTGACGATTTTGTTCTCTTGAACACATTCCCAAATGTTTTACGCCATATTCCAATTGTGCACACAAGTTAAATTCACAACTAATCTAATGACACTTGCGTCTTTCCCTCACAGATGAGATTCACATCAGTAACCCACAATCACACAGATGAAGTAAGTCTAGTCGTGTGTGTCCAGCGCTCTGCTGGTTCAGGAGCAGTTGTGAATGTTGGGTCAAAGAGATCATGTGCAAACATTGTGGGAAAAGGCTGATCATTGTTGTTTGTCCTTGGGATTTCATATCCACGCAAGACCTCTGGAAAATCTCTGCTCACTTTTCAGAGTACGGCTGGTTTTCGCACTGTTCACACACACACCCCATCTTCAATCAGCAACAGACACTTCAAAACCACTTTATATCAGGTGTCTTTCACTACTAATGTACTTGCATAAAATATTGATACAATATTCGTATTGTGTGTTTGCACTTTGCTTGTTACATTGTGCTTCTTATCACTATATAATTACACTGTTGACAAACCCTCAGCTTCCACTGCAACAAATGCAAATCTGGCAAGAGTTTCGCAGAACAACAAGTAGGTTTATCACTAGACGCGTTTCCATTACCCTTCAAATTGCGCAAATTGAAATTGCGAACTGAAAATACGCCCAATGGAAACAAATCAATTTCGCAAAAACTCCCATATATGGCAAAAAAGTGTTTACGCTCGCATGAGGTTTTTCGGCAATTCGAAAAAGTAATATTTCGCAAAAATGCAGTGGAAACGTTTTTTTTTCTTCGCGTTTACAGGTCAGCTGGCGTACGTAACAGTCGATTAATCTTTAAAGAAGGCGCGAATGTTTGGACAGAAGACGAGACAAGAGTTCTTTATTAAAATTGCGGGAATACTGGATTCTAAACAACAAAGAAATTCTGCTTCTGTTCTGTTCTGCTTCGGGAGGATGGACAGAACTTTTAAATATAAATATTTTGTCATTTCCTGTTTAAAAGTAGTTTACTGCGGTTTTTCAAGTATGGAGACGCTTGAAAAAGCATCAGTTGCGTTCTAGACGCTGGGACGAGTCTGTGGCAAAACTCTAGTGTTTCACACACACCATCAGATCAGAGAGAAGATCGACAGCGCTTGTTAGAGGCACGAAACATCTTTTAGCGTTAGGTAAGTGCCTATTACCAACACAATCCAATCTGAAGGTAATTAATACATCGTTCGACCGGACATAACTGTTTTATATATATATATAAATATAGTTATGTGTTTGCGCATGTGATATCAGGAAGCAGCGTAATACACACATGACGACAGGAGTGACAGCGATGCGCAAATCAAGATACTCTCCCACTTCTGCTAGTTTACTGAGATCTCTTATCCCGTGCATAATTCACTGTGTATCTCTTATACTGAGATCCCGTGTGAATTGGCCATTAATATTACAGACATCCTGTGGTAAAATTACATTACTCCATCTACCCTTGTGAAGTTAGTCCCGTCCGAATAGGGCTAAAGACAGACTAGTTTGATTGAAAGCTCATGTGATAGGGACCCGAGCGGTCACAATGAGAATCACACCAGGCATCCATTTAAAGGTCGATCCAAAAGAAGTTTAATGCTTTCAAAGGCAAGGAAGTACAAAAGGTCCATACAACAGTGGATGAGAGCAAAAAATTAAAACAAAGTTTACAAGAACAGTCTAAAAACTAGCACTGTTGAGGTACTAAAACTATCACCAACTTCTCTCACTAGCTGTTGGAGACCGAAGTTTCTCAAGCTCAAGCTCACTTCTGAACACCCTAAAATGCATCATTTTCCTGCCTTTAGTTTATTGGAACATTCCATTTTCTGTAAAACTAACTCTAGTCTCTATACATTTCAGCTAAGTTCCCTCAAAAATAGTTAGGGCAAAGAGTTTAAAAACAATCAATAAATAAAACATACAGGCAAGAGAAAAACAAGTATTGTCATTTGCACAACTGATTTCCCTAAATTAGTTCAAATGAGCATTTCCCACTTCCCAGGGTGTGCACACACGTAGAGGTTAGGCCCACTCTTCTAACAACAGGAAATAAAACAGTAAAAACCCATGTGAACATTATTACATGCATGATACAACACACACACAAAAAAAACAATAAGGACACAATTTTGTGGGATGGAGGGCTCTCCATCACAGCTCATTTTACCAGTGGTGAATTACAGCTTAAACTGATGACTAAAAAAATGGCCAAAATTTAGATTCTGACTCTTGTTTTATGATGTTATGCTGAAACCATGTATGAAATAGGGGCTTTCATGTTTAATGTAAATGTAATGCTAAAGTACACCTGAAACTTTAACACATGAGCAAAATCCACCTGATCGCTGGAAGACAGTAAACCATGAAACAAGTAGTGATGCTCAATGTACCGGCATCGGCAGATACATGTTCATTTTTAATGTTATCGTTATCGGCCCGATCATTTTTTTTTTGACAGATATAGTAAAGCCTATAAATAATGTATTATTTCCTTCAGCTGAGACGCTTCAGATGCGCACTATTCACACTGTTTGAATTGCTTGAAATATGATTGGAATCACTTTAAAAAAGAAAAAGAAAATAATAAGTCATATAGGTTACATAAAATTATAATAGGAACCTTATAATTGTGTTTTGGTTATGACCTTAAATGATGAGACTTGATTTTGTAATGAGGTTAACAAATAATTAAACAATTTGGATTTAGATTTATTGGCCAATATATCAGTTATCGGCTTTCACATATAAAGAATTATCGGTTATCGGTCAAAATGTTTATATCGGTGCATCTCTAGAAACAAGCATACTTTAGTGCTTCATACTAATCATAAAGGCATTTCAATGATTCTGCTTTGATCAGATTTGGCTACATGGCACAAATGAACAGTTGAACGACTCTTGGTAATATTAAGTACAAAACATAGTAATGTACTGCCAATAAAGACGAAGCAATGCACTTAAAGGACATGTTCTTGATGTCAGATTGAGACATGGTGCACTATGAAAATAAGCATCTATCCTGATATGCACATATTCATTATTCAACAGTATTTTTTTTTTTTTATTGTTCATCCAGATCTAAATATCTAGAAAAGCATGGTTGTTTGGACATGTACAAAGTACTTTTGCGATCTTTCAGAGCCTACAGGGCACATTATACAGTGAATATTACTCAGTGAATATCACAGTGAATATCTCTCAGTGAATATCTCTCAGTGAATATTACTCAGTGAATATCTCTCAGTGAATATTACTCAGTGAATATCTCTCAGTGAATATTACTCAGTGAATATCTCTCAGTGAATATTACTCAGTGAATATCTCTCAGTGAATATTACTCAGTGAATATCTCTCAGTGAATATCTCAGTGAATATCTCTCAGTGAATATTTCTCAGTGAATATCTCTCAGTGAATATTTCTCAGTGAATATCACTCAGTGAATATCTCTCAGTGAATATTACTCAGTGAATATCTCTCAGTGAATATTACTCAGTGAATATCTCTCAGTGAATATCTCTCAGTGAATATCTCTCAGTGAATATCACTCAGTGAATATCTCTCAGTGAATATTACTCAGTGAATATCTCTCAGTGAATATTACTCAGTGAATATCTCTCAGTGAATATTACTCAGTGAATATCTCTCAGTGAATATTACTCAGTGAATATCTCTCAGTGAATATTACTCAGTGAATATTACTCAGTGAATATCTCTCAGTGAATATTACTCAGTGAATATCTCTCAGTGAATATTACTCAGTGAATATCTCTCAGTGAATATTACTCAGTGAATATCTCTCAGTGAATATTACTCAGTGAATATCTCTCAGTGAATATTACTCAGTGAATATTACTCAGTGAATATTACTCAGTGAATATTACTCAGTGAATATTACTCAGTGAATATCTCTCAGTGAATATCTCTCAGTGAATATCTCTCAGTGAATATCTCTCAGTGAATATCACTCAGTGAATATCTCTCAGTGAATATTACTCAGTGAATATCTCTCAGTGAATATTACTCAGTGAATATCTCTCAGTGAATATCTCTCAGTGAATATTACTCAGTGAATATCTCAGTGAATATCTCTCAGTGAATATCACTCAGTGAATATCACTCAGTGAATATCTCTCAGTGAATATTACTCAGTGAATATCTCTCAGTGAATATTACTCAGTGAATATCTCTCAGTGAATATTACTCAGTGAATATCTCTCAGTGAATATTACTCAGTGAATATTACTCAGTGAATATTACTCAGTGAATATTACTCAGTGAATATCTCTCAGTGAATATTACTCAGTGAATATCTCTCAGTGAATATCTCTCAGTGAATATTACTCAGTGAATATCTCTCAGTGAATATTACTCAGTGAATATCTCTCAGTGAATATTACTCAGTGAATATCTCTCAGTGAATATTACTCAGTGAATATCTCTCAGTGAATATCTCTCAGTGAATATTACTCAGTGAATATTACTCAGTGAATATCTCTCAGTGAATATTACTCAGGGAAAATTTCTCAGCCGGGGTTTATTTGTGAAAGTCAGTATTTCTGTAATCACATCTTGATCCAACAGCGGGACATGCCTTCACACAATACACTACACCAGTGGTTCTCAATCCTGGTCCTGGGGACCCACAGCTCTGCACAGTTTGTATATCTCCCTCATTTAACACACCTGATTCAGATCATATTCTCGTTAGGAAAGAGCTCTGAACTGAACTGGGTGTGTCAGATAAAGGAGACATATAAAATGTTCAGAGTTGTGGGTCCCCAGGACCAGGATTGAGAACCACTGCACTACACACTGCCATCAAACTACCTAATATTGGCTTTTCAGCATAACTGAACCAGTTATTATGAAATACAATAATTCATGACACAGCAAAAATGGGGAAAGGTTGCCGTTTCTACTGGCAAAACAATGTTTTAATGTTTCTGTAAGTAGCAGAAATGTCCAATCATGTGTGAACGCTAGTGATGTTCCTGTGCTTTTAACAGTAGAGGACGGTGCTAGCAACACCAAGGTCATGGGTTCAACTCCCAGAAAATGCATGACCTGATGAAATGGACACCAGGCAAGATACATTGGTTGAGAATGTCGGACAAATTAAATCAATAAAACTTGAGGACATTTAAAATGCATAAAATACATGTACAGACATGTCCTGACCTTACATTTATGAAAAATGATTTTATCCTGAAAACTTGACATGCAAAAGCACTTCTAGAAAACACTCGCATGTGTGTGACTGTGCTTTAGAGATGCACAATCAGCCCTGTACAGTAAGTACAGTGGAGTCACAACCATTAGGGATATTCATTCTAACATAATCCAGTGTTTTGTGTGCAATAATAACCTTCACAAATCACCAAACTAAAATTAAATCCCACCGTTCAGCATATTCCAGCTCAATGACCTTCGTACAGTATAAGAACAGCTTGCTTTAAACCTACATTTCAGCCCAGAATATGAGACTGATCTGAACAAAATATCTCAATATCTGAACAAAATGCACCAACTCTACCAGTCAAGCGCAAATTCATAAAAAGTGCACGTTCTTCTTTTATGCATTTGACACATTAGAGGCAGCTTGATTATAATCTTTGCTCTGTAATGTTTCGTCGAGGTCTGGTTCGTTATGAAATATCTGTAATGCAACGCTGTTCTCATTTCGAAACCACAGCCAATACACACTGCCATGAACAATACAGACATATAGCGAGGCTCTTCTCAGAATGTCATGCTGATTATATACTCATTTGATTCCAGCCATCTGAAAGTTATATTCATCCTCCGATCAGTCATAATGGTTCCCAGTGATGCTCGATCAGGTCGCGCGCTCTCTGAGGCGCGTCACCGTAACGTCAACAATATATGATCAATATATGAACCATGTAAACGTACCTGGTGTTGTCCTCTGGCGTGTGTTTCGAGCTCCACAGCATTGGGTTTGCAGGAGATCCGGGGGCTTTGAGTAGATTGAAGTGACTGAGATTTTTCCATTACGTCTCATATGTGTGTGTTACCCCGAGGGGAAGAGCGGCTCACAACACATGGCGAAGAAATTTTCATTCATTCATTCACAGAGACAAATGCCTTTCATCTGTAAGCATCAGTGTGTGAATGACACACTCACCCTCCTAACAGACCCACGAGAGAAGAATCCGGGATGTCCTGAAAACTACGCGCTACACGCGTTAAGATTTTGGATAATTAGTTATACGGGAGGATTTCCATTAGAAATAAACATTTTGCTGCCCAGCTTACAAAAAATATGTTCTAAGAACGTGTTGCTGACGTTCCAAGTAAGTTATGAAAACGTCATTTTCGAATGTTCTCAGAATGTTCTTGGTTATGTGAACGTTAGAGAAAACGTTAGTCGACGTGAAAGAGAATTCGCTACAGTGACGTAATGAAGGCTTTTCGAACAAGAACAAATGTAGGGCAGAGTTACTTTGTTTATCTCAAGTACTATATTACAAGTTTTTTTTCAATGAATCCCAAATATGTTATTTTTGGATTTTTTGGAGCGAATCCAAATTCCTGCTTTATAATGAACTTAATTATCTTTCCATGTTTTATAGTCATAACTTTTCAAATTGTAGACCTATTTTTGTAGTATTCTTGCAAGAGATAAAACATTATTTACTTACAATTTCACTCTCGCTTAGCAAAAAAAGCTCTTAGAACATGTACAATTTGCAGCACGGCCTACAAACGTTTTACTGTATTTAATGTGTAATGCCCTCTTGCCCAAGGGATGTCAATTTTGATTGCATGGTGATTATAAATTTTGTCATTTTGCGAACATTATGGGAATGTTACTTTTGAATGTTCTCTAAACATTTACTTTACTGTTTTCTATTTTGTGCTAACGTTTTGATAATGTTGTTAAAGGAGATATCATTTTGATTTTTTAATAATTACCCGTGACTTAAGAAAATTTACCGGGCCATAAATATGATTTTACCAGCCATGAAACTGTTTTTGAAAAAACGGGCAGTTTTCAGGTCCAGAAAATTTCATAAATTAATCAAATGTAAAAATATCACTGCAAAGTCTTCACTGTACAGATTAAACAGTTTCATCTTTATCTAAGTTAAAAAAAAGTTATTCAGAAAAGATCAGTGAGTGATTTTCTCTTTGTCTTTTGTCGTTTGCTTAAAGGATTAGTTCACTTTCAAAAATATTTTTGCTGATAATTTACTCACCCCGATGTCATCCAAAATATCCATGTCTTTCTTTCTTCAGTCAAAAATAAGGTTTTTGAGGAAAACATTCCAGGATTTTTCTCCATATAATGAACTTCAATGGCACCCAACTATACCAATGTTCAAAGAAGGTTCAAATGTCTCAATTTTCAAAAGATTTGTCATTTTCTAAAAAAATAAAAATATACTTTTTAACCACAAATGCCCGTCGTGTACCATCTCTGAGATGCGCCACGCATTGCGTCATCACGTTGGAAAGGTCACGCGTCACGTCATCTAAGTTATTTGTCTGTATTCTCCGGTTCAAAAAAGGGGAAGGGCAAAAAATGTCATCTCATTTCTCCTCAAACTTCAAAATCATCCAACATCTTTGTTTTAATTTATTATTATATATTTTCATGACCTTTCCAACGTGATGACGTAATACGTGGCACATCTCAGAGGTGGTATGAGACGGGCATTTGTGGTTAAAAAGTATATATATAAATGTTGTTGTTGTTTTTTTTTATAAGAAAATGACCGATCGTTTCGCTAGATAAGACCCTTATTTCTCGACTGGGATCGTGTCGAGACTTTGAAGCTGCATTGAGACGGACATTTGAACCCTCTCTGAACATCGGTATAGTTGGTTGCCATTGAAGTCCATTATATGGAGAAAAATCCTGGAATGTTTTCCTCAAAAACCTTAATTTCTTTTTGACTGCAGAAAAAAAGACATGGATATCTTGGATGACATCGGGGTGAGTAAATTATCAGCAAACATTTTTTTGAAAGTGAACGACTCCTTTAACGACAGACAGCGGCAGGAATATTAGGCTACTGTCACTTTAAGATCGAATGCATGGATACTGATACACATGCGTTTTCTTTCTCAACTATTTATGTTCACTTAAGACATAACCGACTGTGTTTACTAGGAAACTTTGTATGAATTTGTTCTTTCAAGCACAAGAAGTGAAAAAAAAAAAAAGAGTGCAATTCAGTATTCGGGCTCTGTCTGAGAGACAGCTTTCTGGGCACGCTTCCAATGTTTGTGCACAGAAAACTTCCCACAACACGCGAGAAACTAATGTAGTTCCCTTTAGTCTTCTTTTGCTTGAATGTTTATATTGGCAAAGCTTAAACTTTTGTGGGACGATGAAGTTCATTAATATTTCATTAATAAGTTCATTAAAACTCACAATATTTCATTAATTCAAATTGATAATTATGTCACCGGCCAACTGAGATTTTTACTCGCATTTGGTGAGTTAATTTTATGCCACGTATGTATGTGTACATATACAGTAGGCTATACTGTGTGTGTGTGTACAGGCAACATACTTTGGAAGTATTTCATTGTATTATGATAGATGTTTTTCTAGTGGCTGATTATTTAAAAATGGGTGTGATAATATCAACATTTCAAAAGATGCTTAAAATATGAAAATGAACTTCAGGTTGATGTCCTCATGGTCGTGAACAATCACTCACTGAACAATATCTATCTTCAGCTCTTTACAGTGGACAAAACATCAGACATATCGAAAAATCAGTACAATAACAACAGTATATCAGGTTGTATGCAGCATAATATAAAGGAGTTAATGAGCAGATCCAGGTCTGTGGCGTCGGAAGGCTCTCAATCCGTCATGGAATGTGTGTGTGTGTGTGTGTCGGGAATTAAAAGCGCAGTGGTTTCTGGAGGTGAAGCAGGTGTTAATCTACAGCTCGCCCTGTTCCTCAGAAATCACTTCAGTAATCCTGTGAAACCAGTCTCAACTCTTCAGCAGTGTGTGCGGGATCATCCAGAGGAGGACGGTGGGAAAACAGCCAAATATGCTAATTGGCAGCTGACATCCATCCAACAGTGTGTTTAAAGTGCCACTATTACACTTTTTGGGATATTACCTTCACTAGCGTGTAATATATAGTAGCTGTATATGAATGTAAAAGGTTGCAACGTTTCAAAGATCAAAGTGCAGATAAATGTTTTTGTCTCTCAAAAGTGATTCCGAACTGAAACGAGTCGTCAGTGATTCAGTCTCACTTCCTGCTTGTAACTAATTTGCATCCTGCCAGCCTGTTGTGTTGATTGGCTGAGCAGCGTCTCTTAGCCCCGCCCTCAAACACTGTAGTGTATCTGAGACTGGAAGAGTTTGGTTCGTGTTGTTCGTGTGGAGAAGACGCTGTTTTCTGAGATTGATACGGTAAAACCCACGCCAGCGTCACTGTTCGTATCACTGTGATCAAGAGCTGAGATTCAGATATGATAATGAGCGTTTGCTTTCTGACCAATCAGAGCAGAGCAGCTCTCAGAGAGGCGGAGTTTAGAGAGACTGAATCTCCGATGGAAGCGTTTCAGACACTGAGAGGAAAGAGCTGACGCTGCAGTGGAGATTATGAGGACATTAAAGTGTTTTTTGACCTTGGATGAATGTGAACCTGTTGTAGGAGACTCTGAAACAACATTAGGAATCTTTAAAATAGCATTATCTGGCACTTTAAAACATCTCCAACCAGCAGTGGCCTAAACCAGAATATTCATCTATGAGCATTGACCATGGATTGGAAAGATTTTCAAAAGATGTGCTTTAATTTCCAGACACATAAAGTTATAATATAAAGGATATGAAGTTTTCAGATACAGATTGTGAGACTTGATCATTTTTGAGCCCAGTGTTTAGCAACTATTTTAAAGGGATACTCCACCGTCTTTTCATATTAAACTATGTTATTCCCTTAACTAAGACGAGTTGATACATACCTCTCTCGTCTCAGTGCGTGCACTCAATCGCTCTGGCGCGCGGCGAAACTTTGTTCACTCAGTTCATTCAATACGGGACAAGCAGAGAAGCTACCAAACACCTCCACGTTTTCCCTATTTAAACTATTTAGTGTAACTCGACCTAGGACGGTGACACAAAACTAAACGTTGCGCTTTTCTAAGCGTGTAAAATGGATAACTATATTGTATGGCGGAATACCATAGCAAGTGCTTATGAGCACTTCGACTTGGCGGAGTATTCTATCTACATACACCCTTACACATTACATATTACCCTACGGGGTCCCCTTACACGTTAAGTCAGCATTTTGAACCACTATGTTTCTACTGGAGCCCTAAACGGACAAACTACTACAGTCACTGTTATAAAAGTCAGAAAATAAACCACTGACACAATGATGAACAAGTAACAATAATATTTGCAATAACATTGTTTTACTGAATACTTAAACATAATTTCTTAAATTATCTTTGTAAAGAAACCTCATTGCTGAACTGGCTACTTTCTGCTGTCTCAGACGACGACATCACTTCCTGTCGGCCACCGTAACTTCAGTTGGGTGCAATTCGCAACCTCTCCACTAGATGCCGCTAAAACTCACACACTCCACTGTTAAGTGCAGAAATGTGCAGCTCATACTTTGGTTAACACATTAATTCTTCCATAAAACTGTGGTGAGAGAGTCTGCATTTTGACGCTCATCTCAGTGTGATGTCTCCAGGCTTCCTCAGTAAATCCGTCATTGTAAACACAATCCAGAGGTTTTCGAGGACACTTGAAGATGTTCAACAGCCGGATCAGAGACCGAGGAGATTGGCAGGTTTCTGTCCATACGGGATTCTCTCAATAGTTGAATTATAAGCGAGTGTGTGTAGCAGATGGAGGACTGACCGCTCTGAGCTCCTCCAGAGAGAACAGATGGTGAAGGTTTGTTTAATATTCACTCAGCCACAGTGGCAGCAAAAGACCAAGTCACTGCGATTCAGGGATAATCCCACTCAGCCGACGGACAGGGGAGATGGCAGATGGACAGATGAGGTTTGGGTTTTGGGCCTGTTTGGTGGCGCCGTCAGAAAACATCACATCTTCAGACATTTCATGGAGTCTCAATGGATACGTTTACATGCAACCAGATAATCCGTCAGTAATGGGATCGGTGGCTCAATCGGACTGAAAAGCTTGAAGCTTCTGACATATAAACGCGCGCATCAACCCAATCACGTTTAGCGTTCATGTAAACACGACGTTCAGATTCATCAATCAGAATGAGTTCAGTCCGATTGAAACACAAGTTATGAATGTAAACGGCTAATGTTTTTCAGCATCTTTCAGCAGTTTTAAGACACTCTGAGAACTTCAAAACAGTTTAACATTTACAAACCAATCTAGAGTCCACATGCTCACTGAATTAATGTGAATTAATGAGAAGAGCAAGAATGAACACAAAGCGGCAGCTCCAATATAAGGTGTTTTTAGCTGAAAATGTCATGAACTCTTCTGAGAACATCTAGCTAACATCGGGCTTTTCAGTGCGCTTTGGGGAAGCAGCGTTTTTTTATTCAGTCGAGATGCTTATATCCGCGGAAGTGTTAATAGTAGTGATCCAAGATATATCGGCCAACATATCGGTATCGGACGATATATGTTCATTTTTAATGCTATCGTTAGCAATAAGAACATTTAGCCGATATATTAAAGCTGATAAATAATGCATTATTTCCGGAGACGCTTCAGATGCGCACTGTTCAACATGATGGTTATGAACAGCTTGAAATATGATTGGAATCCAAAAAATATATATATCGGCTACATCAAATTATAATGGGAACTTTATAATTGTGTGCTTGGGACATGAATTTTAATGGTGAGCTTGTAATCAGGCTCTCAAAAATTATATAAAAACTCAGATTTAGATTTATCGGCCAATATTTCGGTTATCACTTTCAAATATAAAGAATTATCGGTTATCGTATCGGTCAAAAATGTCATATCGGTGCATCCCTATATTTACTAGCATCTGATTTCGTAGACATTAGCTGCGTTTCATTTCATCGCAAAAAAGTTTTTCCGCTCACATGAGGAGGTTTTTCAGGCAATTCGAAAAAGAAATATTTCGCAAAACTGCAATGGAAACAGTTTTTGCGCATTTCCAGGTCAGCTGACGTAGATGACGCGGTGTGTTTAGACAGAATACGAGATAGAGTTCTTTATTAAATTCATATAAGACAGAAGAATTACAGGAATACTGGATTCTACACCTCAAATAAATGCCACAATCAAGACTTCGAGGCAGAACTGAGGGAGAAACACCCAGAAACTCCTCATATGAGCCGCTCACAAGTATAAGGGTCTTTCCTTGCCATTAATGCTGGGATAACACGTCTGCTTTGATTTATAATAATGGCCAGTGCGGTGGCTGAGATGCATAAGCCTACCAACGTCCGTTGCTATGATTTTTGGAGTGACTCGTCGCGAGAGGAAAAAATGTTTTAAAAGTTTTAGTCGCATAACATCGGCTAATGGAAACACCATCATTTCACAAGTTTTTTGTCGACATTTAGAAAAAAAATGCAAGAGTATTGCGCAAATCTGTAATGGAAACGCACCTAGTGTGTTTCTGAAAATAAAAATGTGGACACATTGCTCTGGCCCTTGTTTTGGATAAAGAGATGGCTGATGTTTCTGCTGCATTTTAGCCAAAGAATATTTTTCTAGAAGAAAGCTCAGTGGCGATTTTAACTAGCTAGCTCTCTAAACAACGCGAGTCTATAGAAGTGTCAGCTTATGATAAACCCATGTAAATGAGCAGAGAATGTATTTTTCCTGAGGCTAATATTAAAATGGCCAAGTGTCAGTCATTTGGCTCTCCTCTGATTGCATCACTTCTTCGTCAGATATTTAAAGGTGCAGTGTGCAGAAGATTAGCGTGCAGAAGCGTTGGGTAATACATTCGGACGGGATTAGATTTCATTGGCAGAAAAACAGTAGGTGATTTGCTCTGGAATGTTTACAGAGGTTGCATGAGAAAAACAGACCTGGCAGATTCAGACAGGATTAAAGTCACAAAGTACGTCTGTGAAATACGAATTTTGTCCTCCAGGAAATCTAGTCCTGCCCGAATTGCATTTTTGACGGCAAAACAACTCAACTCAGAAACAACTCACTCACCCCTTAGAGAAATGATCAGTTTGATCAAACCTTAAAGGGACAGTTCACCCACAAATATAAATGCTGTCATTTCCCCGCCCTCATGTCGTTCCAAAATCACAACTTTCTTTCATCTTCAAAACACAAACGCACATCAGATATGGTCAATGGATGCTCAAACTTCCCGTTTGACGAGCGAGAACCAGTGTTTGTTTTTATGCATCAAGCAAGTACAGCTGTCCTTCCATTTCCATCAATACATGTCCATTGATCCATGTTTATATGCGAATAAAAGCCTAAATGAAATCTGTTTAACATATAAAGCGATTGTGTCTCTTCAGAAGCCACAAGGATTACTTTCACCATGTCTTTGTGAATTTTTGAAGCGTGAATATTTCGGGTGAATGGACTTCCAACAGAGGGACAGAAATCTCTCAGGTTTCATTAAAAATATCTTCAAGTCTTGTGCATTTTTTAACGACACGAGGGCGAGTTTAAGACTGATCTACCACTATATATATATATCAAGAAACACTTTCACAGCATTTGTTCACACTGATTGGATGCACGAGTTGCGTTGTCATCGCAGTGCCGTTCTGAAGAGAATGATACATGAACGACTCACAGGCTTTATTTGCACCTAAAGGTTTATTAAAAGCTTTGCCACATGCTTTAGTAACAGAAAGTGTCTGAATCTTCAATACTCCCAATCAACAAACATTGATTTATCTGATCATTACATTGTTTCCCTTTTCCAAAAGCAAACCCAGAAAGCGTGAGGAACATCAGGATGAATAGACGTGATCAGGACCTTTATGAGACGCAGGATGATCTGGTTACGCTTCGGCTGTTGTGGGAAGAACTTTGACATACAGGGTCTTGGTGTTTAGAGTCTTCAGAGAGGACGCCATCAGTTCTGAAAACACAGAATGCAAAAAAACTGAACATTAGTACTAATTAAGCCAGTCTGAAATCAATGACTTCCCTGCTTAAAAAACAGTAGGCGAAAAGTTCCCGGATGTCCTACAACTTCTGCTGAGATTCTGAAGTGCGCATCCATTGGACAGGAGGAAAGGATTTGAGAATGGCAGTGAAGCGACACAAAGATACATGATGGATGCAGTACATCCGTATTTCATTCATTCTACACAGTTCTACTATATAAAACATACTTTTTATGTGTGTGACGTCACCGTCGGCCGGAGTGACTGTGGTTACACACACGCTGAGAGACAGAAACACAGAGAGGCATAACTGGTTTCCAGCTTGAATGACGTGAAAAACACACAAAACACATTTAAAACAGGAAAGAGCTTTGAGATTGACCGTATAAATATATTTGACAAGAAATCTGAGGTATATTTTACAGACTGTCGAAAGCTACAGAACAGAGAAGCAAACGAATCGCTGTAATTCACAGAAACAACTGGATCCAGGCAGAGAAAAGTGGATTTGCAGTTATTATTGTGTGTCAATATGCTGAATTTAGGGGTAAAATCATACCCTTTATATTGTATTGTTATATATTATATTGACAACTCATCAATTAAATATTTACCATCGTATATTCTGCATAATCGGATGTTTTTAAATAAACACTGACTAAAAACTACACAAGTGTAAGGGCTGGCGATATGATGATATATATAACACTGATATGAGTGATCACATGGATTTAGACCTATATTGTATTTATATAAAGCGGCAAATGTGCTTTATGTATTTCCCCGGCGTTGAAATCAGGCTCATATAAATGTGAGGAAACACGATTCCTGCTGCATGTCGATATCCATGATCACTGGATCTTTGGTTAGTTGTAAGAAACACTATATCGAGTCCAACCTTTAGTTTAAACTGATAATCGTTTGTTTTACTCGTGTTTTCGCAGTTTCCCCCATTAAATCCAGTCACACGGCAGCTCTTCTGCCACTCAGTCCGGATGAGGGAGTGTGTTCCCGCGGGAAAGCGACGCCAATGCATATACCCTCTATATGGGTCACAAAGTTTGAAACCGAATCTACACAGTATGTGATTTCTGGCACAGTGTCTGAGATATTTCAGTCTCTATAAACGCGTATATGAGCGTATTCGGGTATTTTCACAAGTCACAGTATGAACAACTGAACACGTTTCTTTATTCACTGGCCGGTGAAGGAATCATGGGAGTCTGGCGTCTGCGGTGTGACAGATATCTGCCGTCTTCATCTGTATGTCTAGGAGAACAGAGGAGGCTCCTGGGATACGACCCACTTCCTTTAAGACACCAACAACAAAACAAATACAAACTCTCTTCTGATCCGTTTGGTTTCGGACAAACAGCACGAGTCTGATGTCTGCAGATAATACGTGTTCTGGCTCCGAGATGAGAAGAATAATGAGGAAAAATGGGCATTGTGTTTTTCATCTCCAGATGTTTACAGGAACATTGATCTGCTGATGAAGAACATGAGCAGGATCACACTGGCTCTTTCAAACTACATTTTCCAGGCTTTAAGAAGTCAGATCAGTCAAATGAACGTGTACATTTTGTAGTGAGATATTGCTGGTAAAACTGGCTCATTATCCAACATTTATATATTTGTATATATTTATATACATATATTTGCTACATTCCAGTAGAGCCCCGAAGGTGCTGTTGAAGGAGATTATCAGCCAATCGCACCAGAAAATGAAGATGGTGAAACTCATCTTTAATCTGCTAAATTATTGTTTTGTGAATCATTCACGAAATTGAGATGACTGACAGTAGCTGCGTTTCCATTACCCTTCAAATTGCGCAAATTGAAATTGCGAATTGAAAATACGCCCAATGGAAACACGTCAATTTCGCAAAAACTCCCATTTATCGCAAACAAGTTTTTACGCTCGCATGAGGTGGTTTTTCAGGCAATTCGAAAAAGAAATATTTCGCAAAACTGCAATGGAAACAGTTTTTGCGCATTTACAGGTCACCTGACTTAGAAGGCAACGGAGTGTTTGGACAGAATAGCCTACGAGACAGAGTTCTTTATTGAATTCATAAAAGACAAAAGAATGACAGAAATACTGGATTCTAAACCTCAAAGAAATGCCACAATCAAGACCTCGGAGCAGAAATGAGTGAGAAAAACCCAGAAACACTCCATATGTGCCGCTCACAGACACAGTATAAGGGTCTTTCCTTGCCATTTATGCTTGGATAACACGCCTACGTTTCCTTCCATTAATAATAATAATGTCTAGTGCGTACATGGCTGTGATATATATATAAACTTACCAACGTCCGTTGCCATGATTTTTGGAATGACTTATCGCGAGAGGAAAAAATGACGTTTTAGTTGCATAACCTCGGTTAATGGAAACGGCGTCATTTCGCAATAGTTTTCTATCGAAATTTAGAAAAAAAAATCGCAAAAGTTTTGCGCAAATCTTTAATGGAAACGCGGCTAGTGATAACCGGCCATAGCATTGTATTAGGTTGTTTCATTATTGTACAGCAAATGTCAATAGCTCTTTTTTGGATTTTTCATGTTTGTTGTAGGCTTATTTGGAAATTACCATAGTGGTAGTATGTCATCCTTAAGCTTCTGTTAATTGACATTAGCCCCACTTACGTTTCAAAATGCGGCAATTGCAACTATTTAGCAAAATGTTTGCGCCACCTGGCGGTCATTTCGCGAACGACTTTGAAATGCGACTGGTTTATTTTTGCCAGTAATAGTCATTCTGGTTGACTACCTGCTGTATATTAAAGCTGATAAATAATGGATTATTTCCTTCAACTGAGACACTTCAGATGACTTTTGTTTTTGTAATCAGTTTCTCAAAAATTATATATAAATTTTGATTGAGATTTATCGGCCAAAATATCGGTTATCGGCTTTAAAAATATAAAGAATTATCGTGTCTCTGTATCAGCCAAAATATTCATATCAGTGCATCCCTATCTAATTTCACTCAATAAATTCATAAATCTCTCTTTTATTCACTAATCACAACTGACTAGAAAGGTCAGGGAAATTCAACAGGACCTGCAGAACCATTGTACAAACACAGTAAAACCATAATCACTGTTGCATGTTAATATTCAATAATCAAAGTGTGAGCATCTTCTCACTCTGTGTAACATCACTTCTTATATCCTGACAACTGTACGGTTATGCAGAATTTCCTGAAAACCCAAGGTGAACGGACTGACCTTGACCTCGTCTCTCTTGCTCAACCCTAATCTGAAGGTAAAGCACGTCCCGCACTAGAGCGGCGCTGTAACCCGGCACACAGTCACTGGGTTGGGATTATTTACTGCTCAAGTGATGCTAAAGGTCTGGAGAGCAACAGTGAAGGTTGTCCTTGGGTGGAATAAGTGTGTGTGAGCCAGTAAACCAACCCTCAACACACACACTGATGACCGATGGGAAAACAACGGCACTGTTCAGAACTCAAGCAGAAAACATGGAAAAGGACTGTAATTCAGATTAGAATGTTGGGAAGTACAATTACAATGGAATTAACTTTATAGCACTTTTAGTATTTTTTTCTTAAATATTTAATTATTGATTTTATTATGTATTATATATTAAGATATTTTCACCAAATATTGCTGTATATTATGTTATCTTCATGTTTGTTCATCTTCTTTCAGTAATTTTAGAGCTCATATTATATTTGGAATTGCATTCCATTTACCAGCAGAGAAATACTGTTGTGTAGTAGACAATTCACTGATAAACACTTATTATTATTATAATTATTATTATTAGTTTACTTGTGTGGTTTGTAGTGCAAAATATTTTATATATATATATAAATCAGTTGACTGTTTAATTAAAAATCAATTATTTCTGCTTTTGAAAAGACGTGTTGTGTCTGTTTAAACCTATTGTGCTCTTCGCTCATTTTTGACGAAAACATTTTATGTTTCATTACTGGATGAATCCGCACTTCTGAATGAATCTCTTGAATAAATTATTCTTATTCAATGACTCACTCATAATCACTTCACTTGTTTCATTAATGGATGAAACAGCGTTTTTTTTTAACAAATCTCTTGAATGAATGATTCAATGACTCACTCATAAAGACTTGATTTTGACTGAATCTCTTGAATGAATGATTCAATGACTCACTCAAAGACTTAACTTGTTTCATTACTGGATGAATCAGCGTTTTTGAAAGAATCTCTTGAACGAATGATTTAATAATTCACTCAAAGACTTCACTTGTTTCATTACTGGATGAATCCGTGTTTTTAAACAAATCTCTTGAATGAATGATTCAGAGACTCACTCATAAAGACTTCACTTGTTTCATTACTGGATGAATCAGCATTTTTGACCGAATCTCTTGAATGAATGATTCAATGACTCACTCATAAAGACTTGATTTTGACTGAATCTCTTGAATGAATGATTCAATGACTCACTCAAAGACTTGATTTTGACTGAATCTCTTGAATGAATGATTCAATGACTCACTCATAAAGACTTCACTTGTTTCATTACTGGATGAATCTGCGTTTTTGACAGAATCTCTTGAATGAATGATTCAATGACTCATAAATACTTCACTTGTTTCATTACTGGATGAATCAGCGTTTTTTAACAAATCTCTTGAACGAATGATTCAATGATTCACTCAAAGACTTCACTTGTTTCATTACTGGATGAATCAGTGATTTTAAACAAATCTCTTGAATGAATGATTCAGTGACTCACTCATTAAGACTTCACTTGTTTCATTACTGGATGAATCAGCGTTTTTGACCGAATCTCTTGAATGAATGATTCAATGACTCACTCATAAAGACTTCACTTGTTTCATTACTGGATGAATCAGCGTTTTTGACCGAATCTCTTGAATGAATGATTCAATGACTCACTCAGAAAGACTTCACTTGTTTCATTACTGGATGAATCAGCGTTTTTAAACGAATCTCTTTAATGAATGATTCAATGACTCACTCATTAAGACTTCACTTATTTCATTACTGGATGAATCAGAGTTTTTGACTGAATCTCTTGAATGAATGAATGATTCAATGACTCACTCATAAAGACTTCACTTGTTTCATTACTGGATGAAGCAGCATTTTTGGTCAAATTATCTTGAACAAATGATTCAATAACAAAAAGTTTTTTAAGACCTTTATCTTTGTCACCCCCTATTGGTGTAACAATGTAATTAATACAGTCTTTATTTGAAGAGTCCCATTATTTTCAGAAGGTGATTTGCTCTATTTTGATCTCTACCTCAGTACAAGACATTCGTTCAAAAACGCTGATTCATCCAGTAATGAAACAAGTCAAGTCTTTATGAGCGAGTCATTGAATCATTCATTCGAACCAATGTTTCAAACAAATTAATTCAAATTAAAAAATATTTTTTAAGTAGCAGCAACTAACATTTTGTCCGAACTTACAGTAAATTACGTTATTCTGTTTAGTTGTCTATTCAGAATCATGATCTCAGTTTATCCAGAATCATGCAGGTCTATTGCGTACAGTATGTGAAGACTTCTGCATCGTAATATCTGAATGTTTTAATGATGGATGTCAGATACACTGATGACTTCATTCGTATCTTTTTTTCATGTTTACTTGAATCGATGCATGAAACGACTTTCTTGCTGACATTAATCCTGATGGATGAAATCAAGCCCTTTTTTGGAGTCACATTTTAGTAATAGCAGTCAGTTTCGCTAGGATTTATATTAATATTTCACTTTTTCACTTACATGCATCATCAAATAAAACTTCACTGGTGTTGAATATCAGTATAGTGTTTTAAACGGGAGACTGTGGGAGATTTAATCCTCATATCCATACATGCAGAGTACAGATTGAGTGTTATCACGTGTTCCTCACCTTCTGTAAGCTCTTCATTCACGTACAGCATCAGTCTCCTTCCCCTCAGGCCGAAGACTTTGGCAGTTTCACGCAGCAGATCAGGGTAAAGTAAGGGGTTTTTACCCGCTGGGTTCATTAAAAGCAGCGTGGCCACATCTCCCGTCTGACACTCTACAGGACAAAACACACACACACCACAATAACACACAAATTCAACATTTCTCTCGCCATATTGGATGATTTTTTCTCTGAGCTTATTAAAATACGTCACGGGATTGTCTTGAAAGATGTACAATGCCGTTCAAAAGTTTGTGATCAATAAGATTTGTAATGTTTTTCAGTGTGTGTCAGTGAGTGAAGAGTGAAGCTCACCCGCTGGACTGGCGTTCATGAGCTTCAGGTTGACGTATGGACACAGAAGAGAGTCTGAGCTGCTCAAATCAGTAGGACTCGAACCCGAGGTCACCGTCAGCGTCTTCCCGCTCAGAGACATCAGATCAGCGTCGGCACGCAGCTCTGGAATAGACAAACACACACCTGACTGAACACACACCTGACTGAATACACACCTGACTGAACACAAATAGGCTTCTAGCACCTTCAGAGGATGAAGAAATTATTCAGACACTTTGACCTGAGCATGTTTTGCTTGGTTGAGCTAAACTGGTATTATCTAATTGTGTAGTTCAATTTAACAGCTGACAGATATTCAACATAATTCATGTGTGAGACAGTCTAACAGAAGGACGGAAAAACCAGTCAAATATCAACTGAGTTCATAACTCTTTGTTATGAGTTCTTGTCATATTTTATTACCATTTTCTAAACTACAGCGAATAAACTTTGATAATGTGAGAAATGTTGAAGGTGTCTGAATAGATTTGGGTTTGACTATACAGTAGGGCTGCCCTCAACTAAAGAATTTTCTAGTCGACTAGTAGTCATTCATTTAAGCCATTAGTTGACTATTTGCACGTTTATATTAATAAAGCATACATCATAATAATGCGCCTTTAATTGTCTATATAAAATACATATAGCCTAATCAGGGCACAAATGCACAAATAAAGCTTGCACCGGAAATATTAATGATTATGAATGTGTCGTGAAAAAAACTGAAGGAGGCTGTCAAAATATTTTAATAATTTATTGGTAATGTTTTTGGTGTTTTCGGAAACGATGCTGACTTGTCATCTCCGCAGTAGTGGACGTTTCATACGGATTACATAATCAGAGAATGTTTATTACCATTGGAATCTGTTCATTCAAATGTAGACATTTCAAGCTTTCTATAGATATATTTCTCATGTCTGTGAGGCAAGAATACGCTGAGTTTCGGTTCATTTATGTGATGCGCTCAAGTTCACTGAGACGGTAGAAAGCGCCACTATTTTAAACAAGCACAACGTTTTGTTGTTATTGTGAGTTTACAGAAATAAAAGTAGAGCCTTTAAAGTTTGCATTACTCTTATCTGAATGACCAAAAATGAGGGAGCATTTTAAGTTAAACTCAAGAGATCGCGCCGGTGCCTGTATGTCATGCTCTCCACACAAACACTTATGCGCCTGACAATAGCACACATTTCTCTAGGTTAGCATTAGTGCGAGTGGACTAGTCAAGTTGCTACTACTTACATGTTTCAAGTGATGAGCCATATTTGAGGTGAATGTGTGGATTTCCTGCCGTTAACGATCTGTCCATTACAGATTTTGCCACTTCATGTGGAGTTTTTTTTTCTTTCTGCGATTAAACGACTAATAACATTTTGTAAAAGCCTCTTCTAGTCGACTAACGGTTAGTCAGCTATTAGGGAGCAGCCCTAATGTACAGTACATCTACGAAGCAGGGAAGTCAAAATTACCAGAACCTCACTAACAAGTCAACACTAAAAAAGAATTACATAATGAACTGCGCTTATACAGCATTTATTAATCTTTGTTAATGTTAATTTCAACATGTAAGTAATAAGTTCTTATAATCAAATGTTGTTTTTGTTAACATTAGTTAATGCACTGTGAACTAACATGAACAAACAATAAACAGCTGTATTTCTATTAACTAACATTAACAAAGATTAATAAATACAGTAACAAATGTATTGCTCATTGTTATTAATGTTAGTTAATACATTAACTAATGTTAACTAATGAACCTTATTGTAAAGTGATACCAAAATAACAATCTTTCAATCTTATAGTAGCAGTGTTATCTGAATCTGTGTGTGATCTCACCTGTCTTCCCGTTGAATATGGCCACAGGCGCACCGTCGAGTCCGAACACACTGACACACACCGTCTTCAGCCGCTCCAGGTCCAGGATCCCGTCGCCCTTGGGATTCTCCAGCAGAACTACTCCCTCTGAGAGACACATTTACATTTATTCATTTAACAGACGCTTTTATCCAAAGGGACTTACAAATGAGAACAATAGAAGCAGTGAAAGTGCTACGACCCTTCCCAGTTTAATCTAACGCATGTAGGCCTACTTTTTTTTTTTTATAAATAGATATAGAATGAAAGAGAAACACATGAACGGATCGAGAGTAAACATGGCTCAGAGAGACAAACAAACACGGTACAAAAACTGGAAAATACCGGTATTTATTACATGGCTCTGTGGAATACTTGATTCTGATTGGTCAATCGCTCCATCCAGCGGTATATTATTCCCCGATAACAACCTCTGAACACAGAAACACAGGCTCATCCGGGTCACTGAAGTCAGCAGCGCTATACGCTCGCGAGGAACGGTTATTCTTCGTGGAAGTTGTGCGTTTGGTGAACTAATAAATTATTAAAACTCAGTCGAATCAATATTTTGTGTACAGTTATTTAACTATGCCATCCAGTATCGTGGATGTTCGCTCTCTCTGGTTTCATATAAACGCAGCAGTGGCCATTTTGTGACTTTTGTTTTGTACACTGTTGGATTATAAGATACAAAGAGGTATGATTTTAAAACAGTTTAATCTGAAATCAATATCTCTTATCTCCATAATTATGTGTGTGTTGAAATGCTGTGTAGTAAGTGTAATGACAAACCAAACCTGTGTGATGACTGAGGTGTACAGTTGTGATTGTGTGATAGATGAGGAGTACAGTTGTGATTGTGTGATAGATGAGGTGTACAGTTGTGATTGTGTGATGACTGAGGTGTACAGTTGTGATTGTGTGATAGATGAGGAGTACAGTTGTGATTGTGTGATAGATGAGGTGTACAGTTGTGATTGTGTGATGACTGAGGAGTACAGTTGTGATTGTGTGATGACTGAGGTGTACAGTTGTGATTGTGTGATGACTGAGGTGTACAGTTGTGATTGTGTGATAGATGAGGTGTACAGTTGTGATTGTGTGATAGATGAGGTGTATAGCTGTGATTGTGTGATGACTGAGGAGTACAGTTGTGATTGTGTGATGACTGAGGTGTACAGTTGTGATTGTGTGATAGATGAGGTGTATAGCTGTGATTGTGTGATGACTGAGGAGTACAGTTGTGATTGTGTGATGACTGAGGTGTACAGTTGTGATTGTGTGATAGATGAGGAGTACAGCTGTGATTGTGTGATAGATGAGGAGTACAGTTGTGATTGTGTGATGACTGAGGTGTACAGTTGTGATTGTGTGATGACTGAGGTGTACAGTTGTGATTGTGTGATGACTGAGGTGTACAGTTGTGATTGTGTGATAGATGAGGTGTATAGCTGTGATTGTGTGATGACCGAGGAGTACAGTTGTGATTGTGTGATGACTGAGGTGTACAGCTGTGATTGTGTGATAGATGAGGAGTACAGTTGTGATTGTGTGATGACTGAGGAGTACAGTTGTGATTGTGTGATGACTGAGGTGTACAGTTGTGATTGTGTGATAGATGAGGAGTACAGTTGTGATTGTGTGATGACTGAGGTGTACAGTTGTGATTGTGTGATAGATGAGGTGTATAGCTGTGATTGTGTGATGACTGAGGAGTACAGTTGTGATTGTGTGATGACTGAGGTGTACAGCTGTGATTGTGTGATAGATGAGGAGTACAGTTGTGATTGTGTGATAGATGAGGTGTACAGTTGTGATTGTGTGATGACTGAGGTGTACAGTTGTGATTGTGTGATAGATGAGGAGTACAGTTGTGATTGTGTGATGACTGAGGTGTACAGTTGTGATTGTGTGATGACTGAGGAGTACAGCTGTGATTGTGTGATAGATGAGGAGTACAGTTGTGATTGTGTGATGACTGAGGTGTACAGTTGTGATTGTGTGATAGATGAGGAGTACAGTTGTGATTGTGTGATAGATGAGGTGTACAGTTGTGATTGTGTGATGACTGAGGTGTACAGTTGTGATTGTGTGATGACTGAGGTGTACAGTTGTGATTGTGTGATAGATGAGGAGTACAGTTGTGATTGTGTGATGACTGAGGTGTACAGTTGTGATTGTGTGATGACTGAGGTGTACAGTTGTGATTGTGTGATGACTGAGGTGTACAGTTGTGATTGTGTGATGACTGAGGAGTACAGTTGTGATTGTGTGATGACTGAGGTGTACAGTTGTGATTGTGTGATAGATGAGGAGTACAGTTGTGATTGTGTGATGACTGAGGTGTACAGTTGTGATTGTGTGATGACTGAGGTGTACAGTTGTGATTGTGTGATGACTGAGGAGTACAGTTGTGATTGTGTGATAGATGAGGAGTACAGTTGTGATTGTGTGATGACTGAGGTGTACAGTTGTGATTGTGTGATGACTGAGGTGTACAGTTGTGATTGTGTGATGACTGAGGAGTACAGCTGTGATTGTGTGATGACTGAGGTGTACAGTTGTGATTGTGTGATAGATGAGTACAGTTGTGATTGTGTGATTGTGTGATGACTGAGGTGTACAGTTGTGATTGTGTGATGACTGAGGTGTACAGTTGTGATTGTGTGATGACTGAGGTGTACAGTTGTGATTGTGTGATGACTGAGGTGTACAGTTGTGATTGTGTGATGACTGAGGTGTACAGTTGTGATTGTGTAATGACTGAGGTGTACAGTTGTGATTGTGTGATGACTGAGGTGTACAGTTGTGATTGTGTGATAGATGAGGTGTACAGTTGTGATTGTGTAATGACTGAGGTGTACAGTTGTGATTGTGTGATGACTGAGGTGTACAGTTGTGATTGTGTGATGACTGAGGTGTACAGTTGTGATTGTGTGATGACTGAGGTGTACAGTTGTGATTGTGTGATGACTGAGGTGTACAGTTGTGATTGTGTAATGACTGAGGTGTACAGTTGTGATTGTGTAATGACTGAGGTGTACAGTTGTGATTGTGTGATAGATGAGGTGTACAGTTGTGATTGTGTAATGACTGAGGTGTACAGTTGTGATTGTGTGATGACTGAGGTGTACAGTTGTGATTGTGTGATGACTGAGGTGTACAGTTGTGATTGTGTGATGACTGAGGTGTACAGTTGTGATTGTGTAATGACTGAGGTGTACAGTTGTGATTGTGTGATAGATGAGGTGTACAGTTGTGATTGTGTAATGACTGAGGTGTACAGTTGTGATTGTGTGATGACTGAGGTGTACAGTTGTGATTGTGTGATGACTGAGGTGTACAGTTGTGATTGTGTAATGACTGAGGTGTACAGTTGTGATTGTGTGATAGATGAGGTGTACAGTTGTGATTGTGTGATGACTGAGGTGTACAGTTGTGATTGTGTGATAGATGAGGTGTACAGTTGTGATTGTGTGATAGATGAGGAGTACAGTTGTGATTGTGTGATAGATGAGGTGTACAGTTGTGATTGTGTAATGACTGAGGTGTACAGTTGTGATTGTGTGATAGATGAGGTGTACAGTTGTGATTGTGTGATAGATGAGGTGTACAGTTGTGATTGTGTGATGACTGAGGTGTACAGTTGTGATTGTGTGATGACTGAGGTGTACAGTTGTGATTGTGTGATGACTGAGGTGTACAGTTGTGATTGTGTGATAGATGAGGTGTACAGTTGTGATTGTGTGATAGATGAGGTGTACAGTTGTGATTGTGTGATAGATGAGGTGTACAGTTGTGATTGTGTAATGACTGAGGTGTACAGTTGTGATTGTGTGATAGATGAGGTGTACAGTTGTGATTGTGTGATAGATGAGGTGTACAGTTGTGATTGTGTGATGACTGAGGTGTACAGTTGTGATTGTGTGATGACTGAGGTGTACAGTTGTGATTGTGTGATGACTGAGGTGTACAGTTGTGATTGTGTGATGACTGAGGTGTACAGTTGTGATTGTGTGATGACTGAGGTGTACAGTTGTGATTGTGTGATAGATGAGGTGTACAGTAGGGCTGTCAATCTTCCTCTATAATACTATTCGAATTCCATTCCTTATTTTATTTAATATTCGAATAATATTCGAATATTAAATGCTCAAATTCATCCTATTATTAATATTTACGACATTACACAGTCTTATGGATCGCCAATGCGTGATGTTGATCGGTCTCATATCTTCACAGATAAACCGTCAGTTTGTCTGTTATTGCCTTTTGGCAGACAGCTGGTAGCAGTTGAGCCCCGTGATGAGGAGAGAGAGAGAGGCAGAACATAAGTAATTCTTGCCTGTTTTAGCGGCGGTTCCTCGGACAGATCGCCTAGCTTGTCAGGTTGTAAGTTGTCATAAAAAAAATAACGTATATTTTCCTCTCCGTTTTGGCCTTCCGTCAGCAATGAGACGGCGTTTTTATTAATGAAAACGCACTCCAAAGTGTATATATTTGAAGACGCCGTTTTCACGTTGTAGTGTGGACTGAGAATCAAATTGTTGATCTCCGTTACCGTGGAGACATTCCTCTCCGCGACTTTTGACAGTTATGATGATAAAGCGTGGATAACGTGCACAATTGTGTTATGATTCAAAAACTTTATTGTTTATCAGACGAAACAAAAGCATTTAATTTTCACATGTAGGTGCCAAGGCGGCGAGAAAGGCAAGATTGCATTTTCTTTTAAAAATATACATAAAAAAGCAATATTCGAATAGGAACTTCAGCATTCGAATAGTATTGATTTTTTTAATATTCGAATTATATTCGAATTTCGGAATTCGTTCCAACAGCCCTAGTGTACAGTTGTGATTGTGTGATGACTGAGGAGTACAGTTGTGATTGTGTGATGACTGAGGTGTACAGCTGTGATTGTGTGATGACTGAGGTGTACAGTTGTGATTGTGTGATGACTGAGGAGTACAGCTGTGATTGTGTGATGACTGAGGTGTACAGTTGTGATTGTGTGATACATGAGGAGTACAGTTGTGATTGTGTGATGACTGAGGTGTACAGTTGTGATTGTGTGATAGATGAGGAGTACAGTTGTGATTGTGTGATGACTGAGGTGTACAGTTGTGATTGTGTGATAGATGAGGAGTACAGTTGTGATTGTGTGATGACTGAGGTGTACAGTTGTGATTGTGTGATGACTGAGGTGTACAGTTGTGATTGTGTGATAGATGAGGAGTACAGTTGTGATTGTGTGATGACTGAGGTGTACAGTTGTGATTGTGTGATAGATGAGGTGTACAGTTGTGATTGTGTGATGACTGAGGTGTACAGTTGTGATTGTGTGATGACTGAGGTGTACAGTTGTGATTGTGTGATAGATGAGGAGTACAGTTGTGATTGTGTGATGACTGAGGAGTACAGTTGTGATTGTGTGATAGATGAGGTGTACAGTTGTGATTGTGTGATGACTGAGGTGTACAGTTGTGATTGTGTGATAGATGAGGTGTACAGTTGTGATTGTGTGATGACTGAGGTGTACAGTTGTGATTGTGTGATAGATGAGGTGTACAGTTGTGATTGTGTGATAGATGAGGAGTACAGTTGTGATTGTGTGATGACTGAGGTGTACAGTTGTGATTGTGTGATAGATGAGGTGTACAGTTGTGATTGTGTGATAGATGAGGAGTACAGTTGTGATTGTGTGATAGATGAGGTGTACAGTAGGGCTGTCAATCTTCCTCTATAATACTATTCGAATTCCATTCCTTATTTTATTTAATATTCGAATAATATTCGAATATTAAATGCTCAAATTCATCCTATTATTAATATTTACGACATTACACAGTCTTATGGATCGCCAATGCGTGATGTTGATCGGTCTCATATCTTCACAGATAAACCGTCAGTTTGTCTGTTATTGCCTTTTGGCAGACAGCTGGTAGCAGTTGAGCCCCGTGATGAGGAGAGAGAGAGAGGCAGAACATAAGTAATTCTTGCCTGTTTTAGCGGCGGTTCCTCGGACAGATCGCCTAGCTTGTCAGGTTGTAAGTTGTCATAAAAAAAATAACGTATATTTTCCTCTCCGTTTTGGCCTTCCGTCAGCAATGAGACGGCGTTTTTATTAATGAAAACGCACTCCAAAGTGTATATATTTGAAGACGCCGTTTTCACGTTGTAGTGTGGACTGAGAATCAAATTGTTGATCTCCGTTACCGTGGAGACATTCCTCTCCGCGACTTTTGACAGTTATGATGATAAAGCGTGGATAACGTGCACAATTGTGTTATGATTCAAAAACTTTATTGTTTATCAGACGAAACAAAAGCATTTAATTTTCACATGTAGGTGCCAAGGCGGCGAGAAAGGCAAGATTGCATTTTCTTTTAAAAATATACATAAAAAAGCAATATTCGAATAGGAACTTCAGCATTCGAATAGTATTGATTTTTTTAATATTCGAATTATATTCGAATTTCGGAATTCGTTCCAACAGCCCTAGTGTACAGTTGTGATTGTGTGATGACTGAGGAGTACAGTTGTGATTGTGTGATGACTGAGGTGTACAGTTGTGATTGTGTGATGACTGAGGAGTACAGCTGTGATTGTGTGATGACTGAGGTGTACAGTTGTGATTGTGTGATACATGAGGAGTACAGTTGTGATTGTGTGATGACTGAGGTGTACAGTTGTGATTGTGTGATAGATGAGGAGTACAGTTGTGATTGTGTGATGACTGAGGTGTACAGTTGTGATTGTGTGATAGATGAGGAGTACAGTTGTGATTGTGTGATGACTGAGGTGTACAGTTGTGATTGTGTGATGACTGAGGTGTACAGTTGTGATTGTGTGATAGATGAGGAGTACAGTTGTGATTGTGTGATGACTGAGGTGTACAGTTGTGATTGTGTGATAGATGAGGTGTACAGTTGTGATTGTGTGATGACTGAGGTGTACAGTTGTGATTGTGTGATGACTGAGGTGTACAGTTGTGATTGTGTGATAGATGAGGAGTACAGTTGTGATTGTGTGATGACTGAGGAGTACAGTTGTGATTGTGTGATAGATGAGGTGTACAGTTGTGATTGTGTGATGACTGAGGTGTACAGTTGTGATTGTGTGATAGATGAGGTGTACAGTTGTGATTGTGTGATGACTGAGGTGTACAGTTGTGATTGTGTGATAGATGAGGTGTACAGTTGTGATTGTGTGATAGATGAGGAGTACAGTTGTGATTGTGTGATGACTGAGGTGTACAGTTGTGATTGTGTGATAGATGAGGTGTACAGTTGTGATTGTGTGATAGATGAGGAGTACAGTTGTGATTGTGTGATGACTGAGGTGTACAGTTGTGATTGTGTGATGACTGAGGTGTACAGTTGTGATTGTGTGATAGATGAGGAGTACAGTTGTGATTGTGTGATGACTGAGGTGTACAGTTGTGATTGTGTGATAGATTAGGTGTACAGTTGTGATTGTGTGATGACTGAGGTGTACAGTTGTGATTGTGTGATGACTGAGGTGTACAGTTGTGATTGTGTGATAGATGAGGAGTACAGTTGTGATTGTGTGATGACTGAGGTGTACAGTTGTGATTGTGTGATAGATGAGGTGTACAGTTGTGATTGTGTGATGACTGAGGTGTACAGTTGTGATTGTGTGATAGATGAGGTGTACAGTTGTGATTGTGTGATGACTGAGGTGTACAGTTGTGATTGTGTGATAGATGAGGTGTACAGTTGTGATTGTGTGATAGATGAGGCGTACAGTTGTGATTGTGTGATAGATGAGGTGTACAGTTGTGATTGTGTGATAGATAAGGAGTACAGTTGTGATTGTGTGATAGATGAGGTGTACAGTTGTGATTGTGTGATAGATGAGGAGTACAGTTGTGATTGTGTGATGACTGAGGAGTACAGTTGTGATTGTGTGATAGATGAGGTGTACAGTTGTGAACTTGTGATTGTGTGATGACTGAGGAGTACAGTTGTGATTGTGTGATGAAAGAGGAGTACAGTTGTGATTGTGTGATAGATGAGGTGTACAGCTGTGATTGTGTGATGACTGAGGTGTAGAGTTGTGATTGTGTGATGAAAGAGGAGTACAGTTGTGATTGTGTGATAGATGAGGTGTACAGCTGTGATTGTGTGATAGATGAGGAGTACAGTTGTGATTGTGTGATAGATGAGGTGTACAGTTGTGATTGTGTGATGACTGAGGTGTACAGTTGTGATTGTGTGATAGATGAGGTGTACAGTTGTGATTGTGTGATGACTGAGGAGTACAGTTGTGATTGTGCGATGAAAGAGGAGTACAGTTGTGATTGTGTGATAGATGAGGAGTACAGTTGTGATTGTGTGATGACTGAGGTGTAGAGTTGTGATTGTGTGATGAAAGAGGAGTACAGTTGTGATTGTGTGATAGATGAGGCGTACAGTTGTGATTGTGTGATGACTGAGGTGTACAGTTGTGATTGTGTGATGACTGAGGTGTACAGTTGTGATTGTGTGATGACTGAGGTGTACAGTTGTGATTGTGTGATGACTGAGGTGTACAGTTGTGATTGTGTGATGACTGAGGTGTACAGTTGTGATTGTGTGATAGATGAGGAGTACAGTTGTGATTGTGTGATGACTGAGGTGTACAGTTGTGATTGTGTGATAGATGAGGAGTACAGTTGTGATTGTGTGATAGATGAGGAGTACAGTTGTGATTGTGTGATAGATGAGGTGTACAGTTGTGATTGTGTGATGACTGAGGTGTACAGTTGTGATTGTGTGATAGATGAGGAGTACAGTTGTGATTGTGTGATAGATGAGGAGTACAGCTGTGATTGTGTGATGACTGAGGTGTACAGCTGTGATTGTGTGATGACTGAGGTGTACAGTTGTGATTGTGTGATGAAAGAGGAGTACAGTTGTGATTGTGTGATAGATGAGGAGTACAGTTGTGATTGTGTGATGACTGAGGTGTACAGTTGTGATTGTGTGATAGATGAGGAGTACAGTTGTGATTGTGTGATGAAAGAGGTGTACAGCTGTGATTGTGTGATAGATGAAGAGTACAGTTGTGATTGTGTGATGAAAGAGGAGTACAGTTGTGATTGTGTGATAGATGAGGAGTACAGTTGTGATTGTGTAATGACTGAGGTGTACAGTTGTGATTGTGTGATAGATGAGGAGTACAGTTGTGATTGTGTGATAGATGAGGAGTACAGTTGTGATTGTGTGATAGATGAGGAGTACAGCTGTGATTGTGTGATGACTGAGGTGTACAGTTGTGATTGTGTGATAGATGAGGAGTACAGTTGTGATTGTGTGATGACTGAGGTGTACAGTTGTGATTGTGTGATAGATGAGGAGTACAGTTGTGATTGTGTGATGAAAGAGGTGTACAGCTGTGATTGTGTGATAGATGAGGAGTACAGTTGTGATTGTGTGATGAAAGAGGTGTACAGCTGTGATTGTGTGATAGATGAAGAGTACAGTTGTGATTGTGTGATGAAAGAGGAGTACAGTTGTGATTGTGTGATAGATGAGGAGTACAGTTGTGATTGTGTGATAGATGAGGTGTACAGTTGTGATTGTGTGATAGATGAGGTGTACAGTTGTGATTGTGTGATAGATGAGGTGTACAGTTGTGATTGTGTGATAGATGAGGTGTACAGTTGTGATTGTGTGATAGATGAGGTGTACAGTTGTGATTGTGTGATAGATGAGGTGTACAGTTGTGATTGTGTAATAGATGAGGTGTACAGTTGTGATTGTGTGATAGATGAGGTGTACAGTTGTGATTGTGTGATAGATGAGGTGTACAGTTGTGATTGTGTGATAGATGAGGAGTACAGCTGTGATTGTGTGATAGATGAGGTGTACAGTTGTGATTGTGTGATAGATGAGGAGTACAGTTGTGATTGTGTGATAGATGAGGTGTACAGTTGTGATTGTGTGATAGATGAGGCGTACAGTTGTGAATGTGTGATGACTGAGGAGTACAGCTGTGATTGTGTGATGACTGAGGTGTACAGCTGTGATTGTGTGATGACTGAGGAGTACAGTTGTGATTGTGTGATAGATGAGGTGTACAGTTGTGATTGTGTGATAGATGAGGAGTACAGTTGTGATTGTGTGATAGATGAGGTGTACAGCTGTGATTGTGTGATGACTGAGGTGTACAGCTGTGATTGTGTGATGACTGAGGTGTACAGTTGTGATTGTGTGATAGATGAGGTGTACAGTTGTGATTGTGTGATAGATGAGGAGTACAGTTGTGATTGTGTGATAGATGAGGTGTACAGTTGTGATTGTGTGATAAATGAGTACAGTTGTGATTGTGTGATAGATGAGGAGTACAGTTGTGATTGTGTGATAGATGAGGAGTACAGTTGTGATTGTGTGATAAATGAGTACAGTTGTGATTGTGTGATGAAAGAGGAGTACAGTTGTGATTGTGTGATGACTGAGGTGTACAGTTGTGATTGTGTGATAGATGAGGTGTACAGTTGTGATTGTGTGATAGATGAGGTGTACAGTTGTGATTGTGTGATGACTGAGGTGTACAGTTGTGATTGTGTGATGACTGAGGTGTACAGCTGTGATTGTGTGATGACTGAGGAGTACAGTTGTGATTGTGTGATAGATGAGGTGTACAGTTGTGATTGTGTGATAGATGAGGAGTACAGTTGTGATTGTGTGATAGATGAGGTGTACAGCTGTGATTGTGTGATGACTGAGGTGTACAGCTGTGATTGTGTGATGACTGAGGTGTACAGTTGTGATTGTGTGATAGATGAGGTGTACAGTTGTGATTGTGTGATAGATGAGGAGTACAGTTGTGATTGTGTGATAGATGAGGAGTACAGTTGTGATTGTGTGATAAATGAGTACAGTTGTGATTGTGTGATGAAAGAGGAGTACAGTTGTGATTGTGTGATGACTGAGGTGTACAGTTGTGATTGTGTGATAGATGAGGAGTACAGTTGTGATTGTGTGATAGATGAGTACAGTTGTGATTGTGTGATGACTGAGGTGTACAGTTGTGATTGTGTGATAAATGAGTACAGTTGTGATTGTGTGATAGATGAGTACAGTTGTGATTGTGTGATGACTGAGGTGTACAGTTGTGATTGTGTGATGACTGAGGTGTACAGTTGTGATTGTGTGATGACTGAGGTGTACAGTTGTGATTGTGTGATGACTGAGGTGTACAGTTGTGATTGTGTGATAGATGAGGTGTACAGCTGTGATTGTGTGATAGATGAGGTGTACAGCTGTGATTGTGTGATGACTGAGGTGTACAGTTGTGATTGTGTGATGACTGAGGTGTACAGTTGTGATTGTGTGATAGATGAGGTGTACAGTTGTGATTGTGTGATGACTGAGGTGTACAGTTGTGATTGTGTGATGACTGAGGTGTACAGTTGTGATTGTGTGATGACTGAGGTGTACAGTTGTGATTGTGTGATAGATGAGGTGTACAGTTGTGATTGTGTGATAGATGAGGCGTACAGTTGTGATTGTGTGATAGATGAGGTGTACAGTTGTGATTGTGTGATGACTGAGGTGTACAGTTGTGATTGTGTGATAGATGAGGCGTACAGTTGTGATTGTGTGATGACTGAGGAGTACAGTTGTGATTGTGTGATAGATGAGGTGTACAGCTGTGATTGTGTGATAGATGAGGTGTACAGTTGTGATTGTGTGATAGATGAGGTGTACAGCTGTGATTGTGTGATAGATGAGGTGTACAGTTGTGATTGTGTGATAGATGAGGCGTACAGTTGTGATTGTGTGATGACTGAGGTGTACAGTTGTGATTGTGTGATAGATGAGGCGTACAGTTGTGATTGTGTGATGACTGAGGAGTACAGTTGTGATTGTGTGATAGATGAGGTGTACAGCTGTGATTGTGTGATAGATGAGGCGTACAGTTGTGATTGTGTGATGACTGAGGAGTACAGTTGTGATTGTGTGATAGATGAAGAGTACAGTTGTGATTGTGTGATAGATGAGGAGTACAGTTGTGATTGTGTGATAGATGAAGAGTACAGTTGTGATTGTGTGATAGATGAGGAGTACAGTTGTGATTGTGTGATAGATGAAGAGTACAGTTGTGATTGTGTGATAGATGAGGAGTACAGTTGTGATTGTGTGATAGATGAAGAGTACAGTTGTGATTGTGTGATAGATGAGGAGTACAGTTGTGATTGTGTGATAGATGAGGAGTACAGTTGTGATTGTGTGATAGATGAAGAGTACAGTTGTGATTGTGTGATAGATGAGGAGTACAGTTGTGATTGTGTGATGACTGAGGAGTACAGTTGTGATTGTGTGATGACTGAGGTGTACAGTTGTGATTGTGTGATGACTGAGGTGTACAGTTGTGATTGTGTGATGACTGAGGTGTACAGTTGTGATTGTGTGATAGATGAGGTGTACAGTTGTGATTGTGTGATAGATGAAGAGTACAGTTGTGATTGTGTGATAGATGAAGAGTACAGTTGTGATTGTGTGATGACTGAGGAGTACAGTTGTGATTGTGTGATGACTGAGGAGTACAGTTGTGATTGTGTGATAGATGAGGAGTACAGTTGTGATTGTGTGATAGATGAAGAGTACAGTTGTGATTGTGTGATAGATGAAGAGTACAGTTGTGATTGTGTGATAGATGAGGAGTACAGTTGTGATTGTGTGATGACTGAGGAGTACAGTTGTGATTGTGTGATGACTGAGGAGTACAGTTGTGATTGTGTGATGACTGAGGTGTACAGTTGTGATTGTGTGATAGATGAGGTGTACAGTTGTGATTGTGTGATGACTGAGGAGTACAGTTGTGATTGTGTGATAGATGAAGAGTACAGTTGTGATTGTGTGATAGATGAAGAGTACAGTTGTGATTGTGTGATGACTGAGGTGTACAGTTGTGATTATGTGATAGATGAGGTGTACAGTTGTGATTGTGTGATAGATGAAGAGTACAGTTGTGATTGTGTGATGACTGAGGTGTACAGTTGTGATTGTGTGATAGATGAGGAGTACAGTTGTGATTGTGTGATAGATGAAGAGTACAGTTGTGATTGTGTGATAGATGAAGAGTACAGTTGTGATTGTGTGATAGATGAGGAGTACAGTTGTGATTGTGTGATGACTGAGGAGTACAGTTGTGATTGTGTGATGACTGAGGAGTACAGTTGTGATTGTGTGATGACTGAGGTGTACAGTTGTGATTGTGTGATAGATGAGGTGTACAGTTGTGATTGTGTGATGACTGAGGAGTACAGTTGTGATTGTGTGATAGATGAAGAGTACAGTTGTGATTGTGTGATAGATGAAGAGTACAGTTGTGATTGTGTGATGACTGAGGTGTACAGTTGTGATTATGTGATAGATGAGGTGTACAGTTGTGATTGTGTGATAGATGAAGAGTACAGTTGTGATTGTGTGATGACTGAGGTGTACAGTTGTGATTGTGTAATAGATGAGGTGTACAGTTGTGATTGTGTGATGACTGAGGTGTACAGTTGTGATTGTGTGATGACTGAGGCGTACAGTTGTGATTGTGTGATAGATGAAGAGTACAGTTGTGATTGTGTGATAGATGAGGAGTACAGTTGTGATTGTGTGATAGATGAGGTGTACAGTTGTGATTGTGTGATAGATGAGGCGTACAGTTGTGATTGTGTGATAGATGAGGTGTACAGTTGTGATTGTGTGATAGATGAGGTGTACAGTTGTGATTGTGTGATAGATGAGGAGTACAGTTGTGATTGTGTGATAGATGAGGTGTACAGTTGTGATTGTGTGATAGATGAAGAGTACAGTTGTGATTGTGTGATAGATGAGGAGTACAGTTGTGATTGTGTGATAGATGAGGAGTACAGTTGTGATTGTGTGATAGATGAGGTGTACAGTTGTGATTGTGTGATAGATGAGGAGTACAGTTGTGATTGTGTGATAGATGAGGTGTACAGCTGTGATTGTGTGATAGATGAGGCGTACAGTTGTGATTGTGTGATGACTGAGGCGTACAGTTGTGATTGTGTGATAGATGAAGAGTACAGTTGTGATTGTGTGATAGATGAGGTGTACAGCTGTGATTGTGTGATAGATGAGGAGTACAGTTGTGATTGTGTGATAGATGAGGTGTACAGCTGTGATTGTGTGATAGATGAAGAGTACAGTTGTGATTGTGTGATAGATGAGGAGTACAGTTGTGATTGTGTGATAGATGAGGAGTACAGTTGTGATTGTGTGATAGATGAGGTGTACAGTTGTGATTGTGTGATAGATGAGGAGTACAGTTGTGATTGTGTGATAGATGAGGTGTACAGCTGTGATTGTGTGATAGATGAGGCGTACAGTTGTGATTGTGTGATGACTGAGGCGTACAGTTGTGATTGTGTGATAGATGAAGAGTACAGTTGTGATTGTGTGATAGATGAGGTGTACAGCTGTGATTGTGTGATAGATGAGGTGTACAGTTGTGATTGTGTGATGACTGAGGCGTACAGTTGTGATTGTGTGATAGATGAAGAGTACAGTTGTGATTGTGTGATAGATGAGGAGTACAGTTGTGATTGTGTGATAGATGAGGAGTACAGTTGTGATTGTGTGATAGATGAGGAGTACAGTTGTGATTGTGTGATAGATGAGGAGTACAGTTGTGATTGTGTGATAGATGAGGTGTACAGTTGTGATTGTGTGATAGATGAGGTGTACAGTTGTGATTGTGTGATAGATGAGGTGTACAGTTGTGATTGTGTGATAGATGAGGTGTACAGTTGTGATTGTGTGATAGATGAGGTGTACAGTTGTGATTGTGTGATAGATGAGGAGTACAGTTGTGATTGTGTGATAGATGAGGAGTACAGTTGTGATTGTGTGATAGATGAGGTGTACAGTTGTGATTGTGTGATAGATGAAGAGTACAGTTGTGATTGTGTGATAGATGAGGAGTACAGTTGTGATTGTGTGATAGATGAGGAGTACAGTTGTGATTGTGTGATAGATGAGGTGTACAGTTGTGATTGTGTGATAGATGAGGTGTACAGTTGTGATTGTGTGATAGATGAGGAGTACAGTTGTGATTGTGTGATAGATGAGGAGTACAGTTGTGATTGTGTGATAGATGAGGTGTACAGTTGTGATTGTGTGATAGATGAGGAGTACAGTTGTGATTGTGTGATAGATGAGGTGTACAGTTGTGATTGTGTGATAGATGAAGAGTACAGTTGTGATTGTGTGATAGATGAGGAGTACAGTTGTGATTGTGTGATAGATGAGGAGTACAGTTGTGATTGTGTGATAGATGAGGTGTACAGTTGTGATTGTGTGATAGATGAGGTGTACAGTTGTGATTGTGTGATAGATGAAGAGTACAGTTGTGATTGTGTGATAGATGAGGAGTACAGTTGTGATTGTGTGATAGATGAGGAGTACAGTTGTGATTGTGTGATAGATGAGGTGTACAGTTGTGATTGTGTGATAGATGAGGAGTACAGTTGTGATTGTGTGATAGATGAGGTGTACAGTTGTGATTGTGTGATAGATGAGGTGTACAGTTGTGATTGTGTGATAGATGAGGAGTACAGTTGTGATTGTGTGATAGATGAGGCGTACAGTTGTGATTGTGTGATAGATGAGGCGTACAGTTGTGATTGTGTGATAGATGAGGAGTACAGTTGTGATTGTGTGATAGATGAGGTGTACAGTTGTGATTGTGTGATAGATGAGGTGTACAGTTGTGATTGTGTGATAGATGAGGAGTACAGTTGTGATTGTGTGATAGATGAGGCGTACAGTTGTGATTGTGTGATAGATGAGGTGTACAGTTGTGATTGTGTGATAGATGAGGAGTACAGTTGTGATTGTGTGATAGATGAGGCGTACAGTTGTGATTGTGTGATAGATGAGGTGTACAGTTGTGATTGTGTGATAGATGAGGAGTACAGTTGTGATTGTGTGATAGATGAGGCGTACAGTTGTGATTGTGTGATAGATGAGGAGTACAGTTGTGATTGTGTGATAGATGAGGTGTACAGTTGTGATTGTGTGATAGATGAGGAGTACAGTTGTGATTGTGTGATAGATGAGGAGTACAGTTGTGATTGTGTGATAGATGAGGAGTACAGTTGTGATTGTGTGATAGATGAGGTGTACAGTTGTGATTGTGTGATAGATGAGGTGTACAGTTGTGATTGTGTGATAGATGAGGTGTACAGTTGTGATTGTGTGATAGATGAGGAGTACAGTTGTGATTGTGTGATAGATGAGGCGTACAGTTGTGATTGTGTGATAGATGAGGCGTACAGTTGTGATTGTGTGATAGATGAGGAGTACAGTTGTGATTGTGTGATAGATGAGGTGTACAGTTGTGATTGTGTGATAGATGAGGTGTACAGTTGTGATTGTGTGATCGATGAGGAGTACAGTTGTGATTGTGTGATAGATGAGGTGTACAGTTGTGATTGTGTGATAGATGAGGAGTACAGTTGTGATTGTGTGATAGATGAGGTGTACAGTTGTGATTGTGTGATAGATGAGGAGTACAGTTGTGATTGTGTGATAGATGAGGTGTACAGTTGTGATTGTGTGATAGATGAGGTGTACAGTTGTGATTGTGTGATAGATGAGGAGTACAGTTGTGATTGTGTGATGACTGAGGTGTACAGTTGTGATTGTGTGATAGATGAGGAGTACAGTTGTGATTGTGTGATAGATGAGGAGTACAGTTGTGATTGTGTGATAGATGAGGTGTACAGCTGTGATTGTGTGATAGATGAGGTGTACAGTTGTGATTGTGTGATAGATGAGGTGTACAGTTGTGATTGTGTGATAGATGAGGTGTACAGTTGTGATTGTGTGATGACTGAGGTGTACAGTTGTGATTGTGTGATAGATGAGGAGTACAGTTGTGATTGTGTGATAGATGAGGTGTACAGTTGTGATTGTGTGATAGATGAGGAGTACAGTTGTGATTGTGTGATAGATGAGGCGTACAGTTGTGATTGTGTGATAGATGAGGAGTACAGTTGTGATTGTGTGATAGATGAGGAGTACAGTTGTGATTGTGTGATAGATGAGGTGTACAGTTGTGATTGTGTGATAGATGAAGAGTACAGTTGTGATTGTGTGATAGATGAGGAGTACAGTTGTGATTGTGTGATAGATGAGGAGTACAGTTGTGATTGTGTGATAGATGAGGAGTACAGTTGTGATTGTGTGATAGATGAGGTGTACAGTTGTGATTGTGTGATAGATGAGGAGTACAGTTGTGATTGTGTGATAGATGAGGTGTACAGTTGTGATTGTGTGATAGATGAAGAGTACAGTTGTGATTGTGTGATGACTGAGGTGTACAGTTGTGATTGTGTGATAGATGAGGAGTACAGTTGTGATTGTGTGATAGATGAGGAGTACAGTTGTGATTGTGTGATGACTGAGGTGTACAGTTGTGATTGTGTGATGACTGAGGTGTACAGTTGTGATTGTGTGATAGATGAGGTGTACAGTTGTGATTGTGTGATAGATGAAGAGTACAGTTGTGATTGTGTGATGACTGAGGTGTACAGTTGTGATTGTGTGATAGATGAGGAGTACAGTTGTGATTGTGTGATGACTGAGGTGTACAGTTGTGATTGTGTGATAGATGAGGTGTACAGTTGTGATTGTGTGATAGATGAAGAGTACAGTTGTGATTGTGTGATGACTGAGGTGTACAGTTGTGATTGTGTGATAGATGAGGAGTACAGTTGTGATTGTGTGATAGATGAGGAGTACAGTTGTGATTGTGTGATAGATGAAGAGTACAGTTGTGATTGTGTGATAGATGAGGTGTACAGTTGTGATTGTGTAATAGATGAGGTGTACAGTTGTGATTGTGTGATGACTGAGGCGTACAGTTGTGATTGTGTGATAGATGAAGAGTACAGTTGTGATTGTGTAATAGATGAGGCGTACCTTGCTGCTTGTCCTTGAGTGTGACTCTCAGGTTGACGTGAGCACAGACTGAAGAGTTCAGAGACACTCTGGAGACTCCAGATCCTCTCACGATAGTCAACTCCATATCCGAGCCTTTCAACTGTCATACAACACACACACACACACACACACACACACACACACACACACACACACACACACACACACACACACACACACACACACACACACACACACAAAATCACAAATCAACCCTGATCCAGTCCCACCAAAGCACCTTTCTAGTAGGGGTGTAACGAGACCCTCATGTCACGATTCGATACATATCGCGATACTGAACTCATGATACGATATTATTGTGATACTCCAAGACATATGATAAAAGGTTTACAAAAAAATTAACTATTGATTAAAATGCTAAATTTGGTATTTCATTGGTTTGTGGTTTCACACTGCAAATGGTTAATAAAGTGAATCTGATTGTGTGTGTAAATGAATATTCTTGGACTTGGTGCTGAAACCCAAAGCACAGGACAATAGAGACACCAGAATAACAATATTCATGATTCTGAAGCTGAAAACACTGAATTATTGTAGAGGAATATGCTTTCACTGTCACTGACTAGATATATTTATAATAATGTAGGACACTTTTACTGGGAACATCAGACCTCTGGCATTATCAGGACTCACAAATATTCCCCCATTGCATTATTATACATTATATTCAACATTATATGGTAGTTTAATGTAGTTCTGACACTAAAACTCTGTAAACTTGAATTTGTTCTCGCACAGTCATTTTTATTTTGGGTGAACTATGCACGATATACATTGATGCATTTTTGTATTGCGATATATTGTGACACCCCTACTCTCTAGAGATGCTGTTACACAACAGAAGACTGCATCCTTCGAAGGACGACTGCGTCACAAAGACACGACAAAGACTGTCCCAATCCCGAGGCTCCTTCAAATACAGCCTAAAACTATTCTCCACATCATGAAGGACAGAACGAGGATCCGTCGCAGCCTATCCCAAGATTCATTACGCACGGTGACGACGATATATTCTTTGAGAGAAAATGCAGTTACAGTTTTGAATGCAAGTATCGTTGGGTGTATATAACAATACAAAAGTGTGATTTTAAAAACACTGTAAAGCGGTTAAAATGTTGCCATATCTTACCAATATGCGATTGAATAAATGGTTTATGCTAAAAAAAAAATATATATACTAAAAACTAATGTTAAGTGCGATTAACAGTAGAAAAAAATGCGTTGATTTTAGTCGATTGACAGCACTAATTTTAATATACTATAATAATAATATAATTAATAATAATATGGGCGCATTTAACATTAAATTTAGGGCATGTTTACATGACAAAAATGTCCTTAGAACAGAATTGTTTTATATTCTCTTGTGTTGATTTGATTTCATCATTATTTCCTTCCACAGTTCACCATGTGTTTGTTTTGTGGAGAAAGAATCTGGGAATGCAATGAAAATATGCACACCGACTCATGATGATAATGTGAGTTTATACACCATTAATAGTTCATCAGTTCCTCTCTTCCTGTACATGACAGTCTTCATGTGTATTTCTATTAGTGGTGACGCAAATGTTCCCGTTTCATGCAAACCCATTATTATTCTATTGCTTGCATCTGCATCATCTCATGCATTATGCTTTATTCATTTTAGATCTATAAAGAGTTCTAGAGCATATTGATGTTCACAGAGACACACAATGCATGTCTAGCGCGCTCAAGACTACATGTGCTGTTTGAGTTCAGTGATGATTTCTCTGTTCTGACCCGATGGTGAGTGCTGTAGCGTTACGTACATTAGCGTTACCCAAACATTATATAACATGTTCAGCTCTTCAGTAGTTCTGTGTTATATGTGCTATAGGGATAACTCACCCAAAAATATCAATTCTCATAATTTACATCAAACCTGTAGGACTCTATTTCTTTAGTTAAACACAAAAGATATTTAGAAAATTGTCAAGTCACATTAAATGTATTTGTAAACCTTTTTACAATACACCGTTTTAAAGCAGCTTTACAGAAAATCATGATGTTAATGTTTATAATATTTTAAAGCCTTATATTTCACGGACACTATCGGTCACTGACACCGCTGATATAAACAATCAAGCAGTTTGTGTATCTATATACAGTAAATACTGATTTACTTGAGTGTACTGTATGCATGCAGATAAAGTAGGATGTTCTATATATCCAACTTTATATAGAGAGCTGTGCGACAATATATCTAACAATTGTCTGAATTATTTTTTATTTTTTTGTCTATACAATGAAAGATAGAGTTGTTTTAAATCTCAATGGCTTTAATAACATGGACAAAAACACAGACAATTTCCAAAATACCTCTTTTTGTGTTTAAAGGCTGTGACGCACCAAGCTGATGTCAAATAACTAGCGGCGACGAAAGTTAAAGAAAGTTCACTGCATCTCGGTTAAAAAGCTGCGCTTGACCACGCTGAAAGGACATCATGAGACTGTCCACTAAGCCACATTTAAGTTAATTATCAATATCAGCAGGTTTCAATAGTTCATGTTCGTCAACTCGGACTGCAGATTTACAAACTGTGAACAAAGCAGCATTGCTTACCATTTTGAATATCAATCACAATGATTAAGGATGAACCAATGTATTGGCCAATAATCCGTATTGGTCGATAAAACCAATTATTAAAATGAACAATCTGAAAGCTGAGACTTTGTTTCTTGTCAGAAGTAAGAAAGCAATGCGTTACAAATAATTTTTGATGTGGGGGAAAACCACAGACCTGGCAACCCTGGCTTTAACTACGGGTGATTCATGGGGTCAAATATTGATTGGTTAAGTAATTCATATTTACATATAAATATATAAGCAAAACTGTTTGAATGTTCTTTTCACAAAGATGTCCAGTGATTCCTCATCCTGATGTATTTGTTAAAGGAGAAAAGCTGAATGTCGTTCCTGATTTTAAATACTTAGGAGTAATTTTAGATTCTCAGCTGTCATTTCAAAAGCATGCTCAAAAGGTAGCCAATTTTATTAAATTTAATTTGGTCAACTTTAGGCATATAAGACCATATTTAACAACAGAGGCAGAAAAACTTTATGCATTCTATGGTATTTTCTCATATTACACATTGCTTTACTAGGATATAATCGGCCATGATTTTTAAACAATCTGCCGATGGCCAATAGTGAAATGAATTGCTTTTATCGGATGATACCAATTAATGGCTGATACATCAGTGCATCCCTACCTAGTATATATCAAATGTTGGTATCAGGGCATCAGTAGAAGAATGAGCACATCTCTCGAGTTCAGTACCTGAGTTTTCTCCTGGACGATCACACTGGCATTCTGGGCCACTGGATAGGGCTTGAGAGGAGCTTTAGTCGTGGCCAAGATGAAGTCCGTGTGTGCTTGGATGACTTGATCCAGGTATTCCCCAGCCGGCTGACTGCTGTAGTACACCGTGATCTCATCCGACGGGACCAGATGACCCTGAGACGACAAGTTTGGACACATTACAGCCTCATATGCAGGAGTACAGTCATGGGTAGGGGTGTCACGATATCCTCATGTCACGATTCGATACATATCACGAAACTGAACTCACAATATTTTATTGTGATACTCCAAGACATATGATAAAAGGTGTACAAAAAATGTACTGTTGATTAAAATGCTAAATTTGGTATTTCATTGTGTGTGTAAATGAATAGGATTGGACTTGGTGCTGAAACCCAGAGCACAGGACAATAGAGACACCAGAATAACAATATTCATGATTCTGAAGCTGAAAACACTGAATTATTGTAGAGGAATATGCTTTCACTGTCACTGACTAGATATATTTATAATAATGTAGGACACTTTTACCGGGAACATCAGACATTTGGCATTATCAGGACTCACACATATTCCCCCCATTGCATTATTATACATTATATTCAACATTATATGGTAGTTTAATGTAGTTCTGACACTAAAACTCTGTAAACTTGAATACACAGAAATTGTATTTTGGTTGATCTAGACACAATACATATCGTCACTATCCACGATACGTACTGTTGCAGTTTTGTATTGCGATATATATAATGACACGATATATTGTTACACCCCTAGAAATGATGCTCAATATTATACATTACTTAGTTAAACATTTTTCTGAAAGATCAACACCTCCTTTCAGTGAACATTAATTACTCTCGAGTTTCTCAGTGATGACGAAAAGCTCATTTAATCTGCCTTCATTTCAAAGACGTGTACTGGGAAATGCCAGCAAGTGCTAATCATTTTCCCAAAGCAGACGCTACGAGAAAACAAATGGGCTTGTTGTGGAAAATATGGCCTTGGGCATTCGGTACCTTTGAACAACGAGTAAAAAAAGAAAGAAAAAAACAAAACACAATAGCTTCTGCTTTTCCATGAACCCTCCCTGGTTACCAACTCTCATCTCAGCAAACGCTGAAAAATTAATTCCCTCCCATGGAAAATTCCCTCCGATTTTTTTTCAGACTTTCAATAAGAGAGGAATTCGGTCCTGGCGGGCGTCCACGAGCCCTTCCCCCTCACATGGAAAAAAACGCTTGTTTATTAAGAAAAAAAGGAGGACGGGGGGACGGGGGCTGGGGTGAAGAAAGGAAATCTGTCTTACTTTACTGATTTCCACACAACATCAAAGGACTGTTTGTCTTTAAGCTTTATTAAGACCGAACAATTGCTTAACGCATGCAGAACTCTGGGGTGTAAAGATTGTCCAAATAGCATCTCTCATGAGTCTGGGAAAAACAAGTGAGTTTGACCCAGAGAGAGAGAGAGAGAGAGAGAGAGAGCATCTCTCATGAGTCTGGGAAAAACAAGTGAGTTTGACCCAGAGAGAGAGAGAGAGAGCATCTCTCATGAGTCTGGGAAAAACAAGTGAGTTTGACCGAGAGAGAGAGAGAGAGAGAGAGAGAGAGAGAGAGAGAGAGAGAGAGAGAGAGAGAGAGAGAGAGAGAGAGAGAGAGAGAGAGAGAGAGAGAGAGAGAGAGAGAGAGAGAGAGAGAGAGAGAGAGAGAGAGAGAGAGAGAGAGAGAGAGAGAGAGAGAGAGAGAGAGAGAGAGAGAGAGAGGAGAGAGAGAGAGAGAGAGAGAGAGAGAGAGAGAGAGAGAGAGAGAGAGAGAGAGAGAAGAGAGAGAGAGAGAGAGAGAGAGAGAGAGAGAGAGAGAGAGAGAGAGAGAGAGAGAGAGAGAGAGAGAGAGAGAGAGAGAGAGAGAGAGAGAGAGAGAGAGAGAGAGAGAGAGAGAGAGAGAGAGAGAGAGAGAGAGAGAGAGAGAGAGAGAGACTTTTAACCCCCCTTTATTACAAAATATTCAAGGTTTAACTAAACCTTACATAGATTTAAAAAGTAATTTAAAACACAAACATACAATAATAAATAGCACAAAAAAACAAGCAAAACAAAAGCACAATTAAATATAAATTTGCAAAGCACCATCAAAATCAGATTCACATATGCACTGGTTTACTCCCCAAATGTGATTGAAAGTCTCCAGGTCTTTAACCAAGTTATAGTATGCATATTCCACCTTTAATCTAGTTTTAATTAACCCTTTTAAAATTAACATTGCATCAGTTGACCCAACATTATTTATTTTGCTTTTACGTGAAATCCAAATTCCCATTTTTGCTTGCCCAGACAAAAAATGAAGTAAAACATGGATCTGCTTTCTGTTTTTGAGAGAGAGAGAGAGAGAGAGAGAGAGAGAGAGAGAGAGAGACACATGACGGGAGAAGACGTCAGAGGTGTGGAAACACACAACAGAAATAAAACTTCAACCTTCACCAAAATATCTACTGACTTAACGCTCCTCTGGAGAACACCAGTGAGAACAGAGCTGCAAAAATCAACACATGGGTTTTAAAATTAGTCCCACCAAAAACACAAAGCACTGGTTGAGTCAAGGTCCTTGGACACTTTCGTATGCGTTTCTTCGCATTCGTCATCCTAAAAATTGGCCACAGAAACCCTGGACATTGAATCCGATGCGTATTAGCTTATCTGTTATTAACAATACAAAATGGAGTCTTCAAGAAGTGAGGATGATTTTGTTGTCCTCTCTCTTCTTAAAAAGAGAAAGAAGAGGAAATATTGGGTCCATCCAATCCTGAGATTACGTAGAGAGGAAGGAGAATTTACTTCAGGATATCAGCGGCTCAGTTTGATACTGGAGCCCCATATTAAAAAGAAGACCACCAATTTCCATGAACCAGTTGATCCTGAACAGTTCTGGGTTTTGGCGTTCGCTCGTAAAGTGGCTCTGAACTGTCAAAACACTTCTCAAAATGCTTGTTACGGATGCGATAAGGCAGAAATGGTATTAGGAAGCATTTTGGCTAAACACAGATGTAAACGGGGTCTAAAATGTTTTGAGCTCGTCCACTTTCAGCCACTTCCAGAGGTCGTCGAAAACGCATTCGACCAGATGCTTTCCTAGTATAAACGCTCATGTGATCGAATGTGATTGAACAGCCACAAAAGACCGTCTTCTCTCCGTCTACTGACCGAATGCGGAAACATTATGGGAAGCGCACTAGCCTTTTGTTGGCTAGAGACCCAAGTTTGGTTGTGACACTAACAGCGTGTCAGAGTAGAAGCGAAAGCTGATGCTCTCCGTGTTTTTCCGCCATCTTCCCAAATTAGGCCAATCTACATTTTTATGAAACTGATATAAAAAAGAAAATAAGAATAAGAATAAGAAAAAGCTATGAACAGTCTTAAAGGGATACTTCAGGATTTAGCATTAAGCTTTGTATCAGTAGGAAACCTGTAGTATTTTCTAATTACCGTGCTTCCCTCCCTCATACCCCCCTGAGACCAGAGATTTATGTATTTTGGAAAAAATCCTCAGATGACGCAAAAAATCGTAATTTTGCGTCATCGGAGGATTTTTTGGCCAGAGGCGAGAGACTCCAGCCAGTAGTAGGCGTTAGTTCTGCTTGTGTTCAACCCGCCCATAGAGGATCTCACTCACAGAATGTACACATAGCAGAGGTGGGACAAAGTCATTGTTATGCAAGTCACAAGTAAGTCTCAAGTCTTTGCCCTCGAGTCCCAAGTCAAGTCGAGTCAAAGATGAGGCAAGTCCCGAGTCGAGTCAAAAGTCAAAGCCAACAAGTCTCAAGTCGAGTCCAAAGTCCTACCATTTTAGTTTCGAGTCATTTCAAGTCCTCTTACCACAGAAATAAAATGTATACAAATCATGTACAGTACCAGTCAAAAGTTTGGAAACATTACTATTTTTAATGTTTTTGAAAGAAGTCTCTTATGCTCATCAAGCCTGCAGTTAAAAAACAACAACAACAAAAACAACAAAAAAAAAAAACGTAATATTATGAAATATTATTACAATTTAAAATAATGGTTCTCTTTTTTAATATACTTTAAAATGTAATTTATTTTTGTGATGCAAAGCTGAATGTTCATCAGCAAGTACTCCAGTCTTTGGTGTCTTATGATCCTTCAGAAATCATTCTAATATGCTGATTTATGATCAATGTTGGAAACAGTTGTGCTGCTTAATATTTTTTTATAACCTGAGATACTTTTTTCAGGATTATTTGATGAATAAAAAGTTGAAAATAACTATTTATTTAGAATAGAAATCTTTTGTAACAATATACACTACCGTTCAAAAGTTTGGGAACAATAACTATTTTTTTTTTTAAGAAATTCGTACTTTAATTCAACAAGAATGCGTTAAATTTATAAAAGGTGATGGTAACGATTTATATTGTTAGAATTTTTTTTATTTTGAATAAATGCTGTTTTTATGAATAAATGCTGTTAACGTTTTACTCATCAATGAATCCTGAAAAAAGTATTCAAAAAAAAATATATTAAACAGCACAACTGTTTCCATCATTGATAATAACTGAGTATCAAATCAGCATATTAGAATGATTTCTGAAGGGTCATAAGACACCAAAGACTGGAGTACTTGCTGATGAAAATTCAGCTTTGCATCACAAAAATAATTTACATTTTAAAATATATTAAAAAAGAGAACCATTATTTTAAATTGTAATAATATTTCATAATATTACTGTTTTTTTTTTTAACTGCAGGCTTGATGAGCATAAGAGACTTCTTTCAAAAACATTAAAAATAGTAATGTTTCCAAACTTTTGACTGGTACTGCATGTCTGTAAGATTTGTATTTATTTAAACCTCTTTTTATACAATGACATTAATCAAATACAGTAAAAAAATTCAATTATTATGATTTGATTTAATATTGACTCATTTGGATAAATATTAGGTAGGCTACACAAGATAGGCATTAATTTTTCTCAAGAAAAAAACAACTCACCTAATGCTGTAAACATACAGAGAGCCCTATCAGCTGGCAGTATTAGGTTAAAAATAACACAAATTAAATATAATGCGTTTTTTTTATTATAATAACAACAACTTTATTTAATGATATAAGTAAAAATATAACAAACATGCAATAGTACACATATGTAGCAAAATACTCTCTATAGCTCTTTTTTCTAGCCAACTAACTAACTATATTATGGTCATTAAATGGCTTTCCTGAGGTAAATGTTATGTGACATAATTGTTCTCCAACTGTTTTATTGACCCCTTTGATTGATGGGTCGATATTATGTATGAGGAATATACATTTCGGTAAGTTGTACTGTATCTTTCAACAGTGTTCATTCGTGTAACGTTATTTACTATCAGCTAGAGAGATGATCGGTTCACGTGCCGCTAGGGATCTGTCGTGTCACATTTACAAGCGCCAAAACGGTATTTATTGTCTGAATTTCGTAATAAAAGTGACAGAATCTGAGAGCAGAGATTTTTTTATATCATAACTAACCTGCTCTGTCTAGTCTGTCGATCTCCGTGTCCTCTTTGCTTCGCGATTTTTCTGTGCGTGAGAAAATGTATGTGTGGCTACATCCAATAAGGTGCTTATCATTCGTTCAAATTCGTAGCATGCGTTGTTGCTTGTTGCGCTTCATTGGTTGTCTTGCAATGTGCCTGCTTAGATGCTGTCGAATCAAAACAACGTGGGACTACAGTGATTGGATGTCGTGCAGGCAGCGCGTGCTCTCTGCATGCATACAGGTGGTGCACATAATAAACAGAGCGGCTTGTGAACGTTTTTTCCCCAGTTTTCATGAGAAGTAGCAAGTCTTCTCGAGTCAAAAGGCGCAAGTCCAAGTGAAGTCACGAGTCATTGATGTTAAAGTCCAAGTCGAGTTGCAAGTCTTTGTACATTTTGTCGAGTCGAGTCTGAAGTCATCAAATTCATGACTCGAGTCTGACTCGAGTCCAAGTCACATGACTCGAGTCCACACCTCTGACACATAGTATCAGCCGTCTTTCTTTGGAAGCTAAGCTAGCAGGCTCTTGCTCTGTGGAGAAAGCTGAGTAGTAGGGGTTACCATCCTCTTTTTCCCGGACATGTCCGGCCGTCCAGATCGTCCAAAATGTACGGATTTTCTACAGTCGCCATTCATTGTTTACATGCACACCTTTTGTTTCAGTCTAACTGAATTCATTCCGATTGGTGAATCTGAATGTAGTGTTTACATGAACGCTAAACAAGTTGATGTGCGTTTTAACATTGCTAAGAGAATTCCCGCTCCTCCGTGAGAGATACGAGACCGGTGCGTCTCACGGGCGTCGCTCATCAGTAATCACGCCACCAGCCTCGTCCTGCTTGCCACAGTAAACATGATGAATGACGACTGTAGAACGCAAAAGCCGAATCCCGGACATTTTGGGCGATCTGTAAATCCCGGGCAGACTCGTCACGGAGACTAGTAGCTTAGCTTTGTTGTTTAACTGCTCTCTAACTGGTAGGCGTGGCTTGGGAGTGGCCTCCTAGGGCAGCGAAGCAAGTGCATTCTGGGAGTTGTTGTCTTTCATCCACGAGCCAAAAATACATTTTCTGTCTTTTCTCAGTCTAGAAAGCTCCAAATTCAAAAATAATTTCACATTTCTACTACATAAATGACCTATTTTAAATACACATTCATCTTTCCAGAGGTGAAGTATCCCTTTAAATAAAAAAAATGATGTCTAACTTGTAAGACTAGTTATGAAACTGGCCCATGTGTCCTCACCTTCATGCGTAGACTCGCTCTATAAACACAATAATAGTTTTTTTAAAACTGGGTATAATGAGAGGACTATTCTACTCACCCTTCAACCATCGAACACTAAAAAGGACATCTAAAGGTGTAAAAGCATCAATAAGGTACTTTCAACACATGAATAACCCCAAAGAGTGATTCTTTACACAGAAATAACGGACAGGATAAATCACTTTTGTAATTATCTAAAATACGTTGCCTTCATCAAAAATGTTCATTAACTTCAGCATTGCGTGATAGCAAACTATTTTGAAAGTGATTTCCTTCATTTTGAAAGAGATGCATCACCCATAATTCAGAGATGCTTGACCTCAGGTCCTCACCTTCTTGCGCAGCTTCTGGATGCGGTTGATGACCTCACGGGCCACTCCTTCATCCACCATGGACTGATCCGGCGTGACGTCGAGCAGGACCAGCACCTGTGAAGACAAACGTCTGATCACTTCAGGACAGGAGCGAGTCGACAGAGATGAGCGAGGACAGATTGTTCTGTAAGATGATCAAGTCTGACAGAAAAATATGACTCTGTTACGCCGCTTCGAAGCTCACTGAAACGGCTGTACGGTATAGAAGTAGTGCTGGGCGGTATGACCAAAAATGTATATCACGGTATTTTTCAAAATTATACCGATTTCACGGTATATGATGGTATTTTATTTTATTTTATTTTTCAAGCGTGACTGGGTGTTAAAGGGTTAGTTCACCCAGAAATTAAAGTTCTGTCAGTAATCACTCTCCCTCATGTTGTTCCAACCCCGTAAGACTTTCGTTCATCTTCAGAACACAAATGAAGATATTTCTGATTAAATCTGAGAGCTGTCTCACTCCTCCATAGGCTTCTCTGTTATTGAAAATTGCCGGCCCAGAAAGTTAGTAAAGACAATGTTTAAAATAGTCCAAGTGACTACAGCGGCTCAACCTTAAGATTATCAAGCGACGAGAATACTTTTTGTGCGCAAAAAACAACAAAAATAACAACTTTATTCAACTCTTCATGTTCTTCTGTGTTTCTCTGAGTGAGTTCATGTAGTGTAACAGCGCAGCGCTTCTGGGTTGTACGTCAGAACGGAGGCTCACAAAAATATCTTAATGTGTGTCCTGAAGATGTGTGAGGGTGAGTAATTACTGACAGATTTTTTATTTTTGGGTGAACTAACTGCTATATAAAACTGAAAGCAGAGTGAGCACCTGCGCGTCTGAATGGGCCTCGTACTGAGCCGGAGTTCCTGAGGTCTGATCGAAGCTGTACATCAGACGCAGATCTTCCTCACGCAGTTCATGACCGTCCACAACGATAGATCCTGCACAGAGGAACAGACACTGGGGTGTAACAATGCATCAGCTCACAATATATCGCAATACAAAAATGCAACAATATGTATCGTGGATAGTGACAATTAGGGCTGTTACTTTTGTGAATAAATCCCGTTCGATTTCGGGGAAGTAAGTGTTCATTGAATCGACTGTAAAATCGATTTTCCATGTCTAAAGACGTTTCCATTTTAAACGCCAAATATGGGCAAATCCACGGACAACTAACAGGCATTAGGACGAACGTAAAGAGGGCGCTTGAGACGCACAAGTCAGCAATATTTCTGATGATTTATTGGCGTGAGGTTTCGTGCACGATGACGAACAGGAGTGCAATATTCTTGAAAAACAATAAGCAGAGTGGACTGCCATAACATCAGTGAAAAACATCACTGCAGGCTTCAACATGGCTGTGTTTACGATTAGAAATGTCAAACAAATTTCGCCTACGTGGCGATTGTAGCCCGTAGCCGGAATCTGTGTCTGTATGCATGAGACTGTCTGAATACCGGCAGAATACCGGCAGAATTCACATGTTTGTTGTGAAAAGAGACACATTATGCAGAAGGATAATTTGCTGTTATGTGTGTGTGTCAGAGCCTGCAGTCGCTGTGTGACACGGGCGTATCGTGACGAGCTGGACGCGCTCCGAGAGAAGGCCGTTAAAATCGATTCCCTATTTTCGTTTTCGAAACTTGTGTTGGTTGGTCCCAAGCGTGTCGCACAAGTCCTGAAAAGTGAAGCCAAAGCATCTCGATCTCCCCCCGGTGGCTGGTCCTAGTATAGGTCATAAGCCCCGCCTCCCCGTGTTATTCAACGGGACTTGAGACCAACTAAACAATTTAATTACACTTCAAATATCTTTTTTCCGAAAGTGGTTTCTGTCATTTACTGTAGTTTTTATCACGCTCATGTAGTTAGTTATTTGATGCTAAATGCTGACGGTGGTGTGACGTCATGATTGACAGCTGATTGACAGGTTCTCTGAGCGAAGAAGTCACTGAAGCACAAACAGACTTTTTTTCGGGATCTTCGGAAGACTGAGGAGATTGGAGCTTTAAATTTAATATCTAAATTTCTATAATTAATTATTTCACACTGAGAGTGAGGGCGGGGCCTTGGTTTCGCGACTTTACTTCCTGCACACGACTGCACGGGTCTGGCCCCGAGATCGCTACTGCGCGGGTCTGGCCCCGAGATCGCTACTGCGCGGGTCTGGCCCCGAGATCGCTACTGCGCGGGTCTGGCCCCGAGATCGCTACTGCGCGGGTCTGGCCCCGAGATCGCTACTGCGCGGGTCTGGCCCCGAGATCGCTACTGCGCGGGTCTGGCCCCGAGATCGCTACTGCGCGGGTCTGGCCCCGAGATCGCTACTGCGCGGGTCTGGCCCCGAGATCGCTACTGCGCGGGTCTGGCCCCGAGAACGCTACTGCGCGGGTCTGGCCCCGAGATCGCTACTGCGCGGGTCTGGCCCCGAGATCGCTACTGCGCGGGTCTGGCCCCGAGACCGCTACTGCGCGGGTCTGGCCCCGAGATCGCTACTGCGCGGGTCTGGCCCCGAGACCGCTACTGCGCGGGTCTGGCCCCGAGATCGCTACTGCGCGGGTCTGGCCCCGAGATCGCTACTGCGCGGGTCTGGCCCCGAGATCGCTACTGCGCGGGTCTGGCCCCGAGATCGCTACTGCGCGGGTCTGGCCCCGAGATCGCTACTGCGCGGGTCTGGCCCCGAGATCGCTACTGCGCGGGTCTGGCCCCGAGATCGCTACTGCGCGGGTCTGGCCCCGAGATCGCTACTGCGCGGGTCTGGCCCCGAGATCGCTACTGCGCGGGTCTGGCCCCGAGATCGCTACTGCGCGGGTCTGGCCCCGAGAACGCTACTGCGCGGGTCTGGCCCCGAGATCGCTACTGCGCGGGTCTGGCCCCGAGATCGCTACTGCGCGGGTCTGGCCCCGAGATCGCTACTGCGCGGGTCTGGCCCCGAGACCGCTACTGCGCGGGTCTGGCCCCGAGATCGCTACTGCGCGGGTCTGGCCCCGAGACCGCTACTGCGCGGGTCTGGCCCCGAGATCGCTACTGCGCGGGTCTGGCCCCGAGATCGCTACTGCGCGGGTCTGGCCCCGAGACCGCTACTGCGCGGGTCTGGCCCCGAGATCGCTACTGCGCGGGTCTGGCCCCGAGACCGCTACTGCGCGGGTCTGGCCCCGAGATCGCTACTGCGCGGGTCTGGCCCCGAGATCGCTACTGCGCGGGTCTGGCCCCGAGATCGCTACTGCGCGGGTCTGGCCCCGAGATCGCTACTGCGCGGGTCTGGCCCCGAGACCGCTACTGCGCGGGTCTGGCCCCGAGACCGCTACTGCGCGGGTCTGGCCCCGAGATCGCTACTGCGCGGGTCTGGCCCCGAGACCGCTACTGCGCGGGTCTGGCCCCGAGATCGCTACTGCGCGGGTCTGGCCCCGAGACCGCTACTGCGCGGGTCTGGCCCCGAGATCGCTACTGCGCGGGTCTGGCCCCGAGATCGCTACTGCGCGGGTCTGGTCCCGAGACCGCTACTGCGCGGGTCTGGCCCCGAGACCGCTACTGCGCGGGTCTGGCCCCGAGACCGCTACTGCGCGGGTCTGGCCCCGAGACCGCTACTGCGCGGGTCTGGCCCCGAGACCGCTACTGCGCGGGTCTGGTCCCGAGATCGCTACTGCGCGGGTCTGGTCCCGAGACCGCTACTGCGCGGGTCTGGCCCCGAGACCGCTACTGCGCGGGTCTGGCCCCGAGACCGCTACTGCGCGGGTCTGGCCCCGAGATCGCTACTGCGCGGGTCTGGTCCCGAGACCGCTACTGCGCGGGTCTGGCCCCGAGACCGCTACTGCGCGGGTCTGGCCCCGAGACCGCTACTGCGCGGGTCTGGTCCCGAGACCGCTACTGCGCGGGTCTGGTCCCGAGACCGCTACTGCGCGGGTCTGGTCCCGAGATCGCTACTGCGCGGGTCTGGCCCCGAGACCGCTACTGCGCGGGTCTGGCCCCGAGACCGCTACTGCGCGGGTCTGGCCCCGAGACCGCTACTGCGCGGGTCTGGCCCCGAGACCGCTACTGCGCGGGTCTGGCCCCGAGACCGCTACTGCGCGGGTCTGGCCCTGAGATCGCTACTGCGCAGACTCAAGACCCAAGATGTCAGCGCCATAGAGCTGGTAAGTCCCGCCCCTTCCGCTAACCCCGCTGGACCTCAAAGTTGAAAAACCGTCAATGCAAGTGAATGGGAGAAAATAATTATTTTCTGGTCCCGTTTGAATTGTGCCATAAATTGAACATATGTTGTCTGTGAATTTTTTATACAACTTTTCATGTTACGAGTTTGACAGTATATGGTATGATTCTTCGGCTAGCAGTTGTGGAAAAGACATAACGAGAAAGACTACATGTCGCCAATGTGACGTCACCCCATAAAGTTGACTTACCCGTGGTTTTCACCAACTTCAACGATTTTGTCCTCTCCCTGAAAGAAGGCGGTGAAGTGCACCAAAGACACAGCCATGTTTAGCGGGATCCGTGAGCTAGTCCGTGTGCGAGTGGTGTTGATGTTTCAAACGCGTCGAGAGTTGTAGTCCACAAAGTGCTCACACACAAAGTCTAACCGTATCAAACTTCTACCTGCTAAATTGTATCATTCTTTACATGAAAAGTTATATAAACAATTCACAGACAACATATGTTCACATTCATGGCACAATTCAAACGGGACCAGAAAATAATTATTTTCTCCCATTCACTTGCATTGACGATTTTTCAACTTTGAGGTCCAGCGGGGTTTTGCGGAAGGGGCGGGACTTACCAGCTCTATATCGGCACACTGGCGGCTTCAGCTCTCACCAATGGAAGAGAGTGAAGGGGCGTCGTCCATATTTTTTTACAGTCTATGGTTGGTCCGATCGATTGTGCAATCTATTTTCGAACGTAAAGTGACAGCCCTAATGAAAATATGTATTTTTTTTTAAAGGGGAAATTTCTGCATGAATATGTTTCTGTTGTTATAATAACTGTTCACATCTCAACTACTTCAGCACTATTTCTCAGTCTTATCCAGCCTTTTATATGAAACACAGCAGAGCGCTCATTCCAGCGGCAGTGTTTCATATAAAAGGCATGAAAATGCTTCAGAAAGGGGAGCGTTGAACACGACTATCAGATCTTCGCACTCTAATGTGAGATTAGCACGGCTGGTTTAGCTCTTCTCCAACAGGTACAGTAACCAGCGCCACATCAGAGCCAGAGATCAGCCTCTCGAGAACAGAGAGCTCAACGCCGTTCTTTACGCCATCAAAACCACTTCTACTGTTGATGCTCATGTGGATCATGTACATTTATCATGTTCTATAAAAAGGATGTTTTATGAGCACTGAGAATTTATTTTGTACCACATTTTAAGCACACGTTCATCTTACTTGTCATTATAGTAGTTTTTCTCCCAAATTCTTTTTTTTTTTTTTTTTTTTTATGGTTGAATTAAATTTTAATCTTAGTAACTAATGTATTGTCTAATTAATTGAAAGAATTAAACTCATTCAACTGAACAACAATTTATTAAAAGTTGAACAAAAATGATATGTTTTATCATACAGTATATATTTAAGTAAAATAAACTTTTTTAGTTTATTTTTTTTTAGTTTATTGCAAAGCATGTATAATTAAATAATAATAATTATAAAAGTGTGTGTGAGAGTGAGTGAGTGTGTGAGTGAGTGAGAAAGTGTGTGTGTGTGAGTTAGTGTGTGTGTGTGTGTGTGTGTGTGTGTGTGTGTGTGTGTGTGTGTGTGTGTGTGTGTGTGTGTGTGAGTGAGTGTGTGTGAGTGAGTGAGTGAGTGAGTGAGAGTGTGTGTGACTTAGTGAGTGTGTGTGTGTGTGTGTGTGTGTGTGTGTGTGTGTGCGTGAGTGAGTGAGTGAGTGACTTAGTGAGTGAGTGAGAGTGTGTGTGTGAGTGAGTGAGTGACTTAGTGAGTGAGTGAGTGTGTGTGAGTGAGTGAGTGAGTGAGCGACTGAGTGAGTGAGTGAGCGACTGAGTGAGTGAGTGTGAGAGTGAGTGAGTGAGTGAGTGTGAGTGAGTGAGTGAGTGAGTGAGTGAGTGGGTGAGTGAGTGACTTAGTGAGTGAGTGAGTGAGTGAGTGAGTGAGTGAGTGACTTAGTGAGTGAGTGAGTGAGTGAGTGAGTGAGTGAGTGACTTAGTGAGTGAGTGAGAGAGTGAGTGAGTGAGTGAGTGAGTGAGTGAGTGAGTGAGTGAGTGAGTGAGTGAGTGAGTGAGTGACAGTGAGTGAGTGAGAGAGTGAGTGAGTGTGTGCGAGCGTGTGTGTGTGACTGGGTGTGTGAGAGTGACTGAGTGAGTGAGTGAGTGAGTGAGTGAGTGATTGATTGACAGTAAGCGGTACCTGTCCTCTGGAAGGCCTCCAGCTCTTCACTCTTCAGGTCTTTGATGGATGCAGTCACAGATTTAAACGCTCCTTTCAGGCGTTTGCCCAGAACCATGTGATCGGGTTCAGCTCTCAGACGAATGCCGTATCTGTCCTTGTCGGAGGACAGCGTGAGCTGGCGAACGTTCAACTCCTGGAGAAAACACAATGTCATGCTGCTGTGAGATTGACAAGTTTTACAACAAGATGTAATTTAACTGCAAAAAATGTACATTTAATCAAAGTGCAAGGGTTAGATATCGCCGTCGTCAGGCAGAAACCAAAACCGCTGCTTTTCAGGAAATTGAAAACAACTGTATTGTTGATATTGTGGCTTTACACTACCACTGATCAGACACTTGCACGTGTCATTATATTATTAACATTTTACCGAAATCAAGCTCAAAGGGTGGTTTTTGACCAGTGAATCACAGACATTTAACAGACTCAGTTAATTTTTACCTTCAATATTATAGTAGGCTAATGAAGCCTATAGGCTACAACTGACTCCCATAGTTTACAGCATTAGTGAAGAGATTTGTTAAAAGATTTGAAATTTGCCATGTATTGTACCTGGTATCCAAAATAATCAATATTGAATCGAATCGAATTGCAAGCTTGTGAATCGAAATCGAATCGAATTGTGAAATTTGTGTCAATACCCAGCCCTACTAAGAAGTGCTGTCTCAGTGCTGTGGAGGAAGCGAAAACTGGATTGAAAACATTCATAGTGGTTGTTAGATGACAAATGTGTTTGAAGTTGAACAGTGATCACTTTCTCAAGCAGTTTCGAAAGAAATGGTAGATTTGAGATTGGTCTGTAGTCTGCCATGTCAGAGGGGTCGAGGCCAGCTTTCTGTAGGACAGGAGCGACAGCAGCAGTTTCTAACTCCAGAGGAACAGCACCAGTACTTAGTAGTTGGGAGATGAGAAGTGAAATCGGCAGTGAGATAACAGGTGCATATTTTTTAATTAAAGCAGTAGGAGCGGGATCAAGATGATAGGAAGATGCGTTTGCTTTGTTGATTAGCTCAGAGATAAGCAGGGGTTGGAGGGGGCAAAATCAGTTATTGTTATCGGCCCAAAAAGAAAATTTGCCTATATATATTAACGCCGATAAATAATGTATTATTTCCTTCAGCTGAGACGCTTCAGATGTGCACTGTTCAACATGATGATTATGAACTGCTTGAAATATGATTAAATCACTTAAAAAAGGAAAATACAGTTCAGTGCAACATGTGCAGCAAGTCTGTCATATCGGCTACATAAAATTATAATCAGAACATCATAATTTTGTGTTTGGGACGTGCATTTTAATGGTGAGACGTTTGTTTTTGTAATCAGCTTCTTGAAAAATATATAAAAAATTTGGATTTAGATTTATCAGCCAATATATTGATTATCGGCTTTCAAATATAAAATAATTATTTGTTATCGGTATCAGCCAAAATTTTCATATCGGTGCATCCCTACTATTAAAGGTATAGCGGAGGATTTTCTTTTTCCGGGTGGGTAGTGTAAACTATTGGTCCACCTAAGTGTCAATCATTCTGGTGATATGTTTACGTAAGGCCGTCGTACGTGCTCGTCCCTTAGTTTCCGCTTTCTGCGCATGCGCACTTTCAGGTGTTTATGTGTGGTGAGCTAGAGCTCAGCCATTCATTGAAGCTCGCCGTTTCACCGGGTCCTTTGAAAATGTCTGCGGGTCGCAAGAGAAAAAGTTTGTACGAACTGTATGAGAAGAAGAGAAAGGCCTCAGAAGAGAGAAACAAGATCAGAGTGTTTTGGGGAGATTGTTTCACACGATGGCGTGCGCTGAAAACACAGGTTGGGCTTTCCACTGATGCCTCAGTCGCGAAGTTTCTACTTGAAAGGTAAAGTTTGGCATGCTATTTGGAGAAAAAGTGCAAATCTTCTTTTGGAAAGTAATCTTGTATGAGCGATGCCGACAGCAACTTGTAAACAGAGCGTGCACGAGGAGAACCTCGCACACGTTTAATAGGCGTTCCCTCTCGGGAGCAGGTAGTGTGTTGCGCATGTGCATTTTTTCAAAAAGTGGAGAGGGCGGTTCTTATCTAAAATTCGGAAAGATCCTCCGCTATACCTTTAAATATTAAGTGCTTTTCTATTTTATTTGAGTAAAAGTACAAAAAATTTTAATGCACTTAAGTATAACATGTAAAACGTACTGATTGATGAATGTTTATTTATTGTGCAATTCTATATACTTAGAATAATATATAAATAAACTGATATACATTTATATATTTTGCAATTATAGGTATATAATTAAGTAGCCAGCAATAAGGAAGATTATGCAGACACTTAATTAGGGCCCAAGCCCTGAAAGGGCGAAGGCCCTAGTGTTTTCGTAAGGATTTTTTTTTTTTTTTTTTTTTCATTATTTTTTTTTTTGCCTTTTTGCCACTTTTGGGGCCCTTAACATGCTCAAAAACTCTTGAAACTTTGCACACAGGTCAGAACCCGCGGCCATCAGGGCCGGACTGAAGCTGGTACTGGGGCGTGGCAGGGGGGCTCGACAGCGCCCCCTGGAATGGGGTCCGAAATCTTGGTCCATATATCAAACACGCTTGCATGTAATATGAAACTCAGTACACATATAGATCTCATCGGGCCGCACAACTTTCGTGCTCTAAGTTTTACAAAAGCCCAACAGGAAGTCGGTTATTATACGTTGTTTGGAAAACGCATACAATGGAATGTGAAATACTCCTCCTAGGGATTTCATCCGATCGACGCCAAACTCGTTGTGAATGAAGTCAAGACATTGAGGATGAATTCTTGCGAACAGATTTTTGATATCTCGAACGGTTTGGCCGTGGCGAGGAAACGAATTTATGGCGAATAATGGGACACAGGAAGTGTGTTATAACTTCTGCATACATTAACTGATCTTGATGAAACTTCAGCAGTGTGTTCGTTGTAAGAGGCCGATCACATGGATGTGACCTTTATGAGTCAAAGTTATAGCGCCACCAACTGGCAACAGGAAGTGTGTCACTTTCAAAATGCTTTGAAATCACTTTCTTATTTTTACCCGATTTGCTTCAAACTTTATGTGTATAATGTAGACACACGGCAGATGTAGACCTGTGAAAGGATTATTGATATCTTAGATACTGTTGCCGTGGCAACGCATCAAACTTTAATATTCTTTTCGGATTCTTTTGAGACTCTTCACATGCTTGAAAATGCATGAAACTCGACAGACACATCACATTTATTATCCAGTAGACATGTGCAAAGTTTCAGAAACGGGCGTGGTGGAATGGCTCAGTAGCGCCACCTTTAGTCAAAAATGGGGGCTTAGTTTTACATAGAATTACAAAACTTGGTATGTATATTGTTCTCATCAAACCGGACAACTTTCTAATTTACAGTCATAACCTCAGACCCACAGGAAGTCAGATATTTTGGTTTGAATGTGGATTTTCTGGAGAATTTTCTCTCTCTCTCTCTCTCTCTGTCTCTGTGTGTGTGTGTGGAGGGTAGGGGTGGGCGGTACACCGGTGTCATAGTCATCACCGGTGTGACATTGCGCCACGACATGGATTTTCTAATACCGTCAATACCGTAATCAATTATGTTCCTTGAACGGCTGCATTTACATCAATAATATCTAATTCTAAATAATAGGGCTGACTTCTAATGGATTCGACGATTCGATTCGGAGAGGTCTGATTCGACTATGAACCTCATAGTCGAATACATGGGCGTCAGTTTGGTTTGAAATGTGCTGGGGACAGAGACGCATTCGCATTTTCAGAAGGGCTGGGTACATTTTTATTTATTTTTTCGCTTTCGCGCAGGTCATGTTTTGAAAGACGATGTCCTGTAGCTTACTAATGTAAATAAATAAAAATGTATTCAAAAATCTGCTTCACATTTTCAGCAGGGCTGCGGAGCGGCTGTGGGTTGACTCCACACGGTTCTCATGTGCGTTAAAAAGCTTTACGTGGTTTAATGTAAACAACGATTACCAAATTTCCCTCTCATATTGCTCCTCATAACCACTGAAAATGGTAAAAAAAATCGAACCCGGAGTCCAATTATTATGGACGTTATCTGATATTAAGCGTTTCTGCTTCACATTTTCAGCAGGGCTGCGGAGCGGCTGTGAGTTGACTCCACGCGGTTCTCATGTGCGAGTTGACTCCACGCGGTTCTCATGTGCGAGTTGACTCCACGCGGTTCTCATGTGCGAGTTGACTCCACGCGGTTCTCATGTGTGAGTTGACTCCACGCGGTTCTCATGTGCGTTAAAAAGCTTTACGTGGTTTAATGTACCTAAACAACGATCACCAAATTTCTCTCTCATATTGCTCCTCATGTTTATGAAATATTATAATATATGTGTGATATATGTGTTTTAGCTCTTTTGTTTGAAATGGAAAAAATCTAGCTGCTATCTAAAAAAAAAGAAAAAAAAAAGGTTCGACTATCAGTCGACTACGGCAAAATCTTACGAATCAGATTCGACTATGAAAATCCTTAGTCGAAAACAGCCCTAGTTATTACACTGCTAATTTTTGTTTTGTTGTACACTGTTAAGTAAGATCTTTAGGTTTTTTGCAAAATAAATGTTGAGAATGCATAATACTCTCCCATGTCTCTTTTTGATAAGGATACCTACCATTTACTTATTATATTATAAAAATATTAACTTTATTCACATACTAAAGAGAGACAGGACAGGCTACTCCTCCCAAAATGTACCAAAAAAAAGTTATACCGTGATATTATACCGTCACCGTTCAAAAGATGAAAAATACCGTGATATTAATTTTAGGTCATATCGCCCACCCCTAGTGGAGGGGGTGGGGGGGATTTGTCTATTCCATTTAATCTTTGTTTTTCAAGGTTTCAGGGGCTTTTGGGGCCCTTAACATGCTCAAAAACTCTTGAAACTTTGCACACAGGTCAGAGCCCACGGTCATCAGGGCCGGGCTGAAGCTGGTACCCGGCGTGGCAGGGGGGCTCAACAGCGCCCCCTTGAACACGGTCTGAAAACTTGGTCCATATATCAAAAACTCTTGCATGAATTAATATGAAACTCGGTACACATATAGATCTCATCGGGCCGAACAACTTCCGCACTCTAAATTATTAGCTCCGCCCAACAGGAAGTCTGCTATTATGGGTTGTTTGAAAAACGCATGCTGTGGAATTTGATGTACTCCTCCTAGAGAATTCATCCACTCGCCTCCAAACTCGGTCAGCATGAAGTCAAGACTTTGAGGATGCTAAATTGCGGATGGATTTTTGATATCTCGAACGGTTTGGCCGTGGCGAGGAAACTAATTTATGGCGAGAAAAGAGAAACACAAAGTGTTATAACTTCTGCATACATTTACCGATCTTGATGAAACTTCAGCAGTGTGTTCGTTTTCAGAGGCCGGTCAGATTGATGTGACTATTGTGAGTCAAAGTTATAGCGCCACCAACTGGCAGCAGGAAGTGTGTCACTTTCAAAATTCTTTGAAGTCACCCTCTTATGTTTACCCGATTTGCTTCAAACTTTATGTGTATAATGTAGACACATGGCAGATGCAGACCTGTGAAAGGATTATTGATATCTTAGATACTGTTGCCGTGGCAACGCATCAAACTTTAATATTCTTTTCGGATGCGTTTGAGACTCTTAGCATGCTTGAAATTGGATAAAACTCGACAGATACATCACATTTATTAGCCAGTAGACATGTGAAAAGTTTCAGAAATGGGCGTGGCAGGGGGGCTCAACAGCGCCCCCTTGAACGGGGTCTGAAAACTTGGTCCATATATCAAACACGCTTGCATGAATTAATATGAAACTCGGTACACATATAGATCTAATCCTGCCGAACAACTTTCCCTCTGTCAAGTTTTACGCCAGCCCAACAGGAAGTCGGCTATTATGGGTTGTTTGGAAAACGCTTGCTGTGGAATGTGAAATACTCCTCCTAGAAAATTCATCCCATCCCCACCAAACTCGGTGTGCATGAAGTCAAGACATTGAGGATGCTAAATTGCGGACGGATTTTTGATATCTCGAACGGTTTGGCCGTGGCGAGGAAACGAATTTATGGCGCGAAAAGAGAGACACGAAGTGTTATAACTTCTGCACACATTAACTGATCTTGATGAAACTTCAGCAGTGTGTTCGTGGTAAGAGGCCGGTCAGATGGATGAAACTATTGTGAGTCAAAGTTATAGCGCCACCAACTGGCAACAGGAACTGTGTCACTTTCAAAATGCTTTTGACAAAATGGGGGTGGTTACTTTTACCCACAGTTACAAAAATCAGTACATATATTGGTCTCATCGAGCCGGACAAGTTTCTAATTTACAGTCATTAGCTCTGACCAACAGGAAGTCAGATATTTTGGTTTGAATGTGGATTTATTTGCAAAATCGGCCTCTGAATTTTATATATATATATATATATTTTAAAGTGACAAGACAGAGAATATTACTTGTCCGATATATATATATATATATATATATATATATATATATATATATATATATATATATACATATATATATAAATATAGCTGCGAGCAGCGATGGAGGGCCCAAGCCGGTGACACCGCCACCCCGGTGCCTTTAGTGCAACTAAATGCACCAGGGTGGCGGTGCCACCGGCTTGGGCCCGCAATCGCTGCTCGCAGCTATATTTTATATTGCTCTGGAAGTAAGAAAACATATTTTATTAACAAAATATGTCCTACACTGATAACTACTGATAATTCAAGTTTGCAAAGTGAAAATGACAAAATATATAATATAGTATACTAAAATGAGGAAAAACAAAATGTGTGTAGAATATGTATGGACAAATATAAACATGCAATATAAAAACAGACCTCACATTGGGAAAATGTGTTAACGTTAAAATAAACGCATGCAAACATACTAGTTTTATATCATTTGAAACTGCTACGGCAGCGGGGGAAATGCATGGGCATTAATTTGCGTTATTTTAATGTTATGTTTAGTTTTTACCTAAAATCTTCTTTGTTTAGACAAAAATGCACAAATACTGTATGGACGTGCCCACATTCAAGCATTACAGTGGGCTTAAACAGCTCGTTACAAACAACTGACAATCGTGACCTAAATATGATTTTCATTTACAATAATAAATACTAAACGACAGCATTAGTAACTTTTCACGCCATTAGTCATTCAAGCTCAGAGGATCTCCCGTTCTCGGCTCATTTTGAGTCGGACTTAATCTCATCTCTTGATCATCTGAATCAGTGAGTCGTTGTCTCGATAACAGATGCTTTCGGATCGGTTCAGTGCAACCTGTGAACCGATTTAAGTGAAAAGAATCAGCTCATTCATTATTCAGACACCGCTATCCAGCCTCGGAGTGGCTTCAGTTCAAAATGACGAGGAACGACATGTTTTCGGAAATGCAGTGGAGTAAAAAGTACAATATTAAGTAAACGTTTCCAAAAATAAAAATACTCTGATAAAGTACAGATACTTGAAAATTTTACTACTGTATACTTAAAGTCAATAATTTCATCAAAATGACAAATGTTTTTTCTTCTTCATGCCTTAAAATATCTTGAATGTAACTCGACACCCTTGCCTCATTTAGTATGCGTGGTTCTATGAATATGCAAATGAGCCCCGCCTCCACTCACTCGCTCAGCTCAGAGATCCACTGGTTGACGATCACACGTTGATCTGATTGGTTACAAGGTAGTTTGTGACGTCAGAAACACCAGCGATTTCAAAGCGTGTTTTTGAGACTGTCTTTGGTTCACTGCAGTTTTAAGGAGGAAATACTCAGCAATGCTGTCGACTTATGAATTTACACATGGTTTGTGTTAAAGCAGATTAAAAACACCTCATAGACACATAAACAACATTAAAAGCTGGATCTTCACCTCAGGGGGACTTTAAGTACAGTAATGTCCATCACTGACTAGTCAGTAGAAGTAGGTCATAGCAGCAAACACACTGTGAGATGATCTTACGAAATTTAAGACACTGTCAAGAAAATTATCGCAGACTATCTTTGGTCACATGACCATGAAAACGTCTCTCACTGTACGATGTAGGATCACTGTTTAGGAGCCACGACCACAGAAATTGCCACAATTGATCATCTTTGATCTGGGACTTATGCTTTTTTCACATGTCTAAATTTGTTTAGCTGTTGCTGTTTGATCATGAAAAGCTCCAGTTCTTCTCTATATCAGTGTCAGTGTTTCTGAACTCCTGAAACGCCTCCATTGTAGTCTTGAGTTTCTTCCTCATTATAATAATTCATGCGCAGAATAAAGGGGCGGGGCCTGGTTGAGTTAGTTAGTAGTGTGTTAAACTGGTGGTTATGGTAAGGGGCGGGACATTTCCCAAACACACTCGAAGCGCTCGACCAATCACAACACACTGCTCCAGCCGACCAATCAGAGCACAGTGTGCTTTTCAGGAGGAGGGGCTTCATAGAGACAGGAACTAAACAGAGCGTTACTGACAGACTGGGAAGAGAGGAGCCGCAAAAATGGAGAATATGAGGAAAATATGATTTATGAAACAAGGATATATAATCCAGAAAGCAATTTTGCGTTTAAAAGACGTCTAATAAGACGACTCCAAACACAGCCCAGACGTCTGAATAATTAAATAGACGATTAAACCATCGCCCGAGAATAGACTAGTCATCAATTAGACAGCAAAGAAATGAAATGAGTGAAGAAATGAAATCAAACAGCTTGTAATCACTGTTGACTTTGCTTTCATGATGGAGTATCATACATCTCATCTCGCAAGTTATTTTGGCAAAAACGACATGTAACCGAATTCAAGGTTATTTTGGCTGGAAGTGTGTTCCTCATAGCCGGACTATATCGGGTCTATAGTTAACCTAGACGGAGAAATGACGGCTATTGCTTGCTGGGAAGGTTCTGCCTGACAGCGACGCTCTGAAGTTTTACAGCACCAGTGAGAGACATGTTCAGTGTTTGCTGTATTGCAGTGGGAGATGGATCATTAAATCAGGTGACTGCAGCGTTTGTGTTTCTCACACTGCGAGAGCAGGAGAAAAAAACAAGTCAGATGGTTGAGTTTGTGCCTCACACGTTCATCTGAGTCACAGAAACGTCATCTGAATAAAACATGGCATCTAATGAACCACACAGAGCGGTGCTTTAAACCCGCCGAAAGGAAGCACTTTAAACCCCGTGTCACCAACAGATCCATCCGTTTAAGAGCATTATGATCTGATTCAAAACAACAGATATGAAAAATCAGCGGTCTCTGTACGTCAGTGAACGGTTAAAAACGCATCTCTGTTGCTGCTGGATATGAATGCATTTAAATAACTGATTATCTCTCGCTAAATAATGCAAAGCAAAATGCAACTGGAAAAAAACGTCCAGTTTCATCATCTTTCATCCGGGTGATTTTCTCATGAATATATTTGTGAGTCGAGTGGGTCATGGTGAATACTGAAGCTAGCGCTGGGATCAATGGTGTGTGTGTGTGTGAGTGTGTGCGTTCTCCACAGGGGTGTTTGACAATCGAGCGTGGCAGACACGGAGACAGAGGAGCTAATTTTAGCTCGGAGGCTCAGCCCACCCATAAATCACTGCGGCAGGGGCTGGAGATGAAGGACACCGGTTGAGCGTCTGCTCACACACTCACTGCACACGTGTGTGTGTTCACACACACCAGAAGAGCGCTGTGATGTAGCCGTCGATACATAAGGTGAACATGTTTGCCAAGGGCACCACACCAGCAGAGGGCCCTGCTGAGCTGATCCAACTGTGCTTTGGTTTAAGTCACTATTAAATTCACATTTTTATTATAAATTATTCATCATTATTGTTTTAAATTCATGTTCTTGGTAATCTTGAATCAGAATAACTAACCCTCTTGCAGCATCTCTTCTCTTCTCTGATGATGTGGGCGGGGCTTTAACCTGTCACTCACATGAGATCAGCCAATAGCAACATGCATATTCATAGAACTGCGCATACTAAATGAGGCAAGGGTGTCGAGTTACATTCAAGATATTTTAAGGCATGAAGATTTTCTTTTTTCAAGGAAAAAACATTTAAATGTGTCATTTTGGTGATCAAAGATGAGAAAAGATCAGAAAATTATTGACTACACAGGCTTTAATAATAATAATAATTTATTATTATATACAATAATAATTATATATAGTATTTGAATTATACTTAAAAAAAGTTTATTGTAGATATCTATAATTAAACTCCTATGAAAGTCAACCGAGACATCATTGGTCAGTCCTCATTACCGGTAATTGTATTTTCATGGGAAAGAGCGAGCAGCTAAATGATGATAACTGCTGTGATTGAGACACACACACACACACACACACTGACCTCCAGGATGTACTTCTGCAGGGACTGGATGTCTGCGAGAGCCTCGGCGTCCTGATGGATCACCACCACCTCCTTCAGCGGATACTGAAAACACACACACACACTCGCGTCACACACACATGCAGTGACTCCAACATGCTCAGGCTCAGCTCTCAGGGGTGCAGCGGGTCTCAGGTGATCGCGACCCGTACGGATCAGCTCCACACGGCTCGGCACGCGTGTGACTCACGGATTACCTGATACATTAAACCATCACAGAGTGAAAGTTTATCATTTGGATGTTTTATGTTTTGCCAATTTCCACATTCATCTGTGCGCACAGATGCACACACACACTGGCTACGTTTACATGCAAACAGCTAATCCGTCAGTAATGGGATCGGCGGCTCAATCGGACTGAAAAGCCTTCATGTAAAACACCTTAATCGATCAGATCGAGCTCGATCCGACTGGGATTTCGATCCGATTGAAAGGGGGTTTATTCCTTTTCTAATCCGATCGAGAGAACATGTGAACACTTGATCGGACTGAAACCGAAACTGAAAGGACTGCGCATGTGCAGTGATGTAGAAATAGCGTAATGCCGTGTGACAGAACGAGCTGTTCTTCCTGATGAATAAACGAGTGTCCCGTCATTCTGTAATCCTCCTTTCCCTGCGTCTGTGAAGTGGAGCAACGTCCCACCAGTGTTCCAGACTCTCATCCACAGACGATCAATATAAGCAGCGGCACAACGGCTCATACGCTCATCGTCTCCCAATTATGACCAGAAATGGATAAATATTAAGTCTGCTGTTTAAAACAAATAAAGAACTGATGTAGGAGAATAGTTATTATGCGCAAACTCTGTATATTCGTGCAGTGTGCGCATGTCAAAAAATAATATTCCTACTGTTGTCTATGTCAATAATATTAAAGGAATGGTTCGGAGTAAAATCACCCTAGGGTTCTTTGCACCATGACCTCGAGCCAACCCCCCCCCCAGAAACCTTTTCCCCTTGGTCGAACATTAATAAAGTTAGAGCTTATCTAGAGATATCAGCCGGATGGTTTAGTGCAGGCGCTAATGGATCCAATGATGTATCTGGTAAATTACCGCACTAATAATGCCCAGAATGGCACCAAACTTCTACAGTCGTACAAATACATTCTGTACTCATGAAACGAGGCATTGGAAAGTTTGTCATCAGGAGTTTATTTAAATAACACTTGCCTGACGGCTAATGCTACCGCTAACCCGGACACCGACGTCACTTCCGTGATTTGGGAAAAGCATTTTATTTAAATAAACTCCTGATGTACTTTAACTTTCCAATGCCTCGTTTCATGAGTACAGAATGTATTTGTACGACTGTAGAAGTTTGGTGCCATTCTGGGCATTATTAGTGCGGTAATTTACCAGATACATCACTGGATCCATTAGCGCCTGCACTAAACCATCCGGCTGATATCTCTGAATAAGCTCTAACTTTATTAATGTTCGACCAAGGAGAAAAGGTTTCTGGGGGGGGTTTGGCTCGAGGTCATGGTGCAAAGGTTTGATTTTACTCTGAACCATCCCTTTAATAAAACAACAAAATACAGCTTTAACGAAGATTAAACTATATTTAGTTTCTACAGTGAACAAATAGTGTTACTTTACATTTAGGCTTAATTATTAATTTCTGTACCTGAATACTACTGTTAGACTTTGTCACTTTGTTATCCAGTATTCATCTCTGCTTGTAATGTCTTCTGTCTGCCCGCATCGGTGTATATACAGTCGAACCAAACATTATTCAGACACCAGATATCATTTTTCATATTTCTTTACTAGTGTGATCAGGACACTATAGTTCATTTCTGTAAGTGATGAGAGCAAAATAAAGTAAACTGTGACATATTATACCCAAATATTCTTCATACAGAGACTACCAGTAAAACTAATAACAATTTGGGCCCAATAATGATTGGGACACTTTGAGCTGATCATGTGTCGCTGAAGTGTGTTGTCTTTAATTGCTAATGCTCTTTTTACACACAGACTGAACAAAATGAAGCATTGCTTGGTGATTGGTTGAGCTAAACTGGTATTATCTAATTGTGTAGTTAAATTTAACAGCTGACAGATATTCAACATAATTCATGTGTGAGACAGTCTAACAGAAGGACGGACAAAACCAGTCAAACATCAACTGAGTTCTGCTCATATTTTAGTACCATTCTCTAAACTATAGCGAATAAACTGATAATGTGAGAAATGTTGAGGGTGTGTGAATAGATTTTGGTTCGACTGTGTGTATATATATATATATCATTTCTTTTGCTGATCCGAACATTGATCCGATCTGTGTCTCAAAAACCATAAATGATCCGAACCGTGAGTTTTGTGATGCGTTGCACACACTCACACACACTCTCTGAGGGTTCATCACGGCAATAATGAACGTCTCTCACCTTGACGGGAAGAGTCTTGCGGTCTCGGATCACACGGCCCAGCTCGATGACCGACTGCATCTGGGACACCGCGTTCTCAATGCGCTTGTCAATCAGAGACTCCCTGCCAAACACACACACACACACACACACACACTGAATTGTTGACATGATAATCATAATCGGACTGAATCGTTGACATGATAATCATAATCGGATTGAATCGTTAACATGATAATCATAATCGGATTGAATCGTTGACATGATAATCATATTTGGATTGAATCATTGACATGATCGTTGACATGATAATCATAATCGGACTGAATCGTGAGACCAGTGACAGTTCACACCCGTTACTCAGTTCATTCAGGTGTCACATCCACAGGTCACATGGTGTCAAACAGCTTCTAAACGCTTTTCATCATGTTAAATCATTACACAAAGCTCCATCCTTGAACTGTTTTTTGGTTCCATCAGCAAACGCAGTCCAGACGACTGAGGAGCAGAGATGTTTAATCAGTGAATGAGCTCAGTGTCCTCTCCTCGTCTCGGACACACGGTCACCTCTGCGCTTATTAATACACACACACAGCACAGTAACACGGGACACTCGCTGAATATAGAGGAGTGAGGAGGAACAGACCTGAGGAGCGCTTACAGGCAAACTCCAGCTCTAGTGAGTGTGTTCACACACTGAATCACGCCCTGACCGTGACACACTCTTCAAAAGCTAAACTCAAATTTCTTTCTTAAATATTAGAATTAAGTTTGAATTCTAAAGGCAACACTTGATGTTAGAGGGGAAGAGTGCTGTATCGTCTCCTCTGAACACAAGAGCGCAATAAGCAAATATAAACCAAATCAAGCATCACATCTTTTATTGAAATGAACTGACATTCACTTTTTAAAGTGCATTAACTTTTGAAACAGGTAAGATATAATGCCCTTAATGTGCATGCGAGGAACATTAGTGCGTTAAACTGTGTTTGTGCATCAGTGACCTGAGAAAACACACTTCAACACAAAGAGTAATGAACTACATGAACACACACTAACAAACCGCCATTCAGAAACACTCACGTCTACTCACGACATACATATCGATCATCAGAAACACCAGACGCTCTTGATCTGAGCGAGTGCGTTTCAGCTGATGAACACACACACACACACACACACACTCAGCTCTGACTGATGTGCAGGTTTGGTCAAGTGTGTCGTTGCACAATTTTTGCCTCCAACTGAGAGGGTTTTCATCAGCAGGACGACTTTTCCCGCCATTTTTCAATTTACATCATCAACGCAGCCGTTGTGCGCTTTACTGGGTAAGCTAACAAAAACAAACCGCGTCAGTCACGTCATCATGTGGCGTAGGCATCATTCCGCGCCTCTTGACAAACCAAAACATTTGAATGCACGGTTTTTGCATTCGTATGTTCAGGATTTTTTTTTTTTTTATTCGACGAATATTAAAAATTCACATTTGTATTAGCCAGGCCTTCATGCTTCAACACCAGAGTCCGTCTCAACATCCGACCAGACGCAGGAAGAGCTCTGTGTGTTTATCGGCTTCAGAACATCTGATGAAGTTCATTAAATAAGGAAGGAAAAACTATTTTAGTCTCAGTTCTAGCCTGTCAAAATGTAAATGAGGTTATGAGTTTAATCAGCGTCTGCATATCACTGTGTTCACGCTCCCGAACGCCACGACACACACCATGATCTCTGACGCTGTGTGTTGATGGAAACACTGCATGACGGATCGACTGTCAAGAGTCCGCTTGTGTTCGACTCAAACTCACTCAACAGAGCTAACCTCATCATTTCAGGAACAAAAATGTCAGTTAACTTTTAAATTCTGCATTTTAAATAAGTGTTCAATTATTATTTTTAATAAATAATAATAATAATAATAGAAATATATTTTAATATTATTAGATTTATATATTTTAAATTGTACTATTATTATTTTTATTTTACAAAGAATGAGTTACAAATTGATTCATTTAATTATTTAAGATTATTAATAATAACAATAATAATAATAATATTTTAATATCAGGTTTATATTTTTTAAATGTACTATCATTATATTTTTATTACAATTATTTAGTTAAACCATTTGTTATTTTTTATTATTTGTGAAAATTATGAACAATAATAATATATTATTTTAATATCAGGTTTATATAAATGTACTATACTTGTATTTATATTACAATTACCGTACTTAATAAAAAATTATAAATGATGATTTAACTATTTATTATGATTATTATTATTATTCATAATAATAATATATTATTATAATATTTTATTTGTTTTAAATTCTATTATCATTATTTTTACATTACAAATAATGAGTTGAGTTTTCAGTTATTGTTTTTCAATTATGTATTATATTCATACATTTTAATAACAATAATATTTATAAATTATATATATAACTTTACTCTTATTGTTTTGCAAACATGTTTTAAATGATTGTTTTTAAATTATTTATTTGTATTAATAATTATAAAAACAACATTTATATATTTTTAACTCTCCTATAATGATTTTTACATTACAATAATTAGTGAAGTTTACCATTACTGTATTTAATTATTTATTTATATTAATATTATATTATTTATTTATTTTTAACTCCACTCGTTATTTTAATATAGCAATTAATGAAGTGTCAAGAAATTGTTTTGTACATAGTAGAATGTTATTCATTTAATTGAAAAAACGTTCTAATGTTGTGACATCTTTATTATGACAGAAGGTGTTTGCTAACGGCTATGAATATTGTTTTATATAGTATACATGTTATGACAGTAACGGGCGATAGCATGTTAGCATGATGACTGTAGCGTGTACCTGGCGTGTGGCAGCATGAGGTAGTGGATGCTCCCCGTGTCCTTCTCCTCCACTGACGCTGGGTCCATCAGGTGACGCAGGTTCTGGTACATCATCTCCGTTATGAACGGCGTGAAGGGAGCCTGAGCACAAGAAACACTTCTTAAAGGTGCAGTGTGTCATTTATAGCGGCATCTAGTGGAGAGGTTGCGAAATGCAAACAACTGAAGTTACGGTGGCCGACAGGAAGTGATGTCGTCGTCTGAGACAGCAGAGAGTAGCCAGTTCAGCAATGAGGTTTCTTTACAAAGATAAATTTAGAAATTAAGTTCACTTAATTATTCAGTAAAACAATGTTATTGCGATTATTATTGTTACTTGTTCATCATTGTGTCAGTGTTTTATTCGCTGACTTTAGCTCACTTCTTCATTATATAAAGTCTTTATACACCACTGAAAACATAGTTATGTATATGATATTGCATTTCTGGCAACAGATCCTCCTAAATATTACGCAATGCACCTTGATGCGATTGAGCGATATATATACAAGTTTTTGTAAGTTATATGATGCTTTGTGTGAGAAACAGACTGAAATTTGAGTAGTCAATTGTGGCGAGCAGGACCTCTCTCGTATCTCTCACGGAGGAGCTGAAGCATAACACCGTGTCCTAACCAGACGCCATGCGATAAGATTCCAGTGATTTGTCTGTCCACACTAGACGTGTCGCGACTGCGAGATGCGTCAAAATAAATCAAGTCACCCAATCAGAACAGTGTGTGGGTGGAGTCAACCAATCAGAACAGCATGTGGGTGGAGTCAACCAATCAGAACATCGTGGGGGCGGAGTCAGCCATTCAGAACAGCGTGTGGGCGGAGACAGCTATTCAGAACAGCGTGTGGGCGGAGACAGCTATTCAGAACAGCGTGTGGGTGGAGTCAACCAATCAGAACATCATGGGGGCGGAGTCAGCCATTCAGAACAGCGCGCGGGCGGAGTCAGCCCTTCAGAACAGCGTGTGGGCGGAGAGAGCTATTCAGAACAGCGCGCAGGCGGAGTCAGCTATTCAGAACAGCGTGTGGGCGGAGACAGCTATTCAGAACAGCGTGTGGGCGGAGTCAGCCATTCAGAACAGCGTGTGGGCGGAGTCAGCCATTCAGAACAGCGCGCGGGCGGAGTCAGCCCTTCAGAACAGCGTGTGGGCGGAGACAGCTATTCAGAACAGCGCGCAGGCGGAGTCAGCTATTCAGAACAGCGTGTGGGCGGAGACAGCTATTCAGAACAGCGTGTGGGCGGAGTCAGCCATTCAGAACAGCGTGTGGGCGGAGTCAGCCAATCAGAACAGTGTGTGGGCGGAGTCTCGCGACACCAGAGAGTAATCTTGACGGCACTCACAAGAAAATGGATAAGTCGCTACATAATCAAATTCACAAATATTACAACATTTAAACATTATTAAAAATACATAGGCTACTGAGTTACTAAAACAATCTTTGTCAAAGAATACACTTGTTTGTTCACAGTTTGAACGTCCTTGTTTCCATTTGTTTAATTTGAAGATCTGAGGTGAATTATCCATTGTTGCTTTTACAGCCTCAAAGCTGGAGCACTAAATGATGTTCAGAGTCACATGACACGCTTTTAACATTAAATAAAGCTCATAAACAGCGCCTGAGATCATCATCGCCACACTTTGTGTTTGTCGTTCCAGCGCGACGTCGCAGAAAAATAGAAACCGTTTCTAAAATAGAATCGTCACGTGTCGCCGTCGCGGCTGGACAGGACACACACCTGATCAACATGGAGAATAACCTTTTATCGCAGCGCCGCGTGTAGTTAGGACACGTGTACAGGAGGAGCGACGACAGTGAAGATCAAGAGAGGACCAGGCCTGGATTTATGTTGTGTTTTGATTGTTTTATGTGGCAGCAGTCGTCCGTGAGGGGCTGCTCTCTTTTACCTTCGTTCATTTTATTATTAAAGTCTGTGAAAGTTCGCCGGTTCCCGCCTCCTCCTTCCCACAATAACGAACTCTGCTACAAATTTACTTTGTCTTTTAAATAAACATGTTTGATCTTTAAACTAAGCTGTCGCATGACTACAGAAGACGTACAGTGGTCAGATGAGCTGCTGATATGATGCTTTAAATGGCACTTTTTAAGCAATTATGAAGCTTGCCAGCTCTAGTTTTCATTCGCTGTCATCACACTAAAACCAGTGGTCAGGATATATATATAAAAAAGAGAAAGTCACACAAGACCGAAATTACATTAAAATAACAACTTTCTAACTATTCCGTTAGGAAAGATTTTTTAATTATTATTATTATTTTAGTTATTCATATTCGTCTGTTTGTTTCTTAAAGCATAAACTTCACAAAAATCTGATGCTTAAAACAAGAAAAATTATCTTCAACAGTTCTGCATTTAAAGTAAAGGATTGTTTTTAACAAGAAAATTTGAATATTTAAATTTTTTCAGTGTACAAAAAAAAATCCTTTGTTTTTTGGTTTTAGTAATATAAAACAAATTATATTTCAAAAAGCATTGCAACACTTCTATATTCAATAATTTCATCCCCATCCACCGAGAACGGCCACACTCCTCCTCCTGAAAGCAGTGTTTGACTGTGTTTTCTGAGCGCTGGCGAGACTCACCATCAGTCGACACATGGAGAGGAGCACACTGAAGAGGGTCTCCAGGGCACGGATACAGTCTTCAACACCACTCTCACCCTGAACACACACACAGAGAGAGAGAGAGAGAGAGAGAGAGAGAGAGAGAGAGAGAGAGAGAGAGAGGATAACAGCTGCAAGCACTGCTGACTCCTCCGCTCTTAAACACACACAACACTGCAGTGTCACAACACCAAGCATCACGTCTGAGCCTGCAGGTCCTGGCTCTCATTTATTAAACTGTGCGGACGATCCTTATTAAAAGTGTAAGTGCGCCTGAAAGTTAATATTCAAAATTCCCTTTATAAAACACAGGATTGTGCACATGCGTCTCCACCCCGAAATAACCATATATGGAGCTTACAATGCTGAGTTTTGTCCTCATTTGCATATGCATATTCATCCACGTGATTCCATGGTTAACGGTACGAGACATTTGGGAAATATGGGATGCGGATGTGCCGTCACATTACATTGCTAAAAATCATTTAGTAGCCGATCCTTGCCTTGTTTTTTAATAAATAAAATTACAATAGTATTAAATACATTTCAGAGATAGTTTTTAATCAATCCTTTCCACTGGCCAAATAGAATTTTTAATGGCTTTATATTTTTAATGGAAACAGATAGGCCTTATTGTGCATTATTGATCATTACTTGTGTGAAAATATGTTCTCAGACTATGAGTTCTGCTATTATCATTAAAACATTAAAATCGCATCGCATCCACTAAATATTTCTATTTATTAGAAAATATTTTTTTGTAACTTCTCTGTTATGATTTCATGTAATTTAAGTGCGTAACTCCATTAATAAGAATGGCATATTTGATGTAAATGTGTATATCAGATGTAAAACATAGTTTAAATCATTATTTTATTTATTATTGTGAACATGCACTGTATTTATGACTCGTAATGAGGATTTAAAGTGGCTTTCCTGAGACCACAGATCTCCGTTTACAACTGAAGAGAGAAATAAAGTCCAGATTTGATTATCCAGGTTTAGTGCAAAGCGTTTCCTCAATATTAGAGAAGGCAAACGGGCTCAGGACGAACACCTGGTGCACACCTCATTTTTAAAGCAAGCAGTTGTCCTCAATGCAAGTGAGTGTAACATTCTTGTTTATCATAATCCGTAATGATGAGATCTAACGATGTTCTCACAAAATCAGGACAGTTTTTAGTATTGAAAAGTTCGAGAAAATCTCACAAAACCTGTCAAACGTACGTTTTTTTCTTGTATATTCTATATTTTTATTCATATACATTTTGTGTTGTTGGGAGTAAAATATCCAGTTTTTTCTATTCTATTTTATATTGAGAATGTCTGGTGAGATCTGAGGAAAACAGAGGCATCATGGGAATACTGACTCTTCTGGGCATTTCATTATTCAGTATGTGAATGTGTAAAGAGAATTAGCCAAACTCAACTCTATAGTCTCAGCATCACTCAAATGTGTTCTTTCTTTCTTTCTTTCTTTCTTTCTTTCTTTCTTTCTTTCTTTCTTTCTTTCTTTCTTTCTTTCTTTCTTTCTTTCTCTCTCTTTCCTTCTTTATTGCCCTCATTCCTTTTTTCCATCCTTCCCTCATACTTTCCCTCCTACCTTCTTTTCATTCATTCATTCATTAATTCATTCATTCATTCATTCATTCATTCTTTCTTTCCTTCCTTCTTTTTTCCCCTTTCCTCATTCCCTCCTTCCTCGCCTACCTTCCTTCCCTCCTTCCTTCCTCCTTTCCCTCCTACCTTCTTTTCTTTCTTTCCTTCATTCTTTCTTTCTTTCCTTCTTTCTTTCTTACCCTCCTTCCTCCCTTCCTTCCCTCCTTCTTTCCCTCCTACCTTCTTTTCTTTCTTTCCTTCTTTTTTGCCCTCATTTCTTTCTTCCTTACTTCCTTTCTTCCCTCATACTTTCCCACTTACCTTCCTTTCTTTCTTTCCTTCCTTCCTTCCCTCCTTCCTCGCCTACCTTCCTTCCTTCTTTTCCCCTCATTCCTTCTTTTTCCTTCCCTCCTATCTTCCTTTCTTTCTTTCTTTCTTTCCTTCTTTTTTTCTTTCTTTCTTTCTCTTTCTTTTATTGTTTGCCCTCCTTCCTTCCAATACTTTACCTCTTACCTTTTTTCTTTCTTTCCTTCTTTCCCTCCCTTCATTCCTTCCCGCCTCGCTCCTTATTTCCCTCCTACTTTCTTTTTTTCTTTCCTTCCTACCCTCCTACCTTCTTCCTTTACTTCCTTCTTTTTTTCCCTCCTTCCTTCATTATTTTCTTTCTTTCTTTCTCTCTTTCTCTCTTTCTTTCTTTCTCTCTTTCTTTCTTTCTTTCTTTCTTGTAAATGGTCCAAGCACTGATTCAATACAGATGAATCTAAGTGTGTTTTGCTCAATGGATGAATAATGACATTCAGGGATGAAATATGTGTATTGATCTGAGCTTTAACTCAATCTGGGTCACTTCTAGCCCAAGGGTCACAAGCAAGTGCAAGGCTCAGGAAAAATATATTTTCTTAATTCTTTCTTTTGATAAATATGAAACATGACTGGGATATTTCTGACCGGTTTTCTGGGCTTGTGTGCGAGTCGAATCTTGCCTACCTTCAGACGCCTGCGGTTCGTCCTCACGTACCAGTTGGTGAGCATATCCACGAACTTGACCAGTCTGGGAACCACCGTATAGAGTCTGTAGGCTGGAAACACGAGCACACGTCTATTTCAGACCGTCCTTGCTGACAAATCACATCAAACGCAGGAGTTAATCAGAAGCTCACCTCCCATCTCATCTCTGAAGAACTGAATGAGTGACTGGGTGAAGGACTGGATCCATTTGTCCATGATGTTCTCGCTCACGATGGCTGTCCTCTCGTTGTACAGGAACTCAATGCCCTCCTCCTAATGAGGGGAAAACAATCATGGCCCAGTCAGATACTTGTCAAATAGTAAGCACTTAAAATAATAAAAAAAAATATATCTTTTCTTCACTTCTAGTTGTCAAATCTCCATTGAATTTAAATACGACACGTCAATGCTGAATTCAAGCACCAACTACATCAGGAATCCCAAACTTTTTGACAGATGAACCCCATGATCCTTCACTTGAAGATCTTTTTCTGATATGTTAGGATAATTGTAAAAATGTAAGCATTTCAACCCCTTTGCATGTATATTTTATACTCATGCTGCATTTATTTGATCAAAAACACATAAAAAAAATCACAATTTTTATTACAATTTTATTACAATTTTAAATAACTGTTTTCTATGTAAATATATTGCAAAATTTAATTCAGTAGAGGTTCAATCTTCAGCTGGCTGGCAGTCTGCCTTGGCAAGTTTCAGAAACCATTTATTTTTGGCAGTTTCTGTGTTTTCCTCCCTCTCTAGCTCATTTAATATGCATCTGTTGAACCCCTACTCATTTAATTTATTCCTGTGATCAAAGCTACATTTTCAGCATCATTACTCCAGACTTCATTGTCACATGATCCTTCAGAAATAAATTATAATATGCTGATTTGCTCAATATTTCAGTGGAAATCGTGATTTTAAAAAGAATCAGCTAAAAAGAACAGCATTTATTTGAAATAGAAATCTTTGGTAACATTATAAATGTCTTTACTGTCACTTTTGATCAATTTAATTTAATTAGAGATGCACCGATATGAAAATTTTGACCGATACGATAACTGATAATTCTTTATATTTAAAAGCCAATAACCGATATATTGGACAATAAATCTAAACCCACTTTTTAATATAATTTTTGAAAGCCTGATTACAAAACAAAAGTCTCACCGTTAAAAGCCATGTCCCAAACAAACAATTATAAACTTTTCATTATAATACATATACATATATATACCTGTATTTACATCCTGTTTTCGGTCGAAGTCCACAGTAGTCGATTGTCGAGTTCACGCGCATAGGTTTAGCACCTATGATCACGCGCGTGAACTCGACAATCGACTACTTTGGACTTCGACCGAAAACAGGATGTAAACACAGGTATGAGCGCTGGCTGAATTAACATAATTTTTATCCATATCTTTCACATCTACTGCAGTCAGATTCACTCGTGTTCACTCTGAAGGAATCACTCACATGACCTGTGCACTTGTAATGACACATCAAGGATGTTAAGAGGCTAAAAGCAGGTTTAGTACTTGCCCCATTGAAGTCAACAGGGTGCACATTTTAAAAAGAGGATAACACGGTGTAGGCAACACCGATTTTTTTCGTTGTTCTCTGTACTGACAGCACTCCAAATTTACAATAAAATGACCTCAATGTTAAAATTGACCGGAGTTCTCCTTTAAAGCCTTGGAGTTGCAGAGCCTCATCAAAGAGCATGTGTGTTCAAGACACATTTCTTATTTATTATCAATGTTGGAAACAGCTGTGATCCGAGAGCCGTACCGTCTGCAGTCTCTGGAGGTTCTGCACCAGGAACCGGTAGGCGTTGTACCAGGGCAGGAACACGTCCTTCAGCACGTCTCGCACGCCCTCTTCTTTAAAGCGCAGGTTCTCGGCCCGGACCACCGGCGAGTTGATCAGGTACAGTCTGAGGGACAGAAACAGGTGATGTCACATCAGGAGGACCGTTCCTCTGGTTGAAGAGCGTCTTTCCTCGTGAAAGTTCACATGAAAGGGCTTTGGCTACTAGCCTCGTGAGTGTGTGTGATGCCTAGATTTTAAAATCTGTTCAGATTTTAAAAGTCATGTAGTGTATTCCAGCCTTGAGATGTAACCCTATAACTTTAAGTATGAGCAATAGTGAACAGATAACTCGATTTGTGCATCGCCGTCACTCCTGTCGTCATGTGTGTATTACGTTGCTTCCTGATTATTATGTGCACAAACACATATAACCTATATTTGTATATATAAGTGCACAAACACATATAACCTATATTTATATATACATGTTGGTAAAAGGCACTTATCTAACGCTAAAATAAGTTTTGTGCCTCTAACAAGTGCGCTCTCTCTGATCTGATGGTGTGTGTGAAACACTAGAGTTTTGCCACAGACTCGTCCCAGCATCTAGAACGCAACTGATGCTTCTTCAAGCGTCTCCATACTTGAAAAACCGCGGTAAACTACTTTTAAACAGGAAATTATTAAATATTTAGGTACATATTTACAGCGGGTCTATTCGCACAGGATTAGTGTCACCTGAGGTCATTTTTCCAGACCTTTTTACTGAAGGTAAAAGTCGCCGTAATCTTTACTGATATTGTCCGTGATGATCACTGAGATGCACATTCGGACAGGACTAAAATGGTAATTATTACTCTACATCACCTCTCCATGTTAAACTAGTCCCGTCCGCTTTAAATAGGGCTTTAAATGTATTATTTTAATCATTAATAAACTGTCTGTTCAGCATTTTGCTGACATATTATTAAGATAATCTAGCTTTTTAATCCCTCTGGTGCATTTACGTTTTTTAGTGTTTTTTACCTCATCGGAACGGTGCTAAACTTGGTAACGGTTTTGGCCCTTGCTGTGTGAACGCACACACACACACAAAATCCTGGACATGATAAGAAATGTTCAATGGTCCTGAAAAAAAATAATCAAACATAATGGGCGCAGTGGAAATTAATTTGATCTATTTGGAAACATTTCCCAAGCAAATTCTGACTGAAAGATCATTTTTTGAGATATCAAGCTCAAATTTGGGACACAGCTAGTTTAGATTCGTGGCTTTGGTTTTTTGGTTTTGGAAAATATATTTTTCATATAAAAAATTTAAATTGTATTTTTGTGCATTTTTCATAATGGTAAATGTAGAATTTTATAACTTTTTTCAAGTTCACTTTTTTAAACTTCAGCAATAATCTGCCAAGTGTCGTCGCCAGAAGCTCCGCAGCGCTTCACTGAAACACGCCTCTCTGGAACAACGTCACACAAACCCATCAAAAAAAAAAATAATCACGGGAAACTAGCGAGATCGCAAAACGAACATAATAAATGCAGCAGTTTGTTGCAATTTTTTTTAAGTTTACTTAAAGATTTAAAACCCAAGCATCGATGTTTTACCAATAAAAAGTGATATATTGATCATAATGAATCGATTTGTGTCATGATTGCACATTAGTCACACAGAAATAAAATGGTATTTTATTAGTCAGAGAAACAATGGAAGCTCCTGAAAAAAATCAAAGAGTTGCTTTATTTGATGACATATGCGGAGCTAAATATGAATATCAGACAATCTGGTATAAAGTGACGAGACGTACTGACAGATAAAGTAAATACACGATTGTGGGAGCCTATGATTTGCAGTTGTATTTACCATGTTTACTATGGTAATGGTTAGCATGCATAGTCTTTTGCATCGCGTATACATATTGTTATACGGTAATATGGCCTTATTGATCAGAATCCACATCGGATCACAAACAGGAGTTACTGGAACAAGGTATTCGGCGGGCCAAAAAACATTGAACACGTGGAAAATGATGAAATGATGCATCATATTCTTCCAGATGATGTGTTCACAAACTCAACTCTTCAGACAGGGCCTATCCTGACCTACACGTGCACACATGAGTGTGAGGTCAGGCTCATCTCTATGATGTCATGATGATGTAGGTCAGGAGTTTGTGATTAACCGGACATCTGCAAAGAGTTTGTGATTGCATTTATGACTGTGTATGCGGCCATTTTCCTCTGACTCCTCGTCCTGCTGCACTCAAGCATGTGTGGATACAGTATTGGTGCTCTGGTTGGTTATGATCAATAACTACAGCAGAATGTGATCAACAGAGTTTGACGTGTCCTTGAACAATCAATCTTCATGCATTTCATTGGTTGCAAGTAGACGTGCCGATGTACGATAATAAGATTTACAGTATTTCAATGTTTTAAACTGCCATTCAGATTTTTGTATTCGCTATATGTGCATGTGTGTGTGAGAGAGTGTGCGTACGCGTGTGAGAGTGAGTGAGAGTGTGTGTGTGTGTGCGAGAGTGTGTGTGTGTGTGTGTGTATATGAGAATGTATGTGAGTGTGTGAGCAGGGCCGGCCCGAGGCATAAGCGAACTAAGCGGCTGCTTGGGGCCCCCTCGCCACCAGGGGGCCCCCCAAGCGAGTTTTTTTTTTTTTTTACATATTAATTAACTTAAACAAAAGACATAAATGAATGAATGGATTAATAATTCAAGACAAGAAAATTCTGATTTCATGATCAGTACTGCCTACAACTGGTGCAGTGACTGCCAGTGTTTGAGTCATGCGCATAACCTTGCGTGCACAGACAATTCGTGCGAAAAGTCACGGTAATGTTAAGCCATGTCACAAAAATTTGATTTGATCAATGATTTATCCTTTAAGTTTAATGATATTCAGAACAGAACAAGGATAAAAAATAACTATAAACAAGCCAAAACGAATTAATTTAAAGCGAAAGTGAAAGCGGCGTTGGGCTCACGTATCTCTCTCATTAGAATCAAAATGTTTCAACATTCGCGATGGATTTGGATGGCAAACTATTCTTTATTATAGGCTTCTTTGTACTTCACCCACGTTCCAATATCGAAGAAAAAAATAATTCTCTTCACATGCGCAAAAATGTGCTTGAAATCCAATCGAGGGAAAAAATCATTCTCTTCACATGCGCAAAAAATGTGCTTGGAAACATCACAGTGGAGCGGTGCTTACGCTGCGCAGCGTTGAATGGTACGAATTAGGCTACTACTGACTATTTAAACAGAGCAGTGTAATTTTTATATGTTAGGTTGACTATTTTTTTTATTAT
>NC_138245.1:2002360-2024860 GCF_964197995.2 Scardinius erythrophthalmus
CTGTGTCAATACTGCGGTGTATTACTATGTGTGTGTGTGTGTGTGTGTGTGTGTGTTCAATTCAGTTATATTTCAGTTTTAGTTTATTTATTTCCAGTTAATAATTTTAGTGCTTCAACAAACTTAAGTTTATTGTCAAAGCAACATTTCTAATTTTTGTTTATTAGATTAAGTTTTTCAACAAATAATCATTTTATTTATTCTAATAATTCAAATTAAAGAAATGATTTTAATAGTTTGTTTTAGTTAACAATAATAACCCTGCCTAGTGTGGAAAACATGCCTTGATTAGTTATAACTAGATTTTTTACTGTCATTTTTTTCTTGCATTAAACATTTAGAATTTTCAGCTGCCATTTTCGAGCAAATGCATTATCAAGGCATGAAATATCACTCGAAGTCTTAAAAATTAAGCTTTTTAAGGTGCTCATGGATCCAGCACTGACCTCTTCATAGTCGTCACTGACCCACAGAGGGATGGGCGTTCCCCAGTAACGGTTTCGAGAGATGGCCCAGTCTCGTGCGTCTCTCAGCCAGTTTCCAAAACGCTTCTCTCCGACAAACTCAGGTACCCTGGAAACAAAGAGAGAAAGACACCGCCATTAACTTCACATAGGCCGATGTAGAAACGTCCCAAAAAAAATCCTTTCACAGCAACATTCAGTGTTAAGAGCACAAAAAACAAATTAAGTTCTCTTTGCGTTATAAGACCGATTCACACTGCACCGACAAAGTCAAGTCATCTTCATTTATATAGCGCTTTTAACAATGTAGATTGTTTCAAAGCAGCTTTACAGAGATAAACGTATAATCTAAGGTAACAGAGATTGTTTTGGCTTTATAGCGGTTCTTTTTATAAAGTTATTTTCCAGCTAAAGTTAGTTTTGATTGATTCGCTTTAGTCGCAACGATCATTTGTTATTAAATTAGGGGCCGCGGAGACGACACCATTCTCTCTACACAGACTTTAAACGCGAACCTGTGAGAAACGCTGATGGCGTTCACATGCGCATTAAGAATTGGTTCTGTTATGTGCGTTTGAATATATGTGCGCAGGTTTGGAATTCCCTACAAACCAAGCCTAAACAAAGTACTGGTCTTTCCTTATAAATTTTGATACAGAATTTTATTTTATTTTGTCACTTCGGGGTAGGTATGCGAAACGAATTTTCCCGAGAAGACAAACACCGAACAACAACTACAACAGACACTTTGTTGGGTTTTGTCGAAACAGTGTGTTGCACCACGTGTTGGCGTTGGTCGATGCTTTTCACCAACTTTCGGGTTGTTGAATGTTTCAGAAATGACGTCTTGAAGACAGTGTTACAGTTCATGCTTACAACTACAGCCTGGTAAGTTCAATGTTTAGACTCATATTTACAGTGAGGAAAATAAGTATTTGAACACCCTGCTATTTTGCAAGTTCTCCCACTTAGAAATCATGGAGGGGTCTGAAATTGTCATCGTAGGTGCATGTCCACTGTGAGAGACATAATCTAAAAAAAATAATCCAGAAATCACAATATATGATTTTTTAACTATTTATTTGTATGATACAGCTGCAAATAAGTATTTGAACACCTGTCTATCAGCTAGAATTCTGACCCTCAAAGACCTGTTAGTCTGCCTTTAAAATGTCCACATCCAATCCATTTATTATCCTAAATTAGATGCACCTGTTTGAGGTCGTTAGCTGCATAAAGACACCTGTCCACCCCATACAATCAGTAAGAATCCAACTACTAACATGGCCAAGACCAAATAGCTGTCCAAAGACACTAGAGACAAAATTGTACACCTCCACAAGGCTGGAAAGGGCTATGGGGAAATTGCCAAGCAGCTTGGTGAAAAAAGGTCCACTGTTGGAGCAATCATTAGAAAATGGAAGAAGCTAAACATGACTGTCAATCTCCCTCGGACTGGGGCTCCATGCAAGATCTCACCTCGTGGGGTCTCAATGATCCTAAGAAAGGTGAGAAATCAGCCCAGAACTACACAGGAGGAGCTGGTCAATGACCTGAAAAGAGCTGGGACCACCGTTTCCAAGGTTACTGTTGGTAATACACTAAGACGTCATGGTTTGAAATCATGCATGGCACGGAATGTTCCCCTGCTTAAACCAGCACATGTCAAGGCCCGTCTTAAGTTTGCCAATGACCATTTGGATGATCCAGAGGAGTCATGGGAGAAAGTCATGTGGTCAGATGAGACCAAAATAGAACTTTTTGGTCATAATTCCACTAAACGTGTTTGGAGGAAGAAGAATGATGAGTACCATCCCAAGAACACCATCCCTACTGTGAAGCATGGGGGTGGTAGCATCATGCTTTGGGGGTGTTTTTCTGCACATGGGACAGGGCGACTGCACTGTATTAAGGAGTGGATGACCGGGGCCATGTATTTCGAGATTTTGGGGAACAACCTCCTTCCCTCAGTTAGAGCATTGAAGATGGGTCGAGGCTGGGTCTTCCAACATGACAATGACCCGAAGCACACAGCCAGGATAACCAAGGAGTGGCTCTGTAAGAAGCATATCAAGGTTCTGGCGTGGCCTAGCCAGTCTCCAGACCTAAACCCAATAGAGAATCTTTGGAGGGAGCTCAAACTCTGTGTTTCTCAGCGACAGCCCAGAAACCTGATTGATCTAGAGAAGATCTGTGTGGAGGAGTGGGCCAAAATCCCTCCTGCAGTGTGTGCAAACCTGGTGAAAAACTACAGGAAACGTTTGACCTCTGTAATTGCAAACAAAGGCTACTGTACCAAATATTAACATTAATTTTCTCAGGTGTTCAAATACTGATTTGCAGCTGTATCATACAAATAAATAGTTAAAAAAAATCATATATTGTGATTTCTGGATTTTTTTTTTTTTAGATTATGTCTCTCACAGTGGACATGCACCTACGATGACAATTTCAGACCCCTCCATGATTTCTAAGTGGGAGAACTTGCAAAATAGCAGGGTGTTCAAATACTTATTTTCCTCACTGTACATTTGTTATGGCTTTAATACAAGTTGCCCAGCATACAAGTAGTTCTGATCTACAGACAGAATAGACATAGATGTGCTTTATCTGCATAGCTATACAAATTATCATTGTAAAGCTTACATAAAACAAGAACAACAGCGGTCCTAAAACCGAACCCTGTGGGACTCCACAAGAAACGGCCATTTGTTTTGAGGATTGATTACCTACAGCAACAAAATGTCTATTTTAACAAGTAGGACTTAAAACCATCCATAAAAAACCTTGCAGTTCTGTTAGTGAGAATTTTATGATTGACTACATTGGGCCGTATTCAGAAAAATACGCAAAACTAATTTCTGTGTAAAGGGTTAGTGCTCACTGATTATTATTACCCTCTTTCTTCTTGCAAAAGAAAAACAAAACTAACAACTTAAAATAATCCATCCCTTAGTAAAGGAAGGTTAAATGTCCTCCTGGGCATCGTCCTGCTGCCCTTCTTCAAGACACGGCACAGAGAGAAAGCTTTCATCAGGACACCACTGACTTCATCAATTCTCATCGGGAAGAGGCATTTCTATTTAAGCTCCATCTCAACACCCAATTTATCAATTTAATGATTTTTCTCTTCTCCTATGCTCTCTCATCTATGAACTAAATGTAGAATTTAAGGACACTGTGATGGGCTGGATGTGCAGGACTCGTTAATAAGCCAACAGAAGAAATGTGCGTTAGACTGTTAACATGCTGCAACTGCGGTCAAATCAGGACATGTGTGCTAACGAACTTCAGTCTGTATGGCTTCTTGGGACTGATGCAAAAAAAAAAGTATGTTTAATGAAATAATGGGTGAAAGGAATAGTTCACTAAAATGAAAATTGTGTTATTCTTCTGTTACCCTCATGTTGTTTCAGCTCCAATAAAGATGCACTTTTTCCACAATCTTAAACATGAGACAACAACATTAAATTGAAAAGTACAATTACACAATCCACAGAGAGAGAGAGAGAGAGAGAGAGAGAGAGAGAGAGAGAACTAAAGTCAGAATCATCTGAATGTTGGTACAAATGTACAAAGGTGTGTGTTTTTGTCTTCTTTTTTTTCTTTCTTTCTTTCTTGTTTATATAAATAGTTCCTGACATACAGCATCGCCCCAACCCATCACAAATCTCAGATCTGGACACAGAACAGTTCAACCATCTAAATCATGCAGAATAATGTGATTTTACTATGCTGTGTGCGCACTAAACCACATAAACCCAAAGCACCTTGCTGAAATCTTCTGCAATTATGGCCTTTTCTGCACTTCATCTGCAGCACAGAGACTCAGGAGTGGTGTGATAGTCACATTACAGCAGGCCGGCTCTGGTACACACATATACTGCCAAACACCTGAGCTTTGGCCCAAACATCAGTTACACCACCGCGTCTCTGTAGAGCACTGAGCAGCTCTAGTTATTGTTTCACGCAGGAGGCTGTAGATTATGCGCATGTATTAAAGATGACACTTTTACTTTCAAATATAGTTGCGAGTGGCAATTACCAGGGTCCGAGAAACAGTGTAAAATAAGAGTGAATGACCGCAGCAGAACACAGCTGTCATGTGCATGTGGCAAATTTCCATCATCTTCACCAAACAGTTGGTGAGTTTGAATATATTTCAGTCCCAGTGCCAACTATAGGCAGAATTGGATGAAAATTGGTGCATATCCTCAAAACATCCTCTTTTGAGAGTGTACCAAGTTTCATGCAGACTGAACTTTGCATTCAGGAGATACAGGCTAATTAGTCAACGTGGATCCTTTCTGACAAAAGATCTGACGGACAAAAACTCTTTGAAAAGCTTTTTGCCATGATGGACTGTAGAGGGAACCTGGACAAATTCAATGAGATCAAAGGATGAGATTGAAAAGGTACCTTTTTTTTTTAGAAAATGAAAAAAAATGCTTCAAGGAATTTAACAATGAGTCACACAAAACTAACTCAAATAAGTTTGAAACTGCATCTCAGAAAAAGATAAGCACTTGCTATGCAGTTCTCGCAAAGCACCATATCACACGTCATCAAGAGACTGAATACTATTAAAAAGTATGAGGAAACAGCAACTGAACTTCAATGAACTTTAAAGAGAGTTTGTCCAATCATGCATTATACATGTGGGTCACATACTGGTCTATAGAAGCCAGATTCACTGTACCAGTAGCATTTGCTGTTGTTGTCCAGAAGCTTCTCCACCATGTGTTCCACCCTCACAAACCAGCTGGGCACTGCTTTATAGATCAGCGGCGTGTCCGACCTGCAAAATAAAGGTTTTTTGTTTTTTTCCAATAATCAAAGATGCAATAAATGTGCCAGCTTCATATGGCAGGACTTGCAAACAATGGCAGATGGGAAGGCATGGTAAAATGGTTTGGGAAACCTACAGAGCAGTGCTCTTGAAGTAAAGTTTTCCAGTCATTTTTCTCCATAAACATTCTGCGTTTCACTGATAATGAAGAAACCTCTATGCGATTAATCATTTTAAAAGTTAAACCATTCAAAATATGTTTTTATTATAATTCTAGAATAATAAATTGCTTTTGCTTTGAGTATGTTCCAAAATACCACATATTATATATCATATAAATAATGAATCACTATGTCAGTTATTCAAAGCTAAGGGGAATAATGTACACAGTCTTTCATTTAATAACTAAAAGGGCATTGGTGTCTATTTTGGGACCTGAGCAGTAATGACTATGATTAGCACACAGTACTGAATTTGGATTAGTCATGTCTGACCGCTCGCTGAACGGTTTAAAAAGTGACAAAAACTATTTGAGATATCAGTGATGGATCCCTACATTCTACTTGTACCTAACAATTATTTAGAAAAATGATTTGTTTTACAGTTTCTAGAAAGATATTTGACTATTCTGGCCATTAATGCAATGATCAATCAACAGTTTTTAATCAACTATTTAGCTTTTTTCCTCGAGTTAGAGGTTGTATTACGTTAACCAGCTAACCAAGACCAGATGAACGAATCTTTTGTTGGTTGACCTTTACTGAATGATGAGCTTAAAGTGAAACTCTGTTCCCTGCTGGTTTCATGCTATGTTGTTTTTCTGACAGCAGTTTATAGCACCGTTCACACAGCAATCCCGGTAAATTACAGTAAAATTCCGTAACAGACCGACTTTACCGGTAACAGACCATATTCACACATCAGTTCCAGAATACCGGTAAACTCTGTGATGGTGTCATTAATCGGAGGTTTATGCCTTGTTTCTGAAGAAGTCTAGTTATTTTAACATACGTGACAGTATCACTAACTGTTGTTGACACATCTCTTCATCCGCCCGGATGAGGAGAAGCGCTTTAGTTTCGGTATCACTCCAATTTGAAGACATTCGACATATTTGAACAGGTCCTGTTCACACATGATCAGTTACTGGTAATTTACCAGTAAAGACTGTATGTGTGAAAGGGGCTAAAGATAACGGATGAGAAACATGTTTGACCTCTGTGAGACTCAGCATTAGCATTCTGAATCCCTCCTGATCGAGCGCCAATATCTGCTGCGCATTTACACGGACAAACCCCTTCAATACCCATACGGTGACAGGATGGGCAGAGCTCATAAGAGTCAATATGAGAGTGATTTATTGATGGCGTAAGCGTTGCATGACTTTCCCTTCTTGAGCGGGGTTAATGAGGCTGTGACCTCTGCCGGCAGACTCACGGTCATGTGAAGTGCTGAAGAAGCAGGGTCAGTATTGAGCACCATATGCTAATGCTCTCTATAGAGCACGCTATCGATTTAGCTTTACCCCGTCCAGAAGAGCTCACAGAACTGTGAGGTGCCATAGGTTGGGCTATGAGGAAAAAAACTTTGACAATAGTCAAGTAATCTGGATTTATGCTAAGTGATTTATTTGGTCAGCAGAACCAAACAGCTGATAGTGGTTAATAGATTAACAAAGTAAATTACAGGAAAACCCTATTTAAAAATCAGATCTATTTTCAATTTTTCACTAGGGCTGGGTATTTTTGATTCAATTTAATTCAAATCCGATTCAATATTGATTCATTTACATGGCAAATTTCCTCAAGGTAAAAATCTCTCCTAAATGATGTAAACTATACAGGGAACCCTGTCAGTCAGTTCATTACTATTGTATACAAATATCTAAAGGGCTGTGCAACTATTAATCGCGATTAATCGCATCCAAAATAAAAGTTTGTGTTTACATAATATATGTGTTTGTACTGTGTATAATTATTTTGTATATTTAAATACACACATATGCATGTATATATTTAAGAAATATGCATATATGCAAACTGTATATATATTTATACATTTTATACAATTATAATATATAATATATAATCTATATACAATTTATATTATATAGAAATATCACTATTTTATATATATAAATAACAAATTTTTCTTAAATATATAAATGCATGTGTGTGTATTTATATACACAACATAATTTTACGCAGTAAACACACACACACTTATTATGTAAACACAAACTTTTATTTTGGATGTGATTAATCGTTGCCCAGCCTTAATATATAGATAAGGAATTTTGTATAATAACTTAATAAATAGAGACGATCGGTTCATGAGCCGCTTGAACTGTCACGCCACATTAAAGAGCGCAAAAACATATTTATTGCTTGAATTTCATTATAAAACTGACAGAATTTGAAAACTGAGACTTGCCAAAAATATCAAAAGTATCAACTCAAAACTTATGGTGATTATTGGCAGGCAAATTATATTTAGTGAAGCTTTGTCCATTCATAAACTGAAAACAGCACAGATTAAAAGACTGAATCTTGGGATTTAAGATCACTATTGGTTCATCAGCCTTGCTAAACAATAATAATGACTCACATTAACTTATTAAACAGACAGCCCTTATTATGTGATTATATATTTATTTTAGTGTTGGGCAAAGATTAATCACGATTAATCGCATCCAAAATAAAAGTGTGTGTTTACATGATATATGCATGTTTACTGTGTATAATTATTTTGTATATATAGATATATGCATATATGTGTGTGTGTGTATTATATATACACACACACACACACATACATATATATATATATATATATATACACACACATACATACATACACATTTTATATATATATATACATACACACACACACATACATACACATACATACATAAATAAATATTTATTATAAAATAAATATTTTATATATAAATAACACATTTTTCATAAATAAATAAATAAATAAATAAATAAATAAATAAATAAATAAATAAATATAAACACAAACTTTTATTTTGGATGTGATTATTCGTTGCCCAGCATTCTTTTTTTCTTTTCTTTTTTATTGCATTATGCATTTAACAGATGTTTTTTATTCAAAGCAACTTACAAAAGAGGAGCAAAAACAATTTGTCAAAGAGCCAATGATATTCATAATATACAATGCCAGGTTTCCTGTATATTATGAATATTCTTGGCTCTTAGACAAACCGCTCAATTTCAATGGAAATAACTGGATTTCACCTGCAAAAATGTGCTGAATAAGGTTAAATGTGAGCAGAGTAAATGAAATCACGAACCTCCAGCAGAAAGGGTAGTTGTGCTTGACAGAGCCGGCGTTCACCAGACGCCCGTTCTCCTTCAGCCACTTGATGATGTTTTTGTCTGCATCCTGAAAGCATTGAGGACAGACAGAACAAAGTCTTGAAGCATGCAGTGGATAAAACCAGACAAAGTGTGACAATTAAAGAATAAAGATTTCTCTGGCGGCAGATACAGGCCTCGCTTTATGGCTTTATCTGCAGCAGGGCTCGACGCCAGCTGTACAAATGCATGAATCTCCTGCACGTTTCAATGACTGCCTTTCAACAAAAGTCATATTAATTCACTTTAATGAAAACATGTCCAGTGTGTCCTTGTGGCTGAATTGGCTTCCTGTCTCATGCATAATCGATTATAAGAACCTTTTCTTAACCTGTGAGACTTTTTGAAAGGTACCTGAATTCCTCCTGGAGAAAACTTTAACCTGTGAGGTCTTACATGAAACCACACCAGTGTTTACAAGCCTCACAACTCGTTTATCATCGCCAAACGGTCTTCATCCAACTGGCAGATTCAATGAAGGCTTCACGTTGAATTCCCATGACAATTTTTAAACACATTAGAAGCACAAATCCTGAGATATTTCGTTTAAAGTCTCATTTTAAAACTCGTTAAAACTCATCTTTAATCACCAAAATTACATATTTAAATGTTTTTTCCGTGAAAAAAACATCTTCATGCCTTAAAATATCTTGAATGTAACTCGACACCCTTGCCTCATTTAGTATGCGCGGTTCTATGAATATGCAAATGAGCCCCGCCTCCACTCACTCGCTCAGCTCAGAGATCCACTGGTTGACGATCACACGTTGATCTGATTGGTTACAAGGTAGTTTGTGACGTCAGAAACACCAGCGAATTCAAAGCGTGTTTTTGAGACTGTCTTTGGTTCACTGCAGTTTTAATGAGAAAATACTCAGCAATGCTGTCGACTTATGAATTTACACATGGTTTGTCTTAAAGCATATTAAACACACCACATAGACGCATAAACAACATTAAAAGCTGGATCTTCACCACAGGGGGACTTTAATAAAACATCAAAACTTTACTTTAGATTTATTTGTTGCATCCTATTGTGCCGTTCACTGATATTTTCCTCTAACTGAAATAATGCTTTTAAAATGTGAATTTTTAAAAACTCTGAAGAAAAAAAAATTGTATTTCAGCCGTTGACAGCACCTTAGTTTGGGATGGCATGAGGGAGTCAAAGATAACAGAACATGCATCGTTATTTCTGGGTGAACTATTGTTTTGCATAACCTACATAAGGTTTCAGACGCTAAAAAGTGTAAATTAGCAAACCCTCCAGTAATATGCACTCTGATTCAATATTCCCAAACTGTCAGGGAACACGTCTCTATCGGCTCTAATTCAAAGACACAGCTGGGATGTGTGAGCGCGGTAATGAGGCAAGAGAAACCAACTATGAGTGGCGAAATACAAAATGACAGAGCAGAACTATGAGGAAAGTTATTCTCGGGAAACAGAGCTCAGTTTCTCTGTCAATCGTCTGGCGCTGGGCTAAACTGCTGACATCATAGTCCCTCTGTCACCCAATCACACCTACACACCCGCTGAACGTCACGCTGGAGACTAGGAGTTTCCTTAAAGAGTGTGGAGCTGAACTGCTCCTGTGAGTGCTGGACTGCTCAAGTCTCCTCAGATGAACACTTCACTGCCAGAGACCAGTTCCACTGCAACACACTTTACCATTTTATATTACTGATACATTTCTATACGAAATGGCTATTGACCAAGAAACAAAGAGTTGTTGATTGGATTATGAAAAGTGAGCGCTGTATACCAGAATGAAGTCTGATCTGAATGTGACTGGCTGAACTACAGCACTGCCTTCCATATGTTCAAAAATGCTGATTCATTTAGAAACTAAGCAAGTGACTCTCTTTATGAATGGATCATTGAATCATTCACTTAACCAATTTGTTCACAATACAGATTCATTTAGAAACTAAGCAAGTGACTCTCTTTATGAATGGATCATTGAATTATTCACTCAACCAATTTGTTCAAAAAAAGGTTCAATACATGTTAAGTTTTCTCAAAGAAAACACATTTGGTTTTAATGAGGAAAAATAACCTAAACGAGGGCAGATTTGAACCCAGAACCTCTGATATGGTTAACAAAAGTTCTACCATGGGACCGTTTTATAGCGGATCTGTGAACATAATCACTGTCTTGAAGAATTTGTACTATATAAATGATTTTGATATAAGGATGGAACTATTGCATTAAAAATGTTTCTATAAATTCCATGTCTATAAATTAAACTCAATGTACTATTGAAATTGATTTCTTGATATCATAATGTTATTTTTTGTTCGTTTCGCCAAGTGTAGTGTAAATGATAGATATCATTATTATAAAAGATATCAGATATGGGTCACTTTTAAAAGAAGATGTAAGCACAGTCGTGAAAAAAGATCGGATATAGTCAAAAAATTGGAATTGGGCATCAAGACCTGCAGTGTAAATGCGGACAGCATCCGTACCTTCACGTACTGGCCAGCGAAGTGTGGGACCTCTGCGGTGAACACACCGGATGAGTCCACGGGGCAGATGGGAGCCGAGTCTCTCTGGATGATCTTATAGTCCATGCAGACGCGGTAATCATCCTGTGGACAGAGGAAACTTTCTGTGAAGTTCAAAACCTGAGATTCTGAGAGCACAGTGAAAGTGTTTCCCATGAATCAATGACAGAACACACTAGCAATGGGGAAAACAAACATCTGTCATATAACACACAAGAGAAATGAGCCCGATGATACGATCCTGCTCAAAGACGTTCCTGGAGCTCAAACAGTAGAGCGCTGGCGCTTGCAATGCCAAGGTCATGGGTTCGATTCCCAGGGAAAACAAGAACTGATAAGAATGTAAATGTGTATCTTGAAATGCAATGCAAGTCGCTTTGGATAAAAGCGTCTGCCAAATGCATAAATGTAGGGTGACCAAACGTCCTCTATTACCCCCGGTAAATACTGTCCGGGGTGTCCGGGAGGGGGTTATAAATTCATGAAAATGTCCGGTTTTCACTGTTTTTCTTGGGACCATTAAGCGTGTACTTTAAATTGACTGGCACTTGCCTTTGCACACAAAACATATGAAACCAGCTTCAGCTTCGCCCCGTCTTCTTATAATCAGCGTGATCCTCCAACCGCAGCGGTACCAAGCAGAGAGCACATCAGAAAACAGAGGTCTGTGTGTGTGTGTATGTGTGTGTGTGTGTGTGTGTGTGTGTTCATCTCAGCCTCATTGGTCTGTCACTGCTCGTCAATGTCAGAATATTTGAATGACCAATCAAAACAAAGTAGGCGGACTTTGTTCACAGAATTTTAGCAGCGTGACTCGAGTCTACGCTTCCGTTTACGGTTAAGTGTGAGATAAGATGTAAGTAGCTAACAGCGTAAAAAAAAAAAAAAAAAGCCCAAATGTAAATTCACAGATGATTTACAGAGAAAATTCCCAAATAAAGGTGCTAGTGACCTAGAAGCCCACACAAGGAAAGGAAAGTAAAGGCTACAAGAGAACATCAGGAGGATTGAAATGTTTTTTTACTGAAATAGTATAGTAGATTTTTTCTTTTATTTCAACCTATGGCCATGAAAAGAAATAGTGTCATGTAAAAGGTGTTAAAATATCATTCTATTGTTGCGGGCCAAACGTTGAATGGAAAGGATGTATTTCTTTATGTATTAAAGTACAATAACATAGTTGCAAGGTTGTGAATGCATTTGTCAAGTATTTTTTGATGCATTCACCCCTCAACCACGCCCCCCACCCTTAGCCACGCCTCCCCAAACCACACCCCCACCCATCAACCACGCCCCCGTCCTCTTTTCTGAAAACTAAAATATGGTCACCCAACATAAATGTAAATTGTAAACGTAAAGCCACGTCCATGTAGAACTGAAATGCAAAACAACCTGAGGACATCAGCTGTAGATTCTGTTAAACTAACACTGACACTGTGTGTCACTATCCACAATGATGAACTGCAAAAACAAAACGCTGAGTGTTCACCCTTCACTTTAATCCTGTTTGAGGTTTGACCGACCGCTAAACTACAGTAATACTGATTTACAGCAGTGTTTCCCAACCTCTGTGCCGCGGCCGTGGAACATTATCAAATTCCCAAAAATAAAAATAAATGCTACAAATAAGAATATATATCTATAATTGCGCTGTTGGGCCAAAACATTGAATCTCTCTATATTTTGTCATTGTTTTATAAAATGAATGCTGTTGGTCATCCTTCACATCTGTATGTGGGTTTTACAAATATTTAACGGTAACACTTTACAATACGGTTCATTAGTTAACATTAGTTAACTGCCTTAGTTAACATGAACTAAGAATGAATAATACTTTTACAGCATCTTAGTTAATATTAATTTCTACTAATTAAGTTACTACTACGTTATAAAATCAATAGTTGTCTTTGTTAACATTAGTTAACGCACTGTAAACTAACATGAACAAACAATGAACAGCTGTATTTTTATTAATTAACATTAATAAAGATTAATAAATACTGTAACAAAAGTTTTGCTCATTGTTAGTAAATACATTAATGTTAACTAATGAACCTTATTGTAAAGTGTTACCATGTTGGTAACACTTTACAATAAGGTTCATTAGTTAACATTAGTTAACTACATTAGTTAGCATGAACTAATAATGAACTGCACTTACACAGCATTTATCAATCTTTGTTAATGTTAATTTCAACATTTACTAATACTTTATTAAAATCATGTTAACATTAGTTAATGCACTGTGAACTAACATGAACAAACAATAAACAGCTGGATTACTAACTTTAAAAAAGATTAACAAATACAGTAACAAATGTATTGCTCATGGTTAGTTCGTGTTAGTTAAAACATTAACGTTAACTAATGAACCTTATTGTAAAGTGTTGCCGTTATGTTTTTATTAGTGCTGTCAAACGATTAAAATATTTAATCGTGATTAATCGCATTAATGTCATAGTTAACTCGCAATTAATCGCACATTTTTATCTATTCTAAACGTCCCTTGATTTATTTTGTCACATTATTTTTTTCTCATTTTAATGCTCTTATCAACATGGAGAAGTGGATCGGCTTGCTTTGTGCAAATGCTTTTTTATTGAAAACAACACTGGCTTATACTGTAGTGTTCAGTTTCACACTAACATTCTCACTCGGAGCAAATAATCGCATCAGAGAGTACTTGGCCATCCAGTGGTGTTTCAGACTGGACGCGCTGCGATGATCGCTCAGTTCACAACGACGAAACACACAGATCTTGGTCTTGTCAAGGGAACCATTTGGCAACTTTTTAAAAGTAAACTTTCCATTCAGAATCTTGGCATCCATTTCGGCGTCTCGTGCTCATCATTCATCCACTCAAAACGTAGCGTTAGCCTACGACTCTTCGGCCGGCTCGCGAGCCCAAACAAGTGTGTGTGGCGTGCCTGTCGTTTTGTGTCCGGTCTAGCTAGATCCGGTGTGGTGTTGTAGTTTTTCTAACGTTACTTGTTGTTGCAACAGCATGTGAAAAAAAACTACAAAGTTTGCTAGGCCAAAAAGAACGTTAATCTCGCAATAAAAAAATGTACGCCGTTTAAATGGGTTTGCGTTAACGCCGTTAATAACGCGTTTAACTGACAGCACTAGTTTTTATATAGTGGTGTGCCGTGGCCAAAAAAGGGTTTGGAAACACAGATTTACAGCACAGTGACGTCTGACGACTCCAGGACATCTGTGTCCTTTACTGTGCGTTCTGGCTGTTCTCCTGTAATGAATCATTCAGCTCATGTGCATAACAATAGCTCTTCCTGTAGGATTTCTCCATTTTTAGCATCATCTGTTTGTCTTTCTCCCTTCAAGAGTTCTGCTGTGAGAAGACGACGGACCAGGGTTCACGTCGGTCGCTCTCAAGCCTTCGGGCCAGACGTGAGATGAGCTTCTCAGCAAAGGCTTCGTCCCGTCACTCTTCTTAATAAACCGCTTCAACTGCGCTTCAAGGTTTATCTAACGACCCCAAGACTTTCTTCAGCTGTCCTGATGGGAACTGTTCAAGGGCGTCTTGGAGCTGCTTTTTGGTTTTCTTACAATTGAAATAATTTAACTGAAAATACTTTTTTTCCACAGAATGGGAATGATGACTCCCTAATTTCGACTGCACATTGATGGATGATTTAAGAAAAGAAAAATCATATGACGTGGAGAACTTTAGAAGTAATTTAGGTCACACTTTATTTTAAGGTGTCATTGTTACAGTGTAATTATATATTTAAGTACTGAGTAATATTAATTAACTACATGTACTTACTATAGGGTTAGGGTAGGATTAGGGTTTGGTTGAGGGTTAGTTGAATCTAATTATGTATAATTTACTGTTATTACTATGGAAAGTACAAGTAACATATGTAACAAGGACACTAAAATAAAGTGTTACCGTAATTTATTATTATTGATCATTGTAATTATTCAAACTCAATTTACCCCAGTCATTGTAGAGCCTTCTGTTATTGTATACCATTACTCAATAAAGCAACATTACACCGTGTCCTAACCAGAAGCGAGGCGTGATAAAAGGTTTCTATGTTAATCAGATGTTTTGTCCTATCCAGCTGGCGATGTGGAACGATTCTATTTTAGAAACGGTTTCTGGAACAAGAACATATCAGCTATGACAATGATAATCTTAGGTACTGGTTACGTGCTTTATTTAAATGTTAAAAGCATCTAATATGAGTTTGAATACAATTCTTTGTGACCTCTATGGCTACACTGACAAATCGACAAAATGATAATTCACTTGTATTCAAAGATAGTTTCAGTCACTCTGTGTGTTTTTTTTAATCATGGTGCAATATTTGTGGACTTTATTATATACTTATCGATTTCACTGCGAGAGCCGTGCACTTGCAGAGACTCCGCCCACACGCTCTTCTGATTGGATGTGATTTTACATGGATTCGGTTGTGAGTGCAGTGCGCTTAGCTTACAGACTCCGCCCACACGCTCTTCTGATTGGCTGTGATTTTTGATCGCTTTGACTGTGAGTGCAGTGAGCTTGCAAAGAGACTCCGCCCACACGCTCTTCTGATTGGCTGTGATTTTTGATTGATTTGACTGTGAATGCAGTGCGCTTGCAGAGACTCCGCCCACATGCTCTTCTGATTGGCTGTGACTTTTGAATGATTTTGGTTGCGAGTGCAGTGTGCTTGCAGAGACTCCGCCCACATGCTCTTCTGATTGGCTGTGACTTTTGAATAATTTTGTTGCGAGTGCAGTGTGCTTGCAGAGACTCCGCCCACATGCTCTTCTGATTGGTTGTGACTTTTGAATGATTTTGGTTGCGAGTGCAGTGCGCTTGCAGAGACTCCGCCCACATGCTCTTCTGATTGGCTGTGACTTTTGAATGATTTTGTTGCGAGTGCAGTGTGCTTGCAGAGACTCCGCCCACATGCTCTTCTGATTGGCTGTGACTTTTGAATGATTTTGTTGCGAGTGCAGTGTGTTTGCAGAGACTCCGCCCACATGCTCTTCTGATTGGCTGTGACTTGATTGATTTAATTGGGAATGCAGTGTGCTTTCAGAGAGACTCTGTTGCTGGAATCTTATCGCATTGCATCTGGTTAGGACACGGTTTTACCCACAATCCCTGAAGCACACAATTGAATGCAAGTACAATATCAGAAGTGACTTACAGCTCCAAAGTACGGGGCCTGATGAACCACTCCTGTCCCGTCATCATCACGCACGTAGTTATCAACCACCACAGAGAATGCCCCACTCTCCTTACACTGAGAAGACAAACAAGCATTCGTCAAGGTCACATTTAACAGATGAAGAGCTTTAAACAGAAAGACTTGTCATATCATGGTCATTTTCAAAAAACAACAACAATTACCGTAAAACTTCAAATAATAGCCGAGTCCCAAATAGACGCCTGTCTCTTTTAAACGCCCGGTGTGACGACAGGTTTGGGTAAATAAACGCTGGTCTCAAATAGAGGCCTGGTCGGTTTTTTTGTTTCGGTTTGTATTTAATCTTCTAAAACCTGTCAGATCATCTTTTTAAACCAGTTCTATGGTGCAGATTGCGCACGCAAGAGAGCCGTGCGCATCTGTGCGGGAGCTGTTAGTGCAAGCAAGGCGGAGAGGGAGAAGTGGACGGGAGCGACGAGGAGGAATTCGCCAATGAACTTGTAGTTGAGGTGTATCGCGGTGAAGATGATAGTAATGAATGTTTGCTTTATGCTGCCAATAATCTCGCACACAAGACGAGAAGCGCCACGCTGCGTCAATGACAACTCGAGGTATTATGATATTATCTATTCATTCAGTTAACGGACGCTCTGAGGTAAAGTGTTCAGACTGCAGACTTAGCAACGATTGTATTTAATTGTACAGTACAACCATAACATAGTACAGTACATACATTATATTAACTCCATAATGTCCTTAAACATAAAAAATATTGCTGGCCATAAACTGAGCAAGTGCGCGACCGGTGTGTGATATCGTTACCTCGAGTTGTCCTAGACGTCACGTGACACGGCGCAATATAATGTAATTCTTACATTAACTGATTTGTTAAACACATTCGAATAATAAATAAAACGTAATATAATGTGGTAAACTCTTACTGTCTGTCAGCCTAAATTCTATGGATATGCTACACTCAATGAACAACATCAATACTGAATTAAAGGCCTGTCTCTTATAGACGCCTGTCTCAAATACAAGCCGGTGCAATTCGGCGATTTGGGAAAATAAAAGCCCGGGCTATTATTTGAAGTTTTACGGTATATACTTTTTAACCACAAGTGCCCGTCTTGTACCATCTCTGAGATGCGTCACGTCATCTATCTAAGTTATTTGTCTGTATTCTCCGGTTCAAAAAAGGGGAAGGGCGAAAAATGTCATCTCATTTCCTCCTCCAACTTCAAAATCATCCGACATCTTTGTTTTAATTTATTATTATTTTTATTTTTTTCGTGACCTTTCCAACGTGATGACGTAATACGTAGCGCATCTCAGAGATGGTACAAGACGAGCATTTGTGGTTAAAAAGTATATATGCATTTGTTTTTTAGAAAATGGCCGATCGTTTCGCTAGATAAGACCCTTGTTTCTCAACTGGGATCGTGTTGAGACTTTGATGCTGCATTGAGACGGACATTGTAACCTTTGAACATTGGTATAGTTGGTTGTCATTGAAGTCCATTATATGGAGAAAAATCCTGGAATGTTTTCCTCAAAAACCTTAATTTCTTTTCGACTGAAGAAAGAAAGACATGGATATCTTGGATGACATCGGGGTGAGTAAATTATCAGCAAACATTTTTTGAAAGTGAACTAATCCTTTAAGTTTGATCTCTTTTCAAAGACTACACATGGCAGATTATTGCTGAAGTTAAAAAAAGTAAAAAAAAAAAGGGAAAAGTTTGTTACGAAAAATGAAAAATTAAATATATATTTTCAAAAACATGTTTTCCTCTAAAACTGTGAGAAAATCAAAACCATAAATCTAAACAAGTTGTGTTAAAATTTTGAGCCTGATATCTCAAAAAATGAGCTTTCAGTGAGATGTTGTTCGGCTGCAGTACCAAACGCTTCCACTAGAGGAACTTCGTCTCACATTAATTTCTAATGCGCTAATTTTTGACAGCGAGGAGCACAAGTGTGACTATTTTTTTCAGGACCATTTAACCTGTTCGAATCTCATCCATGATTTTTTTTTTTTTTTTCACCTTTACCAAGTTTTGTACCATTGCGATGAAGAAAAATATATATAAAAAAATTCAGTCAAAAACCGCACCAGAGGGTTTGTTGTCCCAAAAAAATGTCATTCTGTCAAGTCAAGTCAAGTCAAGTCAAGTCAAGTCAAGTTTATTTATATAGCGCTTTTCACAACACAGGTTGTATCAAAGCAGCTTCACAGTATTAAATTAAAATAATACATCAATGTTTGTTTCTAGTGGAACGTCTACGTTTGGTAATGCTGATCAATAGTATTGTTGATTGATTAATTAAATTAAATATCCCCAAATATCCCCAACTGAGCAAGCCAAAGGCAACAGTGGCAAGGAACCGAAAAACTCCATCAGGTGACCTAATGGAGAAAAAAAAACCTTGGGAGAACCCGGGCTCAGTCGGGGGCCAGTTCTCCTCTGGCGTTTATGAACTAGAGGTCGGATTGTAGTTTGAACTGTAAGATTAAGAATATTATATGAATGCCTGGCTGAAAAGATGCGTCTTTAATCTAGTTTTAAACTGGGAGAGCGAGTCTGAGCAACGAACAGTATCAGGAAGGCCAGAGTTTTGGAGCTAAATGTGAAAATGCTCTCCCTCCTTTGGTGGATCTGGATATCCTAGGTATGACCAAAAGCCTCGAATTTAGTGATCTTAAAGAGCGCGATGGATTATAGGGCGATGGAAGATCGGTTAAATAGACTGGAGCTAAGCCGTTTAGGGCTATATAAGTCAGTAGCAATACCTTGTAATTAATACGGGACTTTATAGGTAACCAATGTAGTGATGATAAAATCGGTGTTATATGATCATATTTTCTTGATCTAGTTAGAACTCTAGGACTAACTGTAGCTTGTTTATTGAGGATGCAGGACAACCAGCAAATAAAGCATTACAGTAATCTAGTCTCGAGGTCATGAATGCATGAACTAACTTTTCTGCATCAGAAACTGATGGCATGTTACGTAACTTAGCAATGTTTCTAAGGTGGAAAATTCTGTCAGTATTTCCTCAATCTATGTTCACTCTAAAGAGACGTGAGAGTACGAGATGCAGCATTACACGGTTTACCTTGATGAAGTACTCAAAAAGAGGCTTGTATTTTTTGCCCTTCAGGTTCTTGCCAGGAAATCTATAAAACAAAAACACACTTTATCAGCACTGAACTATAACAGCACAGCGGTTGGAGAATTACTGGAATAACTGAAACATAAGGCCAAAAAACTCTCTGACCTTTCCGGATATGAACACTTACAAGGGTCTTTGATTGATCAATACAGAAAAACAGGTGAGAATTTAATTGAGTTGTGAACAGTCAAGTCACCTTTATTTATATAGCGCTTCTAACAAAATAGATTGTTTCAAAGCAGCTTTACAGTGATAATAGAAAAAGAGCCACAGAACACACGTCTAACACACACATTCTCACACAAAACTGGTCTGAATGTCTTTAATGACACTTTAACGATGCTGTTTTGAAGCTGCTAAATTGACTGTAACTGCATGTAAAAGAGTGACCAGCACCGTCTTCATAATTTCTCATTTTTTGCGTTCAACAGATGAAGGAGCACAAAGAAAACACCATCCAGGATTGGAATATGGTGTGGTGAGTAAATTAATGACTTGTTTTAACACAAACATTAAGACGTGCAGTGAAATCAGCTCTACTCTTGCTCCTCATTCCAGTCACAGCATCACCTCCTGAAGAACTTTCATCAAGAGCAGAGATATTAATCAATAATAGCAGTTCGGCTCAGGACTAATCCCACAATACCTCAGCTTACTGTTATCAGCCCTGCACACTGCTCAGAGAACACACACTCTCTCACAAAAAAAAAAAAAACACAATCACACAGATACAATAACACACTCACACAATCATATAAAATCACACACAATCACACTCACTCACACACCCCAGTTACCTCTGTAAACAAAGACTCTACTCTATTATAAGGAGGTGAGATGAAAATGTCATTGAAACTTTTCTGAAGAAAGTTCCCTTCAGATATACATTCATTTAACTATGAAAGCGCAAACCTGTAGAAATCGTGTTTTTACTTCAGTTGAATCACGGCCTTTTGAAGTTTAATAATCACAGTGAGCCATATCTATAGTCCTGTTATTCTGTCCCCAGATTTAAGACCTTTTGAATTGATAATTAAGCCTTTTCTAATACCATTTAATATATTAAAGACTATTTAAGGCGTTACATTTGATCAAACTGAGTTTAAAGGGCACCTATTATGCAAAATTAACTTTTACATGGTGTTTGAACATAAATGCGTGTTGGCAGTGTGTGTACACAACCACCCTATAATGATAAAAATCCACCCAGTGCTTTTTTTTTTAAATCTCCATAAATCGTAAGCACTGTCTCAGAATAAGCCGTTCTCAGATTCAGGGCAATGTGAAATCCCTTTGCACAAGCCCCGCCCACGACTGTTGATTGACACTGCAGTTTGAGCATAGCCCCGCCCTGAGTGAGCTGGACACAAGCCCCGCCCACGACTGTTGATTGACACTGCAGTTTGAGCACAGCCCCGCATGAGTGAGCTGGACACAAGCCCCGCCCACGACTGTTGATTGACACTGCAGTTTGAGCATAGCCCCGCCCTGAGTGAGCTGGACACAAGCCCCGCCCACGACTGTTGATTGACACTGCAGTTTGAGCACAGCCCCGCATGAGTGAGCTGGACAGTTTATTAAGCACCCACTGAAAAGGTGTGTATATATTTATTTACTGTTAGTTGTAACGAGTGTTTTGTGTACTTCGCTGTGTATGTTCCATGACAATGAAAGGGAGAGAGAGAGAGTTTATGGATAAGACTTCTAGTTTAATGCGCACTTCTTATGCTGTGTTTACTCAGCTCTTACAGTGATTCTCTGGAGTAAAACTAACACTTCATCTTTTGTGTGATGTACAATAAACTTCACTGAACTCGTCAGTATATTTTGATCATTCAGACGGGGTTTGCTACAGCAGGTTTGTATTAATAGTGGATAAAAGCAGATGACAAATAAGTTATAACTGTAATTAAACTAACCTATACCTGTTCTATCTCTGTACAGCGTATATTCTCTGGCTCTGTAGGCATTACTGTGCAACTCCGGGTCGAAATGAACAACGCTACTGAGAGTTTCTGTTTTAATATTATCAGATGAGATTGTCCTGAGCTCATGAGGCTCCTCCCCCTGTTCCGGCAGCAGCAGCTCATTTGCATTTAAAGGGATACACACTTAAAACTGAGCCGCAAAAAATGACAATTTAAACATGCTGTAAAAAATGATCTGTTGGGTCTTTTGAGCTAAATCTTCACACACACACACTCTGGGGACATCAGTGACTTATTTTACATCTTGTGAAAAGGGGCATAATAGGTGCCCTTTAAGTCTTTTTAAGGACCCAGTCATACACACTCATTCACTCTGGCCAAGAGAAACATACACACACATACACAAACACGCACACACTCACTAACATACACTCACTCGTCAGGTGATATACTACGCATTCTCTCTGGACAATAGAAACTTCAGGACGCAGGGTTTTCTTTATAAACAAGGAAGTGACATCATCGTGTGTTTCAGAGTCTGCACTAATAAACTCACTTGTCCAGAATGGTGTATTCAGCATCCGTTTTGAAGAGAGCGACGAGTCTGGCCTCCATCATGATGTAAACCTTCTGCGAGCTGTTATCTGACACACATTACAGATGACAAACACAGAAATCAAAACATTGGTTAGGGGTAAGATGTGTCAGCTGTGTCTTATATAGATGTTATCTGAGACACATTACACATGATAAGAGACAAACGCAGTGATCAAAACATTAATGAACAAGCAGATGGTTAGGGGTAAGATGTGCCAGCTGTGTCCCTTATTCCTGCGCCCCATGAAGCTTTGCGTGAATTATGGGTGTGACTTCCGTTAAGCTGTAAACTATCAGAGAAAGACTCGCTCTATGAACAAAATAATACTTTTTTAAAAACTGGGTATAATGAGAGGACTATTCTACTCACCCCTTCAACCATCGAACACTAAAAGGACATTTAAAGGTGTAAAAGCATCAACAAAGTACTTTCAACACATGAATAACCCCAAAGAGTGATTCTTTACACAGGACCAAAAC
>NC_138245.1:2027360-2119860 GCF_964197995.2 Scardinius erythrophthalmus
CGTCTCTCTCCTGCAGCAGAGGAAGAGCTGGTGACTCCACAGGCTCACGGCGCCCCCTGTCAGTCACTGCAGGAACCACAGCACCAACTGGGTCAGGCTTTAAGGGCCTTGCACACTGAGCGCAACCTTTCCGCATTCGTCATTCGGTGGCTCTTGTTAATGACCTGCTTTGAGCTCGGAAGCACACAGTGAGCCATATCTATAGTCCTGTTATTCTGTCCCTGAATGTAAGACCTCTTGAAATTATAATTAAGACTATTCTAATACCATTTAATATATTAAAGACTACTCATGGCCTTATATTTGATCAAACTGAACTTAAGTCTTTTTAAGGACCCAGTCACACACACTCGTCAGGTGATTTACTACACAATTAGGCCAAGAGAAACATTGCGCTCTATAATAAATAAAACTTGACTTGAGGACAGATTAAAGTGAGCAGCGCATCAGAACAACGGAGCGGTTCACACACACTCGCCACTCAGGGTTGTTTATGCTAATGATCTTTCAGAGCTATATCTATATTTTTATCTAGAGCTAAAAGTGCTTCATTCAAGACTTCTGTGTTCCGTTACACCCCAAATGTATATACGGTGCGATTTGCTACCCTCCGGTCTAAACACTTAATTCTTAATTTTCAACATTGATAATAATCATAAATGTTTCTTAAGCATCAGATCCTCATATTAGAGTGATTTCTGAAGGATCATGTGACACTGAAGACTGGAGTAATGATGCTGAACATTCAGCTTCGATCACAGGAATAAATAGAAATAATAGATAATGGAAATCTTTATCTTAAAAATATTCATAATATTTAACAATATGACTGGACTTTTTTGTACTTTTAATCAAATAAATGCAGCCTTGGTGAGCTTAAGACACATTAAAACTAGTGCTGTCAGTTAAACGCGTTATTAACGGCGTTAACGCAAACCCATTTTAACCGCGTACATTTTTTTATCGCGAGATTAACGTTCTTTTTGGCCTAGCAAACTTTGTAGTTTTTTTCACATGCTGTTGCAACAACAAGTAACGTTAGAAAAACTACAACACCACACCGGATCTAGCTAGACCGGACACAAAACGACAGGCACGCCACACACACTTGTTTGGGCTCGCGAGCCGGCCGAAGAGTCGTAGGCTAACGTTACGTTTTGAGTGGATGAATGATGAGCGCGAGACGCCGAAATGGATGCCAAGATTCTGAATGGAAAGTTTACTTTTAAAAAGTTGCCAAATGGTTCCCTTGACAAGACCAAGATCTGTGTGTTTCGTCGTTGTGAACTGAGCGATCATCGCAGCGCGTCCAGTCTGAAACACCACTGGATGGCCAAGTACTCTCTGATGCGATTATTTGCTCCGAGTGAGAATGTTAGTGTGAAACTGAACACTACAGTATAAGCCAATGTTGTTTTCAATAAAAAAGCATCTGCACAAAGCAAGCCGATCCACTTTTCCATGTTGATAAGAGCATTAAAATGAGAAAAAAAATAATGTGACAAAAAGAAATCAAGGGACGTTTAGAATAGATAAAAATGTGCGATTAATTGGGAGTTAACTATGACATTAATGCGATTAATCGCGATTAAATATTTTAATCGTTTGACAGCACTAATAAAAACATTAAAAATCTTACCGATCCCAAACGTCTGAACGGCAGTGCTTGTAGTCTAATGGCTATCCAGTTGTTAATGTATATAACTTAATTTTTGCTTCCACATAACTGCAGATGAAGCGCACCTTTGACCTTGACGTAGCTGAGGTCGGGGTTGACGCAGAGGGCCAGGTTGCTGGGAAGGGTCCAGGGTGTGGTGGTCCACGCGATGAAACTCACGGTCTCGTCCTCCACGAGAGGGAAGGACACGATCACAGACGGATCCTGCACATCCTGAGGAGCAAATCAAGCCCTTTACACAGATGAACACCACAGACGAGTGAGGACATGGAGAACAACAGAGAGCTTCACACACTTTCAGCAGGGCTGCACGATATTGAAGAAAAATGCAATAATGCGATATTCGATACGATAATGCTTTAAATGTGTAAAATAAATTTAAATTATCTTAAAAATATATTTACAATTATTATTATTAATGTTTCACATTCTTTTTGTGACAAGAAAACATCCCTACAGCTTCTGACAGTGAACATCAGAGTTTTACTATATATAAAAAGTGTTATTTTAACATCAGTGGGGTTCAGGTTATCCTACATTAGGGTTATTCAACAACAGAAGCTGAATAATCAGATGTAAAAATAAACACTGCTTAGTTTTTAATGTATGAATTAAATATATACTGATTCTTTTTAAAGCTACAAAAGTTATTCAGCCGAGAGCAGAGAGTGATTTTCTCTTTGTCTTTTGTTCATGACCCATGAACGATAAAATACATACGATAGTTGCGTTAAATACATTTGAGATACTTCGATAATTTCGATATATTGTGCAGCCCTACTTTTCAGCATCATTACTCCAGTCTTCAGTGTCACATGATCCTTCAGAAATCATTCTGATATGATGATTTGATGCTCAAGAAACATTTATAATTATTATTATCAATGTTGAAAACAGATATATACACTTTTTTTTTTCAGGATTCTTTGATGAATAGTAAGTTCTATTTCGTTTATTTGAAATATAATCTTTTATAACATTATAAATGTCTTTACTGCCACTTTTGATCAATATAATTCATCCTTGCTGAATAAAAGTATTGATTTATTTTACCCCCCCCCCCCCCCCAAACTCTTGAACGGTAGTGAATAATGTTACAAAGGCTTTCTATTACAGATAAATGCTGTTCTTTTGAACTTTCTGTTCATCAAAGATCCAGTGATGACTTGGAGAACATCAGTGAGCTCAGCATCATCTTGACCTTGTAATTCTGATTGGCCTCGAAGTTGGAGAGCGGTGTGTTGCAGGCGGTGGAGAACGGCATGACCTTCACCCCACGATACACCAGACCCGTGTCGAACAGCTGCTTAAACACCCACCTGAAACACAACACAACAACCCTCGCGTCACGTCACGTGTGTCCAGCTGCCATTATATCTAATCAATGTAAACGCTGAAAACTGAAAGTTGGCTTATCTTATTTTAGGGATGAAATTTTAGGCCGATACCGATAACCGATAATTCTTTATATTTGAAAGCCGATAACCGATATATTGGCCGATAAATCTAAATCTAATTTTATATATAATTTTTTGAGAGCCTTATTACAAAACAAGTCTCATCATTTAAATCAATGTCCCAAACACACAATTATAATGTTCTCATTATCATTTTATGTAGCCAATATGACACACTTGTGTTGCACTTTACTGTATTTTCCTTTTTTGAAGTGATTTCATTCATATTTCAAGCAGTTCAGGACCATCATGTTGAACAGTGCGCATCTGAAGCGTCTCAGCTGAAGGAAATAATACATTATTTATCAATCTAAATTAATCGGACAGATTTTTTTATTGGGCCGACAACGATAACATTTAACATTAACTTATATTGGCCCGATAGCGATATGGTGGCCGATATATCGTGCATCACTATATTATTTATAGATCAAGTGTCCTCTAAAAATACAATAAAAGTGTTCAAAAATCATCTGTTGGTTTAAATGGTTTTCTGTCTTGCATTTTACCTTTTCAAATGATGGACTTGGAAAATAGCAAAAATAAGTTAATGCAACCTATTATTTCTGTTAATAAGACAATTATTAAGTTATTTGGTTAAGTTATTAGGTTAAGTTTTTAAGTTAATGCAACCTATTTTTTCTGTTAATAAGGCAATAATTAAGTTATTAGGTTAGGTTATTAAGTTAATGCAACCTATTATTTCTGTTAATAAGACAATTATTAGGTTATTAGGTTATGTTATTAAGTTAATGCAACCTACTATTTCTGTTTACTAATAAGAAATAAAGTTTAAGTTTATGCAACCTATTATTTCTGTTAATGAGACAATTATTAAGTTATTAGGCTATGTTATTAATTTATTAGTTTACGTTTTTAAGTTAATGCAGCCTATTATTTCTGTTAATAAGACAATTATTAGGTTATTAGGTTAAGTTTTTAAGTTAATGCAACCTATTATTTCTGTTAATAAGACAATTATTAAGTTATTTGGTTAAGTTATTAGGTTAAGTTTTTAAGTTAATGCAACCTATTACTTCTGTTTACTAATAAGAAATACAGTTAGTTTAAGTTAATGCAACCTATTATTTCTGTTAATAAGACAATAATTAAGTTATTAGGTTAGGTTATTAAGTTAAAGGGACAGTAAGTGGGATTTTCTCCCATCTAGCGGTGAAATTGTATTTTGCAATCAAATGAATAGTGCTCTCTAGCGCCTCGCATTTTCAAATGTGTGTTGCATCTACGGTAGCCATTATGTACCAAAAAGCTATGACAGGATGTCCTCTAATAGCACTTCATGGAGTTTTCCCTTCGGGTGAACTGGTTTATTTCAAACAAACTACAACTTGACACAACGAACAAACGAATGTTACAGTTTTGAACAAACAAAACTTACAACCTTGTTTATAGGGCCTTCTCTACTTTACTCAATAGTAGAGATACTACTTTGATACTATACCTTGAAATGTGCTGGTGTTTATTTATTTATTTATTTATTTTTTTTATGTGCACAAATAAATGACAGGTACCATAAGATTTTCTTCTTGCTGTTCCTTTTTTTTTCTTCGTTCATGCATGTTACGAATGCATGAATGAATGAATGAATGAAACATTTATGTATGACTTGAGCAATAAATAAAGAAATAAATAAATAAATAAATGTATCAATTTTCAATACCACAGGGAAGAACTTATAGGCCTACTGTCATATAGATATTTTTATCTATTATTTTCTTTTTTTTTTTGTCCATCCATTTAAAATCTAGGAAATCATTACTTTTTTCTGAAGAGATCACTTTACATAATGACATATTAAATTAAGGCTTTTTATTCATATATAAACATTGCTCAATTACCATTGCAAATCTCACCTAAATGTTTGCTCACTCAGTGTATGGGATAATTATTGGGATAATGTGATAATTATTGGGATAATTTTGTTATAATTGCACAAGATAGCTTGTTTTTACTATATTTTATGTAGCCTAATAATTTAGTAAATCAGTAAATCTCCAAATTAATGTAGAAACATCATAAAGACAGTATATTTCAAATAATTGTTTAATGGCATATTTTTATGAATGAAGTGTTATTTGATTCTGATGTCACTGCTGCACTGTCACATGTGGATCCCACACGCGTCCCGTTTTCTCACAACTCTTAACGTTCATTTAAGACTTTATTTAACTAATTTAAGACTGCTCTGATGAGGATACTCAAAGCGAAAGCGCGAAAGAGAAGTCGAGTCTGGCGCGCGTCGTGTCAGCATCACAGACAGCGCATTCTCTTTTGTATTTTCTTGCTTGCATGGTTAGAAGCATTTGCATGAAGAAGAACGTGATTATATAATGTAACGCTAGCCAAAGGATGACAGAAAAAACAATGCTGCTTTAATTGCGTTAAATATTTTTAACGTGTTAAACTGAAAAACATTAATCGCACGCATTGCATTGACAGCAGCCCGGACATAACCGATGTGTTTATGTGAATGCGCGGCAAGACGGACGTTGTGACAATGTTTTCGTGTGTATTTGACTGTAAGCGCATCAATGAAAAATAGGCAGCTTTATGTGGACGCACTGGGAATAAGGCACGGGAATAAAATCACACGCAAACGCAACCTCCGCAATTCAACGCCGAAAACTTATGATTTGCATTTTTATTATAAATTTGTGCGCATTATTTGTTGTTATTAGAGACTTCCGACGATCCGAGATTGATGGTAAAAAATGTTTTTTTTACACAGCACCCCTGCTCTCGCCAGAAGCACCCCAGGGTGCCGCGTCACCCCGCTGGGAAACGCTGGTCTATATAGGCTAATAAAAAAAAATAAAAAAAAGCCTGTAATTAGACCTTAACATTGACTTACCTGTCGAGAAGAAAGCAGGAAACTTCAGCGTCTCTTTTGAAAGCTTTCTCCTGTATTAGCTATCCCGACATTATAATAACCCTTGTTTTTGTAATCTCCGATCACGTTTCCTTTTACGGTCTTATTGTGGACTTTTTTCGACAAAGAGGACTCGTTATCCTGTGACTTAACCGTGCAGTGCAGCCTTTTAAACTTGCCGGGGCAGTGACAAGCGCCTCTCACTGCTCTGCTCCTCCGCTTCTGCTGGCTTCAGTCACGTGACGCTGGCTCTGAACGGAAACGCGTTGTAGAAACGCGTTGGCCTAGTACTTTTTGTCCCTCTCTGCTATTATAGTTTTTCAAGATGGCGGAACTACATGGAAGCCTCCGTGGACCTAACCCGTCCCATGTATATAAAGATAATAAATTCTTCGTTTACGAGGATAAGTCAGATCATTGGCAGAGGTATTTGAATACCATTGAGGACATATTTATGAATAAAAATATTGATTTTAGATAATAAAATACCTAAAAAGTTACTTATTGTCCCTTTAATGCAACCTATTATTTCTGTTAATAAGACAATAATTAAGTTATTAGGTTAGGTTATTAAGTTAATGCAACCTATTATTTCTGTTAATAAGACAATAATTAAGTTATTAGGTTAGGTTATTAAGTTAATGCAACCTATTATTTCTGTTAATAAGACAATTATTAGGTTATTAAGTTATGTTATTAAGTTAATGCAACCTATTATTTCTGTTAATAAGACAATTATTAGGTTATTAGGTTAAGTTTTTAAGTTAATGCAACCTATTATTTCTGTTTACTAATAAGAAATAAAGTTAAAGTTTATGCAACCTATTATTTCTGTTAATAAGACAATTATTAAGTTATTTGTATAAGTTGTTAAGCTAATGCAACCTATTATTTCTGTTAATAAGTCAAGTCAAGTCAAGTCAAGTTTATTTATATAGCGCTTTTCACAACACAGGTTGTATCAAAGCAGCTTCACAGTAATAAATTAGAACAATACATCAATGTTTGTTTCTAGTGGAACGTCTACGTTCGGTAATGCTGATCAATAGTATCGTTGATTGATTAATTAAATTAAATATCCCCAAATATCCCCAACTGAGCAAGCCAAAGGCAACAGTGGCAAGGAACCGAAAAACTCCATCAGGTGACCTAATGGAGAAAAAAAAAAACCTTGGGAGAACCCGGGCTCAGTCGGGGGCCAGTTCTCCTCTGGCGTTTATGAACTAGAGGTCGGATTGTAGTTTGAACTAAGATTAAGAATATTATCTGAATGCCTGGCTGAAGAGATGCGTCTTTAATCTAGTTTTAAACTGGGAGAGCGAGTCTGAGCAACGAACAGTATCCGGAAGACTATTCCAGAGTTTTGGTGCTAAATGTGAAAATGCTTTCCCTCCTTTGGTGGATCTGGATATCCTAGGTATGACCAAAAGCCTCGAATTTAGTGACCTTAAAGAGCGTGATGGATTATAGGGCGATAGAAGATCCGTTAAATAGACTGGAGCTAAGCCGTTTAGGGCTTTATAAGTCAGTAGCAATACCTTGTAATTAATACGGGACTTTATAGGTAACCAATGTAGGGATGATAAAATCGGTGTTATATGATCATATTTTCTTGATCTAGTTAGAACTCTAGCGGCGGCATTTTGGACTAACTGTAGCTTGTTTATTGAGGATGCAGGACAACCGGCTAATAACGCATTACAGTAATCTAGTCTCGAGGTCATGAATGCATGAACTAACTTTTCTGCGTCAGAAACTGATAGCATATTACGTAGCTTAGCAATGTTTCTAAGGTGGAAAAAGGCTGTTCTTGTAACATATGAAATATGATTTTCAAAAGACAGGTTGCAGTCTAATATAACACCCAGGTCTTTTACTGTAGAGGATGAAGTAACAGGACATCCTACTATGTTAAAGTTGTATTGTGAGAGGTTTTGTGGGTGGTTTTTTGAACCGATAAGTAGTACCTCTGTCTTGTCTGGATTTAATAAAAGAAAATTATGCGTCATCCAATCTTTTATATCTTTAACACACTCTGTCAATTTGGATAATTTAGCGTTTTCATCTGGCCGTGATGAAATATAGATTTGAGTGTCATCAGCATAACAATGGAAACTAATTCCATGTTTCCTTATAATATTTCCATGTGGCAGCATATATATTGAGAATAATAGAGGGCCTAACACAGATCCTTGCGGCACTCCATAGTTTACTGGAGTTATGATCGATTTTTCTCCATTTAAATAAACAAAATGGTAGCGGTCAGATAAATACGATCTAAACCAGCTTAATGCTTGTCCTTGAACACCAGTATAATTTTGTAGTCGATCTAAGAGTATTGTATGATCTATAGTATCGAACGCAGCACTAAGATCAAGTAAAACTAATATTGAGATACAGCCTTGGTCAGAAGCTAAAAGTAAATCATTTGTGATTTTAACGAGCGCAGTTTCAGTGCTATGATGCGGCCTGAATCCAGACTGAAACTTTTCATAGGTGTCATTTTCTTGTAAGAAAGAGCCCAGTTGAGCGGACACAACTTTTTCTAGTATTTTAGACATAAAAGGTAGATTTGAAATGGGTCTATAATTTACTAGATTATTCGGATCTAATTGTGGTTTCTTAATGAGAGGTTTTATAACTGCCAATTTAAATGTTCTTGGAACATGACCTAAAGATAAAGACGAGTTAATAATATTGAGGAGAGGCTCTTCCACTACAGGTAACACTTCTTTCAATAGTTTAGTTGGTATGGGATCTAATAAACATGTTGTTGTTTTAGATGAAGTAAAAAGTTTATTTAACTCTTTTTGTTCTATAGTTGTGAAGCACTGTAATTGTTCTTGCGGCGTGATAATTGAGGCTGAATTATAAGGCGCGATTGAGGATTGAACGTTTACAATTGTGGTTCTGATGTTTTCTATTTTCTCAGTGAAAAAATTCATGAAATCATTACTACTAAACTGTAACGGAATATTTTTTTCAGGTGACGCTTGTTTATTTGTTAGTCTAGCCACGGTGTTAAATAAGAACCTAGGATTGTTTTGGTTATTTTCTATTAGTTTGCGAAGATGCTCAGCCCTGGCCGCTTTTAGGGCCTTTTTATAGCGTGACGTACTGTCTTTCCAAGCGATTCTAAAGACCTCTAAATTAGTTTGTTTCCATTTACGCTCTAAATTACGGGTTTCTCTCTTTAGAACACGAGTAGTATTGTTGTACCATGGTGCTTTAATTTTCTCTCTGACCTTTTTTAGTCTCATAGGTGCAACAATATCCAATTTTCCAGAGAGAATGGTGCTCATAGTGCTAGTTAATTCCTCAAGTTCATCTGTTTGTTTGGGTTCACTGAGCAGCAGCTGACACAGATCCGATAAGCTGTTTGAAAAATTATCTATGGTGGATGGAAGGATTGTTCTGCCTAATCGATAACGCGGCGCAGCATGATATATTACCGGGGTACGTAATATGCAAGTTACCATGTAATGGTCAGTTACATCATCACTTTGCGGAATGATATCTATATCGGTTGGATCGGTTCCATGTGATATAATTAAATCGAGTGTATGATTAAATCGATGAGTCGGTCCGGTAATGTTTTGCTTGACCCCAAAGGAGTTTAATAAATCTGTAAACGCAGCCCCTAACGCATCATTTTGATTATCTACATGGATATTAAAGTCTCCAACAATTAATGCTTTATCGAAGTTAACTAATAGGTCTGAGAGAAAATCTGCAAACTCTTTTAGGAAATCAGCGTAAGGCCCAGGCGGTCTATATACGGTAGCCAAGGCTAGAGATAATAGGGATGTTTTTCGAACATCTAAGAGCGTAACATTTAGTACAAGTACTTCAAATGAAATAAACTTATAACCCGTTTTCTGAGTAACATTGAGAAAATCTCTATAGATTGTTGCAACACCGCCGCCACGACCATTCAGACGGGGCTCGTGCTTATAGGAGTATCCTGATGGAGTAGACTCATTTAGACCGAAATAATCATTTGGTTTAAGCCAGGTTTCAGTAAGGCAAAGTACATCGAAGCTATTATCTGTGACTATTTCATTTACAATAACTGCCTTAGGTGTGAGTGATCTAATGTTTAGAAGACCTAGCTTTAGAAATTGTTTTTGATTACCAATAGCAACATTTTCTGGTTTAATAACAATTAGATTTTTTCTAGATCCTGCAGTAGATTTATGATTTGATCGCACTAAACGAGGAATAGACACAGTTTCTATGCAATGTTCTACACTATTTATATCAGTTAATTTGGTGCAGCAGAGACTATGATTTGGACTTTTGTTTACTAGTCAAAAGGTATTTAACATTTTGGAGATGTTATCTGACAGAAGATCCGATCCGAATCTGCTTGGGTGTAAGCCATCAGCACGGTAAAGCCTAGGACGCTCCCAAAACAGATTCCAATTATTTACAAAGAGAAGTTTCTGCTCATTGCACCATGACATTAACCATTCATTAAGCGCAAATAATCTACTAAACTTTTCATGACCTAGTCGATACGTGGGAAGCGGTCCTGACACAATAATCGTTATATCAGGCGATGTGCTGCGTACCGTATCGATCAGATTCCTGAAGTCTTTCTTCAAAACTTCCGTCTGGCGCAGTCTGATGTCGGCCCCTCCCGCGTGCAGGACAACGGTTCCGACGCGCTCGTTCAGAATCTCGGGAACGTGAGCAGCGATTTCAGAAACACGAGCACCAGGAAAGCAGTGACTATGCACCTTACTTTTATTTAACGTAACGTGTACGTGTCGAACGATGGAATCGCCGATGATCACAGCATCGCGTTCTGTTTCGCGAAGAGGGGAGAAGCGGTTTTGTGTGGATATCTCGAAAACCGGGAGGGTCGGAGAGGGTCTTGGTCTAGACCTGACTCGCGACTTCCGCTGCGGAAAAATCCAGGCTTCGTGATGGCATGTTGGAGCCGGAGTGAACGAGACCATGGCTGATCGCGACCTCGACGTTCGGGACCGATGTTGAGGAACGCACGGAGTAGACGAGGTCGGAGTCAGCGGGTTAGTAACATTAATCTCTGATTTGTGTGCCTCGGCACGTGATGTTTCAAGAGCCAAACGCCGGTCTATCAGCTCGGCTTTTCTTACTAAAAGGTCGTGGATCTGTTTCTCAACAGCTTCCAGCTCAGACTGTACCGCGTGCAGCTCAAATGTGTCCTCACCTGCACCAAAAGGTAGACTACTTACATTTGATATATTCGCCATTTTAACAGATGGACAGTAAGTTAAGTTAGCAACGACGCTACCAGTGGTGCTATCAATATTAATACTAATTTATGGCTTAAGTCTTGGATATAATCCGTCTTTTCAGTGGTACGGGTGTAGAGTAGACGCACGATAGGTGAAAAATGTTTGTTTGTAACTTAAATGAGTGCGGAGAAGACGCGTTCAGCCGTGATCCACGGACGTAACCTATAAGAGTATCCAGCGTTGGATCACAAGGCTTGAGACGCGTCTGCTCAACAATCCGCGCCACAACCATGAGGTGAGGAAAAGTAGAAAATGCTCGCTGCAAGTGAGCCCAAAGAGAAACCAAGAACTACAAATCAATCGATGGAGCTCCAAAGACAACAACGCGCCCAGACGCGACGCATGCGCATTCGAAACAGGAAGGTTTCAATAAGATAATTATTAAGTTATAAGGTTAAGTTATTAAGTTAATGCAACCTATTATTTCTGATAATAAGACAAACATTAAGTTATTAGGTTATTAAGTTAATGCAACCTATTATTTCTGTTAATAAGACAATTATTAGGTTATTAGGTTAAGTTTTTAAGGTAATGCAACCTATTATTTCTGTTAATAAGACAATTATTAGGTTATTAGGTTAAGTTTTTAAGTTAATGCAACCTATTATTTCTGTTAATAAGACAATTATTAGGTTATTAGGTTAAGTTTTTAAGTTAATGCAACCTATTATTTCTGTTAATAAGACAATTATGAAATTATTAGGTTATTAAGTTAATGCAACCTATTATTTCTGTTTACTAATAAGAAAATAACACTACTTTGAATTGATCCAAATCTCAGCGATGTGAACTCAAAAGGCAATTAAATCGTCATAAGACCTTGGTGTTTGCCAAAAAACAGACATTCTGGATTCACAATAAAATCTCAGACCGGCTGTAAATATTGAAGTGACTTTCCATCCCCATGAGGAACAGCCAGTGCTGGCAGGAATCTTAAATCTTACCACACGGTCTCCATGAACCAGGGGTACAGGGTCTTGTAGTCGTTCTTGAAGTCAATCCATCGGCCCATTCGTCTCACGGATGTCTGGAAAATCATAATCATACCCAAAACAAATCACGTCATTTAGGAGGAACTCACAATGATGAAGGAACAGGTCACTTTAAAAATCACAATCCTGTCACAAGCAGCTCTCGAGCCCAAAAGAGCACATGACAGTAGTGCATATTCCTAGTTTTCTGAAGCTGTTATTCATGGATGACCTCGTCAATCAAAGGTCAAGTTTGACATCATGACAACTGATTAAGACACTCAGGGACCAGGAACTCATTGCAGAAATTAACTAGCTAGTCATAACTGTTTTCTGAAACTATATAACTCTGTTGCATATCTGCTGTTCGATCAACGCCTATATACATACACACAATCACACATGTATTCACATCCAAAATAAAAGTTTGTGTTTACATAATATATGTGTGTGTACTGTGTATAATTATTTCGTATGGCAGCATGTATATATTTAAAAAATATATATACTGAATATATATTTATACATATTTTATATTATATATATTTTATATATAAATAACATATTTTTCTTAAATATATACATGCATATGTGTGTATTTATATATACAAAATAATTATACACAGTAAACACGCATATATTATGTAAACACAAACTTCTATTTTGGATGTGATTACATGTGTGATTGTATATGTATGTATATAAGAAAAATATGTTATTTATATATAAAATATATATAAAATATGTATAAATATATATTCAGTATATTTTTTTTTAAATATATACATGCTGCCATACGAAATAATTATACACTGTACACACACATATATTAAGTAAACACAAACTCTTATTTTAGATATATATATATATATATATATATATATATATATATATATATATATACGTATACACACACTTTTTTTAAAGGTTTACTTTTTAAATAAGGGACAATAATGATTTGTGGTAGTTGACAATTGTTATTAAACCTGACACTCTTTTTATTGCACTAAATTAATGTTATAAAGACACTCTGAGAACTCCCGTCTGTCGATTCAAAGATCAAGATTCACACACACACACACACACACACTAGGGGTGTGCGAAGCAGCCAGTATTTGTATCTGTATTTGTATTTGTTAAGGGGGAAAAAGTATTTGTATTTGTATTTGTATTCGAGTAAAATTAAAAATAGGCGTAAAAATTGCGGGGGTTTTTTTTGCGTTACACTTCTAATTTACGTTATAGTGTAAGTATTCTTTAATTAAATCTATTATAATAATTATGGATATGGAAATATTGGTTGATATTTTTCCATAAATCCAGCAATGAACATGTAACAAGGAACGTCATTGAAAAGAAAATAACAGCCATTACCTCATCCATGGTTAAACCAACAACTAATAAATATCATTTGTGAACATTATGAACCCCACCACCACCCGTCCTTGTTGGAGGACGCTGAGCCGACAGAATGAAAATGTAACAAGGAACGTCATTGAAAAGAAAATAACAGCCAACTCATCGATGGTTAACCAACAACTAATAAAATACCATTGTGAACATTATGAACCCCACCACCACCCGTCCTTGTTAGAGGACGCTGAACAGACAGAATGAATAACAAGGAACATCATTGAAAAGAAAATAACATAACAGCCAACTCATCGATGGTAAATCCAACAACTAATAAAATACCATTGTGAACATTATGAACCCCACCACCACCCGTCCTTGTTGGAGGACGCTGAGCCGACAGAATGAAAATGTAACAAGGAACGTCATTGAAAAGAAAATAACAGCCAACTCATCGATGGTTAACCAACAACTAATAAAATACCATTGTGAACATTATGAACCCCACCACCACCCGTCCTTGTTAGAGGACGCTGAACAGACAGAATGAATAACAAGGAACATCATTGAAAAGAAAATAACATAACAGCCAACTCATCGATGGTAAATCCAACAACTAATAAAATACCATTGTGAACATTATGAACCCCACCACCACCCGTCCTTGTTGGAGGATGCTAACCAGACAAAATAAAAACAAATAATTCTTCAAAGAACTGTTCTTGTTCTGAAATAACTTCTTTCTAATGCACAGAATTCCAAGAACTAAACTTTATCAACTCCTGACTTGGAGATCTGGCAGAACAAAAGTTGTATTGTAGATAATACTCTTATAAACTAAAAGATACAGCCCTGCTATTTTCAACTTTCTGCAAAAAAAAAAAAAAAAAAAACAGACACAAAGGTTTTTATGTTTTATGTTATTTTTTTAATGTTTTATGTTATTTTTTTTATGTTTTAATTTTTTTTTTATGTTATCCATAACAACCATATTTCACTTGGAAGAAGATATCTTCTGCCAACATATTCTCAGTTAAATTTCTCCATGTTGTATTTTGTGAAAACAAGCTCCTCCACATGTGAGGGGAGCAGTCTGGAGCGATGTGGGGACACAATATCTCCTGCTGTGCTAAAGATCCTTTCAGAGGAGACACTTGTTGGGGGGCAGGTGAGATATTTCATTGCCACATGAGCCAGAGCTGGCTGTGACTGCATCATTTTTGACCAGAAGGTCACTGCAGGATCTGAGGTCAGTGATTCAGTGCTGTCCTCAGCTAAGTAGCTCTCAACTATCTTGAGGGAGGTCATAGCACCAGATGAGGCAGATTTGGCTTTTGGTTTAGCAAGATTGTGCATTGCCCCCCAAAAGAGGCTTTTTTGCCCACTGGTCTCACTCTCAACTGAGGATGAACTGGCATCCTCAGGTTCCCCAGAAACATCATCCGCTTGGAGTTCTGCATCCACCTCTGCAGCCACATCTGCCTTGAGCCTGTCAAACTCTGATGTACTAAGTAGTGACATGGGCAAGCTCTTGAATCGGGGATCCAGTAAGGTAGCTTTAAAGTAATGAGCAGAGGAGTCATCAAAGACAGCCTGGAAGCGCTGAGCCAACTGAGACTGCAATGTGGTCACCATTTTAAGAGCCCCTGGAAGAGCCTGTACATCCGCATGCACATTTAAGTTTGTTAATGCACTCTTGAGAGCCTGCACACAAGGGATAACAGAAGACAGAGAAGCCACATCCTCACACACAGTGCGTGTTGCCTCCTCAAATGGTTGTAGTATTTTCACAGTGGCCTGCACTAGTTCCCATTGATGGTGTAACATTACACCTCCCAGATCCATCTCTGCACTCAGGGCAGTCAGTGATCGTCTCTGCTCCAACAGCCGCTGGAGCATGTGGAAGGAAGAATTCCACCTGGTTGACACATCATGCACCAAAGTGTTCTTGGGAAGGCCAAGCTCTTCCTGAATTTTGTGAAGTTTGTTCACAGCTTTGTTTGATCTGTGTACAAACCCAGTGATCCTGCGAGCAATCAATATCACATTGGTCACTCCCCGGCACTCCTTTATTGCAGCTGTTACCACTAGGTGTAAGTTGTGAGCCATACACCTAATGTGCACATAGTTACCATCAGCCATTGCCTTAACCATGTTAGTGGCATTATCTGTGACAAAATACTCAACAGAAAATTGCGCTCCAACATCATCTTGCCATTGTTTCACAATGGCCTGGAGGTGATAAAGAATGTTGGCTGCTGTGTGATCTTCATTAAGAACCTCCATCTTGAGAAGTGCTGTCACACGTTTATGTTCATCTATTCCTTGTTGATTCTGTTTGCATTCTATCCAGTGGCCAGTAAGAGAAAGATATGCATTTGTGGAAAATTTGCTCGTCCAGATGTCAGACGTGCAGTGCACAAATTTCCCTTCAATTTTTGAGAGAGCTTCTTTTACTTTTGTTTTCGCATCTTGGTAAAGTTGTGGTATAACTGTGCGAGAGAAATGCCAACGAGATGGTAGTTGGTATCGAGGTGCAACCACATTGAGAAGCTTATGAAAACCTTTATTCTCCACTACTGAGTAGGGCATCAGGTCAAGGCAAATCATTTCTCCCACTGTGTTTGTTATTTGCTTTGCAGTGGGGTGGTTGGGTGGATAAGCCTGTTTTGCATTAAATGCAGCTAATATATGTGATTGAAACTGACTTGCAGGGGTAGAACATGGCTGTGATGATGATTTGGTGCTGGTGGGGGGATTTGTGCTTGTGGTGGGATTGGCAGACAGTACCAGGAGAGGATGCTTTAAGTGCATGTGATTATGCATAGCAAATGTTGACAGATGTTTGATATCTCTGCCTCTGCTGATTTTACTTTTGCACACATTACATATCACTTTAGTAATATCTGCAGCACTGACTGTAAAATGTTTCCACACAGAACTTGAGCAAGTTTTTTTGGCTAGTGGAGGACCAAGAGATGGCTCAGCAGCAGCCACACTCTTTTCTATTTGGTTGCCCAAATCCATGTGGGGAGTTTCATCTAATTTAATGAGTGACTGGAAGCTATGCTATAATGCTAAGTTTAACTAGCCTATAGTCTACATATTGCTGTCTGCAAAAAAAAAAAAAAAAAAAAAAAAAACCTTAGCTGTCATAAGTTAAACGTAGCATATAACTCCCACAAGTGCATACAATTCGACACTACACAAGCATTTTTTCAACTTTTTTTAACCAAACGTTAACGTTACTCTGTCAACAGTCTATAAATAGCCAAGCTAACACAGAGCTAACGTTACGTACACAGAGCACCCGATTGCAGCGTAATGAAATAATATCCCGATCAAACTCCGCTTACTGAAAGTTATAAATTGCCTTTGGAACGCAGTTAAGCTACAAAAAAACATTAATCAAAAATGTGACGCAGTTAATTTTTTTCGCTCAGCCGAGCGAGCTCTGTTGCTGTGTGGAGAATGGAGATGTGTGGAGCAGCCTGTGTCAGTTACCGCTTTTATTCTTTTATATTTTCCCCTCCCCCAACTGAACGTCACTCTCTCTCTCACTCACTCATCCGGGCATGTACTGCGGTCTCATGAGAAAACGCAACTTTTTGATATAACGGTTTTCTTGTTCCCGAATACAAATATTTTTTAAAGTATTTGTTTGAAATAAGTATTTGTAAAAACCATGTTATTTGTGCCTTCCGAATACCGTATTCGGGTTCGGCTCCACCCCTAACACACACACACACACACACAGACGCTCGTACCTCCCACTCATTAGCATATCTCATGACGATGCTCCTGCACTGCTTGTTGTACTCCGCGATCCCCATCTTCGCCACATCCTCAGGTCCTCTGATATTCAGCGTTTTATCAATCTCATATTCCTGAAAAACATCAACAATTACAGAGAGAAACCAAAGAAAGAAAACGCATTTGTCATCAATCAGTGCCTCTGTTCCAATCCTCAGCACATGCGCATTCATGCCACACAAACACTGATGTTTTGAAGAATTGTGCTAATGTAAATGTCTTTACAAGCTATCTGACACAGATGAGGTTTGGTAAAACGTCTTGTGAAGCATCAGTGAGTATCAGTTCAATATTATAAACACATTAAAAGTGCAGAGACTCCGCCCACACGCTCTTCTGATTGGCTGTGATTTTTGATTGATTTTGCTGTGAGTGCAGTGCGCCTGTCGAGAGACTCCGCCCACACGCTCTTCTGATTGGCTGTGATTTTTGATTGATTTTGCTGTGAGTGCAGTGTGCCTGGAGAGAGACTCCGCCCACACGCTCTTCTGATTGGCTGTGATTTTTGATTGATTTTGCTGTGAGTGCAGTGCGCCTGTCGAGAGACTCCGCCCACACGCTCTTCTGATTGGCTGTGATTTTTGATTGATTTTGCTGTGAGTGCAGTGCGCCTGCCGAGACTCCGCCCACACGCTCTTCTGATTGGCTGTGATTTTTGATTGATTTTGCTGTGAGAGCAGTGCGCCTGTCGAGAGACTCCGCCCACACGCTCTTCTGATTGGCTGTGATTTTTGATTGATTTTGCTGTGAGTGCAGTGCGCCTGTCGAGAGACTCCGCCCACACGCTCTTCTGATTGGCTGTGATTTTGATTGATTTTGCTGTGAGAGCAGTGCGCCTGGAGAGAGACTCTGCCCACACGCTCTTCTGATTGGCTGTGATTTTTGATTGATTTTGCTGTGAGAGCAGTGCGCCTGGAGAGAGACTCCGCCCACACGCTCTTCTGATTGGCTGTGATTTTGATTGATTTTGCTGTGAGAGCAGTGCGCCTGGAGAGAGACTCTGCCCACACGCTCTTCTGATTGGCTGTGATTTTTGATTGATTTTGCTGTGAGTGCAGTGCGCCTGCCGAGAGACTCCGCCCACACACTCTTCTGATTGGCTGTGATTGTTGATTGATTTTGTCGCGTCTCATAGTCATGTCACTGGGGCCAGCTGCATAAATATAGCCATTTTGTTAAGACTACCCACTAGAAGTTAGTTAAGGAGCATTTAGACTTACTTTTCAGTATCAAATTAGGCCGATCTACATTTTTATGTAACTGATTTAAAAGTTGTTAAGTCTTAAGGAAAAAATGAGGTCTAACTTGTAAAGCTAGTCTAGGCGGTGTCTGCAACCGGTGTAGAGAGACAAACAGCTTGTCGCTGTGATCTTATCGAGTCTGGCCTCGAAACTCCTGATTGTGTGGGTTACTTTCGAAAAGACTGGATGTCACTGAACAACAGTTAAAGTGAAAGCGCTCTTTAAAGTGTCTATATGTAACAAACCTTCACAAACACAATATACAGCTACAAATGCAAATAAAACATGCAACTACTTTTTTCTGGGATAGAAAGATTTTATTGAAAAATATAAATACATTTTTCTAACTACTGGCTAAACTGTAGTTCCATATTGTTGCGGCCTGTTATTAACAAGCAAGATATTTTGGTCATGGCACTTGTTTGTTAGCATGACTGGAGTACATAAATTACCATGGTATTACATTACTGTACTTTTTTCAGAAGTTGAAGAAGCTTTTTAAGTTCAAAATTACTTTGCAACTGAAAATGACTTTGTGAAGTGGTCACTCGCATTTTTCACAGTTGCACAATGAAATACACAGGCTACGGAGTTACTAAACCAATCTTTGTCAAAGAATACACTTGTTTGTTCACAGTTTGAACGTCCTTGTTTCCATTTGTTTAATTTGAAGATCTGAGGTGAATTATCCATTGTTGCTTTTACAGCCTCAAAGCTGGAGCACTAAATGATGTTCAGAGTCACATGACACGCTTTTAACATTAATTTAAGCTCATAAACAGCACCTGAGATCATCATCGCCACACTTTGTGTTTGTCGTTCCAGCGCGACGTCGCAGAAAAATAGAAACCGTTTCTAAAATAGAATCATCGCATAAATCAAAAGTGCCTAATGTTGCTGAATGAAATGTTGAACCCCGGACTGCGCAAGCATTAGGGGTGTTGATGAACTCGATTTACTCCATTAATGTTTTGATCATTGTTCTAAATCCAATCCCGATTTTCGTGATTTTCTAAGCTTTTTGCTTAAAATGTTTCTTTTTTTTTTTATGAAACATACCCATATTCAAATGTTGATTAAAAAAAAGCTAGCAAAAATCTAGAATAAAACTGTTTTTTTTTTTTTTTTTTTTTGTTTGTTTGTTTGTTTGTTTAAAAGCAGATGGTCTGTTCTTTCTTGTGATATATTGCATGTTCAGGTATTCATATTCAAAAACGCTGGCGCTGACAAGTTTTAAAAAAACGCTGGCAGGGAAAGAGTTAAATTTGAAAACATACAATATTGGTTACTAATACAGAATGACATAGACAAAGTGAGTTTCTAACAATATACAAATCATTAAAACTTAGTGAAGACTATTAATGGCCACTTGTTATGAGAAGCATTTATGAACCTCTTGTCCAACAACAGACAACATTTACTAACATGCATTTACTCCAAACTCACTTCTTAAGGACAGCTGAGCTCCTCCTTCTGTGAGATGGTGAGCTTCTTACACAGAATAAGGCAGTCGTGTGTTTATTAGTCATGTTTAATCAAAGCGTTTCAATCTTCTGTTTATTCAGCTACAGCGATAGGGGTTTCCTGGGATGATGCACATTATTGTACTTATGTGTACATAAAGTTATTCATTATTGTACAATATGCGGCGGGGCATATTTAGCGTGTTTGCATGAGAGCGCCCTCTGGGGTTCAGATGGGGCAGTATTTACTACCGATCAGCCGCACTCCACTGACAAGATGCGCATAAGATAATCGCAGCCTTTGCCAAATCGCGTGCGGTTTTATTGCGATTACTCGTTAAGCCCTAGCGCGGCGCCTGTAGTTAGGACACGGTGTAAGTGACGTTGAGTGATTCTCACCACAGGCAGGCCGTGACAGTCCCAGCCGAAGCGCCGGTCCACGTGGAAGCCGTTCTGATGGGCAAACCGGGTCACGATGTCCTTGATGGTTCCGGCTAGGATGTGGCCGTAATGAGGCAGACCCGTGGCGAAGGGCGGCCCGTCATAGAAGGTGAACCTGAAAAACAAATCAACGACACATAAACATACATGTATAAAAGACATGTGGAAGAAGGGAACGTCAAGAAACTGATGAACACCCAGTGTTGGGAGTAACTCATTACAAGTAACCTGAGTTACGTAATCAGATTACTTTTTCAAGTAACTCGTAAAACAATGCATTATATCTAACAACATATCCGAGTTACGTTTTCAAATAAGTAACGCAAGATACTTTGTTTTCCCATTTATTGACTGACATCTCTCGGCCTCATGATGAGACAAATCAAAGTGCAGAGAGTGTGTGTGTGTGTGTGTACATGATGGTTATTGAATAAATAAATGTAATCTTACCGCACAACTTTATTTCTGTCTGATTTAAAGCGCACAGAATTCTAGGTTTAATGAGCCATAACTGTCGAAACTAACCGTAATTTTACCTTCAGTAAAATATTGCTCTGCAAACATCATCATTAACAGCTTTAACCAGTCAATGCTGACAAATGACCATGGTATAAGCCATAGATATACACACTAGATGTCGCCTGGGCTACGGCGGTTCATTGGAACGAATGCGTCAATAGAGCCGCCATCTTGGAACAGGGGAGCCCCTCCTCTTTAATGCATCAGCGTCAATGTAGGCAAAGGTCTAACGGAAATAAAATCACCATAAATCGTCATGAATGCGATTTTCTAGTTTTTATGGTTCGCTCCAACGGTCAGACATGTATTTATCATGGAGTCCAGAGGAAATTTAAGGTTTTGATATTAAGATAATTACTTCTTTTTCAAAATATAATAAATAGTGCTAGTAGGCCTAAGTTTATTAGTCACATTCTTCCACTTGAGTAAACTTAGAATAAACTATCGCTATATAATATATATATAAATGAGCAAAACTTGGCCACTAAATGTTTAATATTCAATTATTTTAATGATCACAATTAAAGTTTTAATTTTATTAAAGGAACACTCCACCGTTTTTTGAAATAGGGCTTATTCACCTTCTTTCCTACATTTAGATAGGTGGGCAAATGCATTTTTGTCTCAGTGCATGCATTGTTTTAGTTTGACAGGGTCGGCGCTAGCTTAGCTTAGCATAATGAATGGAATCCTTTGTTGCCAGCTAGCATGTCCTGAGTAAAAGTGATATAAAATAAAAAAAACCCACCTAATTACTTCTTGTGGCCTGCGTATTCACAACAAGTACAAATAGCGATGCAGATTAACACTAGGTGATTTCCTATGCAGATATTGACTTGGGACTATATTAGGGGGAAGCACAGGCGAAGCACTGCTACTTGGGCGCAGAGATATCACGAAAAAATCTGAAATATCTGAAAATCTTAAAAAACACTTTATTTCAGTAGTATCGATTGTATCTATTTGTTGCGATTGCACATTTTTTATTTGTTCTTTATTAATTACTGGGTGTTTACTTTTCTTTAATAATGCTTGAAATGTATATTAGCTAGGCTAGTTGTTTTTCTGTGGTGTTTTCAAACCAAAGGCAAATGTTCTTTGCATAAGTGTTCTTTAGCCTGTTGATTATTGTTCATGATATTCAGCTAGAATTAAATGTTTTATAATAATCATTTTTTTTACCTTATTGGAATTGAAATTCGGAATCGATAAGCAGAATCGAAATCGGGAACCTTTAAACTCTAAACGACACCCAACCGAATACCTAGCAGTGCTGCTTTACTTCTTCCTGTCTAAATGACAACTTCAAGTGGCACAGCTTACCCCACTCTCCCCTATTCACTACACAAAGCATGACTGTGATGACCCAGGACTCACCTGGGCCGGTTCTTGGACTGCTTCAGACACTCCTGGAAACAGTTCTTCTGCTCCCAGAGCTCCAGGATTCGCTCCTCCTCCGTCGGGAAGTGAATGGATTCTGGCACGGCTTCCACCATTCTGACTAGACAACACACTTACATTTACATTTATGCATTTGGCAGACGCTTTTGCCCAAAGCGACTTACATTGCATTTCAAGATACACATTTACATTCTTATCAGTTCTTGCTTTCCCTGGGAATCGAACCCATGACCTTGGCGTTGCAAATAAACACAACAAACACACTCCATCAGTCACACACACGCTTGACGAAACTCATTTTAAAGTCGCCCTGTGGTGAAGATCTATCTTTTAATGTTGTTTATGTGTCTATGTGGTGTGTTTAATCTGCTTTAAGACAAACCATGTGTAAATTCATAAGTCGACAGCATTGCTGAGTATTTCCTCCTTAAAACTGCAGTGAACCAAAGACAGTCTCAAAAACACGCTTTGAAATCGCTGGTGTTTCTGACGTCACAAACTACCTTGTAACCAATCAGATCAACGTGTGATCGTCAACCAGTGGATCTCTGAGCTGAGCGAGTGAGTGGAGGCGGGGCTCATTTGCATATTCATAGAACCGCGCATACTAGATGAGGCAAGGGTGTCGAGTTACAATCAAGATATTTTAAGGCATGAAGAAGGAAAAGACGATTAAATATGTCATTTTGGTGATCAAAGATGAGTTTTAAGTGATAAAATGATTGACTTCAGGGAGACTTTAAGCTCTCTAGAAGTGAGTTTCAGATTAAACTTCTTTATTCCAGCAAAACAATTAAAGTCACCATGAAATAAATCATTTCTTTTTAATGGAATATTGCAGTATTTATGACATATCGGTGCGCATGATTATTATTCCTGGTAATCTTGAATCAGAATAAGTTCCTCTTGCAGCATCTCTTCTCTTCTCTGATGATGTGGGCGGGGCTTTAACCTGTCACTCACATGAGATCAGCCAATAGCAAACCACAACCATCCAATCAATTCCCCACCGACACAATCAAGCCCCGCCCACATCTGTTCTTGTTCCAGAAACATCTCACTCCGATATATACACGACACAATAAGGGAAGAAAAAACTAGCGCAAGCTCCGTCTCATGCCGACTTTATGATTACACTATTTTATGAATAACAGTGAACAACTTTCGGACTGCTCCTCACGCAAAGCATCAAATGACTTCAGAAGAATTATAATTATAATATATAGTGCACAAGTCATATGTACCACTGTTAAGATGCATTAATGGTACATTTACATAATTTATTCAAGCAGCATCAGTCCTCATTCATTGTGGTTTCATCGAAAAGAAAACGTAAGTCATTCGGGTTTGGGACAATCTGTGTATGATAACGAACATGTGGGTGAAATGATCTGAATAATTAATTATTTTCTTCACGAGAGTGTGTTTTTACTGTTTAGCTTTCATCAAAGCTTCAGTCCATAACTTTTTGCGCTCTAGCAGTTAATGAACGAAACTGCATGCATCTTGCGGAAGAATATTGTGGCCGGATCTACTTCTCTCTGTTTATGTATGACGAGTCAAGCTACTCCGCAGTGGTGCGACCCGACTGGTCTAAAATAGTCCCAATATCAACACTTAAACAAGGATAAGACAAAAACACGGTTTGGGAAATGGTTTCATGATGTACTCGCGTGTAAAATACATTTTGAAAACAAAAACGTTACGGACTGCAGCTTTTAAATAAAGACTTTTCAACAGTTACAAGATTTGCATCTATTCATTGGGTTTTCAATTTCAGTTTCACTTTTCCGACCTGCTATCTGTATATAACAACAATAACAATAAAATATAAAAATGAATGTAAACGGATAGGTTCATAAACATTTGAATCACTAAACCAACAACATTGTTGTAACATTATGAATGCACTGCTAGAGGAACAGACAATTTATAAGGACGAAATGCTCAAACTGTCTCAAACATACACATATACTCTCTTAAAAAAAAAAAGAAAAAAAGTGTTTTGTATTAAATTATACAAAGCACTTTATGGACATTATGATGAAGTTACTTTGAAGTGTAAATAAATACAGCTGCATCACTATCTGTCATCATCACACACGCGCACGAGCGCGCGCTCGTCTCTACAATCACAGTTCGCCGCTGTTATAATCGCATTTCTCTATAATATGAGATCCATAAACACAGATCAGTGAGTTTATGTGTGCAGTGAGTGTGTGTATAAGTTCTGAATTAAGATGAAGTGTCAGTTGAGACTCACATGCGGACCCTCAGCCGGTGAACAGAGAAAGCGGAAATGATGCAACTGAGCGAAACTGTGGCGCCGGACATCATACAAGAGTCTCTTTTCATAATAAAAGTCTATGATAATCATCATATAGATTAGTGATGTCCACTGATATAGTACGATTTATTTAATGATTCGTCAGATTTTAGATTATTATGTGTGTGCGTGTATCTTACTATCTTGCAATGCAGCATGGTATATATTCCTGTAAAAAAAATTCTTGTCCATAATTTTCAGCAATTAATACACTGAAAATCCAAGCTGTGTTTTGAAGAGCACAGTATTTGACGTGGTGTTCTTTGAAAACTGGATTTTAAAAAAGTATTAGTAATAATTAAAATAAGTTAAGATTAAGTTAAAATTTTAAAATATATCTTTGACTTAGACTGAAATAATCGAAATCAGAGGAAATAGAAATCAAAATGAAACCGTGACGGAAAGCTCCCCCACACTTAAAAAAACTCAAAACATCTTAAATAATTGGCTTCAATGAGACTTGACTATTATATAGGCAGAGTCCCATTGACCAAAGCAGAAGTTGTATCTAGATTTGTTTATCCAGCTTTATCTCTTTCTCTTTCTGTTCAAGATTCGATTTGTAAAAAAAAAAAAAATCAACGAGTTATTTACAAAATTTGTTTGGAAGAATAAACATCATCATTTAAAGAAATTTTTTTTTACCTTAAAATAATGTTTCCAAAATCGTATCAGTGGTTAATCACGTCGTAACAGGGTGAAAGGCACTTCTGGATTCGCTTTGCAGCCGAATATCTATATCTGCTATAACCACACCGGGTCGCGTTTCTGTAGTTCGAATGAGACATAAGAAAACTACAAATTTGACTTGCTTTACGTCAAGCGTTACAATAGTCATTATTTAGTTTTTCTTCGTTTCTGATGTCGCAATACATCATACTTTCACGAAATCATGAAACATACTCTACCTTGTCTGTGGACATCGTTCACTCCGAAGCCGGTGCTGGATAAACAGCAAGTGTGTGTGCGACAGTCGGCTGCGGGCGGCGAAATTATTTACGACAGCGGTAATGGACAATTCCGCTTCCAACCTGTAGGGGGACCGCGGAGGAAAAGTTCCTTAGGAGGTTCTTCAGGGTCCAAGAACTGAAAGTGGTTTTGAGCTTTTGGATTTTTTCGATTTAAATTATACTTTTAAAGTAAAATGGCTCAGAAACTGTCTTTTTTTATACCATATAATATTTAAAAAAAGATTGGAGGTTTACATTTTTTGTTATTGTATGATTATTAGCAAACTGCCTGTGACATTATCCAATTTCTATCAATAAGCTCTTAAGTCCTGGAAGTTATGTTATGTGCATAACTGTTCCCCTCATAAAGATAGTTATTAAGTTAACCAGAAATCTCTTTATTTACAGAGTTGGAAAGGTAAAGGAATTTACTTTTTATCTGACATTTTAGACCAGTCAGCTCAGTTTCTTTCTTATGAAAATCTCATGAATAAGTGGGCATTTCCTATTAAATATAGAGAGTATTATTCTGTGATAAAAGCCATTCCCACAGGTCTAATGATGTTTATGAGAAGCCATATGTTGTCCCTTAACATTTGTAGAATTGAACCCGTACTTTATTTAAATGGGGTGGACATTAACAGTAAAAAGTGCACCAATAAATTTATTAGAAATCTATTTTATAAAAATAGATCTTTTCAGGCTAGAGGGAAATCTTTCTGGAATATTTGCTTCCCAGAGATTATCTGGAAAAAAGCTTGGTTGCTCCCCTTTCGGTTTTGTATATCTAACAAACATTGGGAATTACATTTGAAAGTACTTCATTATATTTATGTTAGTAACTATACTTTATCAAAATTTATGGATATTGATGAAAATTGTTCATTTTGTTCCGATCAGCCAGAAAGAATTCTACATCTTTTCTTTGAATGTTATCATTCCAAAAAATTCTGGGAAGATCTAAACATGTTCAACATAAATCTGGTTATAACTGTGAATTAGCATCCAAACATGTTATCATATATTTTGATTCCAAAACTGCATCTGTCAATTTTTATGATGAATCTTATGATTTTTTTATGGTAAATTTCATATTCATATTAGTAAAATAAACAATTATAAACCTTGTTTGAAGGTATTATTGAGTATATTGAGTCTCTCCAATCTATCGACAACAAAAAAATTAGTGATACAATTTTATATGCTAAAGAGGTATATTAAAGAGATTATTCGGAGTAAAATATACCTAGCACCCCAGCCCCCCCCCCCCCCCCCCAGAAGCCTTTTTCCCTTGGTCGAACATTATTATTATTTTATAATTCAAGTTTTTATTGTTTTCGTCCGGTACATGACAATATCACAAAGCACAGAATGCAGATTTATACAGATACTGCATGTATGACCAGGATAAATACAGTGGCTGAAATAAACAATGAAAAATCTAAATTATTGTGTTACATGAGAAGACAGTGTCACATAAGACCAAAAATCTTCCCAAACCTGAATACCCACAGTGACCCCTGCTTTATTCTTATTACTTAGTTTGTAAAGCAAACGTTCGTACGAGGCTGTCTCAGTCATTATGTTGACCCATTCTTTTTGGGAGTCTTCCAATGCTTCAAGATGACTCTAGCCGTCACTGTGACCCCCACCATGATCACTGCGAACTCTACCTTTGTAACATTTGGCATCTGCTCCTTGTCCCCCAATAGACACAGCCTTGGCGACAATGGTATTGTTGCTCCAAGCCATTCGCTCAGAATATTTAAAGTTTGGCGCCACAAAGGCCGAACAATTGGACACTCCCAGATACAGTGAACAAAAGTACCTCTGTCCTTTTGACATTTCCAACAAACATTATTATTTGTCAGACCCATTCTATTGAGTCTAAGAGGTGTCAAATAAAACCTGTGTATGATCTTATACTGTATTAATTGTCCTCTGGCTTCTCTTACAAATTGTGACAAAATTCTTTTCCACTCTTCGTCCCCGATTACATACGGTTAGAATTCTTGGCCCTTAAATGGGCTATGACTGAAAAGTTTCGCAAGTACTTTCTAGGCAATACATGTGTTGTACGAACCGATAACAACCGCTAGGCCACTTGGCCAATGCTAAGCTTGGGGCTACTGAGGAATCACAGTGTAAAAACTACGAACCTCCGCCCTACAGCGATGGGCAGCTGAATTAGCAGTAGGGCTGTCACTTTTGTGAAAAAATCCTGTTCGATTTTTGAGACATAAGTGTTCATTGAATCGACTGTAAAATCGATTTTCCATGTCTAAAGACGTTTCCATTTTACACGGCAAATATGGGCAAATCCACGGACAACTAACAGGCATTAAGACGAACGTAAAGAGGGAGCTTGAGACGCGCACAAGTCAGCAATATTCCTGTTGATTTATTGGCGTGAAGTTTCGTGCACGATGACGAACAGGAGTGCAATATTCTCGAAAAACAATAAACAAGAGTGGACTGCCATAACATCAGTGAAAAACATCACTGCAGGCTTCAACATGGCTGAGTTTACGATTAGAAATGTCAAACAAATTTCACCTACGTAGGCGATTGTAGCCCGTAGTCCGAATCTGTGTCTGTATGCATGAGACTGTGAGACCCCATGAGACCCCAAATTGATAAAATAAAATAAAATTCTGTATCAAAAATTATAAGGAAACACCAGTACTTTGTTTAGGCTTCAAACGCACATAACTATAGAACCAATTCTTAATGCGCATGTGAACGCCATCAGCGTTTCTCACAGGATCATGTTTAAAGTCTGTGTAGAGAGAATTGTGTCGTCTCAGCGGCCCCTAATTTAATAACAAATGATCGTTGCAACGGAAGTGAATCAATCAAAACTAACTTTAGCTGGAAAATAACTTTACTAAAGAAGATTTCTGTTACCATAAATTATACGTTTATCTCTGTAAAGCTGCTTTGAAACAATCTACATTGTTAAAAGCGCTATATAAATGAAGATGACTTGACTTGACTTGACTAGACTGTCTGAATACCGGCAGAATTCACATTTTTGAAGTAAAAGGAGACACATTATGCAGAAGGCTAATTTGCTGTTAAGTGTGTGTGTGTGTGTGTGTGTGTGTGTGTGTGCGTGCGTGCGTGCGTGCGTGCGTGCGTGCGTGTGTGTGTGTGTGTGTCAGAGCCTGCAGTCGCTGTGGACGCGTTCCGAGAAGGCCGTTAAAATCGATTCCCTATTTTTGTTTTCGAAACTTGTGTTGGTTGGTCCTATCGATTGTGCAATCGATTTACGAACGTAAAGTGACAGCCCTAATTAGCAGTGTTTGATTTTGAAGTCCAATATCGATCCGGCCGAACCAATCAGAGCGCAGATGCATTGTCTTGTCAGAACGCCACTGCCCGTGAGGAAGGGGACAGCTGGTCTCCAGGTCTGGTAGTACCAGAGCTGTTGAGGCGAGCGGCACAGGCTGACCCCGACATCGAGCAGGTGTGGAGTCTGAGGCGACAGCAACGACGTCCAGGTCCTATAGAGCGACAACGTTCCTCAACAGCATGGGCACCAGGGCATCAAACGCACTTTGGAATTGGTGCGACAGCGATGCTACTGGCCGGGCATGGCCACTGATGTTGCTCACGGGGTTCAGAGATGCGAGCGGTGTCAGTTGGCCAAGGCGGCTCCCCCGATTGCTCGAAGTTTCATGGGGCACATTTTGCCGTCTAGGCCTAATGAAATCGTGGCTATGGATTTCACTGTCTTAGAGCCGTCACTTTCTGGCCAGGAGAACATATTGGTATTAACTGATGTGTTCAGTAAGTTCACTGTGACTATTCCGACCACCGACCAGAGGGCAGAGACTGTTGCTCGAGTCCTGGTGGAAGAGTGGTTCTTTAAGTTTGGGGGCCGCAACTTTGAAACCGTTTTGATCCAACAGTTGTGCAGTCTTTACTTCGAAACCAGGTGTTCCCGATTACCACTCCTGGCGCCAAGCAACGGTGTGAGAGGACAGCTGCCATCCTGATAATTCATTTGATATAACTGAGCAAACAGCTATGGAGCCAGAATTGGCTATTGTCATTTTTATGTTTTACATTTTACTGGAGGACATGGTGAGGATGTTTCCAGGTCATGTAGTATCGGCTTAGCCAAGACCATATCCAGCTAAATTAAGCTGGTTTGCTGTGTCTCAATTCAGAGGCTGCGTTCTGAATAAAGGTTCAAAAGGTTCACTTATATCTTACCTTGATGCGATTTTGTAGGCTAGTGTATTCTTTTTATTATGTACACAAATGGACCATGGTGAACATACAGGTTTTCAACCCTGTTTGAATATAAAACCCAGATGAATATAAAACATGCAAACGTCCAGTGCAAACATTACTGCCGCTCGTCATCGGCAGTTGTCACAGTTGCTAGAACAATCCTCCGTAGGCTAGACCGGTCCGAGCGCTTCAGATGAGCCCTTTCGTATGGGACGCAGCTGTAGTTAGCAACAATTTGTTAATATTGTGACAATAGGCCTACATTTTGTTACTTTAATTTTCATAACTACATACTTCGTTAAGTATTCACGTAAAAATGTGAAGTAACCTACTGAAGTACATTTTCCCTCACAGGACAGCAACACAACAAAATTATGTTCTTTTACAATATGATACATTGTTTTACATTAAACTACACAAAATTACATAGTTTAAATGTACAAACCTTGAAAATATTCAGAAGTAAAATGCAACATGTACGCAGTAATGCAGTAGTGGCCTAATATAAATGCAAAACCATCATAAAAACCCTGACAAGGATTTTTTTCTCCTGCAGAATACATACCTTTAGTTTTACTCTTGATACCTTAAGTACATTAGAGTATGCAAGATAATTTTGCTTAACTAGTAGTTTTTTCCCCAATGCGGTATTAGTAGTTATTAAAAGTACTTTTTTCAGAAATATACTGTTTCTGAAAAAAATCTCAGTGACATGGCAGCCGTCGATTGAGTCAGCCCTGCAAACCTGTTGGTAGACAGCTTAGTGGATAGTGTAAATATGCAGTCAAACACTCTGGAGAGCATCCCAGATGATGTCCCACCAGCAGGAGGCCTTACCAGGGTCCCTATTGTGGAGCCCATCCCGGTCCAGCAGCTCCACCAGGGTCTCTATTGTGGAGCCCATCCCGGTCCAGCAGCTCCACCAGGGTCTCTATTGTGGAGCCCATCCCGGTCCAGCAGCTCCACCAGGGTCTCTATTGTGGAGCCCATCCCGGTCCAGCAGCTCCACCAGGGTCTCTATTGTGGAGCCCATCCCGGTCCAGCAGATCCACCAGGGTCTCTATTGTGGAGCCCATCCCGGTCCAGCAGATCCACCAGGGTCCCTATTGTTATAAACCCTATAACTAGCTCAGGAAATTCACAGAAGTGCAGGACAAAATCTTAGCAGTGCCGGACCTCGTGGTGCAAAGGTAGCACGTCTGACTCCAGATCAGAAGGCTGCGTGTTCAAATCACGTCGAGGTAAAAAAATCCCTAATTTGACAATAAGTCTTTTATAAAATTCAGGAATCCTTATTGCTAAACCCTATAACTAGTTTAGGATACTCACAGAAGTGCAGGACCTCGTGGGGCGATGATAGCATGTCTGATTCCGGATCAGAAGGTTGCATGTTCAAATCATGTCGAGGTCAAACAATCCATAATTTGACCATATGTCTTTTAAAAAAATCAGGAATCCTTATTGCTAAACCTTATAACTAGCTCAGGAAATTCTCAGACATGCAGGGCCTCGTGACGCAACGGTAGCACGTCTGTCTAAAATTCAGGAATCCTTACTGCTAAACCCTATAACTAGCTCAGGATATTCACAGAAGTGCAAAATCCCAGCAGTGCCGGACCTTGTGACGCAACGGTAGCGCGTCTGACTCCAGATCAGAAGGTTGCGTGTTCAAATCACGTCGAGGTCAAAAAATCCCTAATTTAACCATAAGTCTTTTATAAAATTCAGGAATCCTTACTGCTAAACCCTGTAACTAGCTCAGCAAATTCACAGAAGTGCAGGACAAAATCCCAGCAGTGCCGGACCTTGTGACGCAACGGTAGCGCGTCTGACTCCAGATCAGAAGGTTGCCTGTTCAAATCACGTCGAGGTCAAAAAATCCCTAATTTAACCATAAGTCTTTTATAAAATTCAGGAATCCTTACTGCTAAACCCTGTAACTAGCTCAGCAAATTCACAGAAGTGCAGGACAAAATCCCAGAAGTGCAGGACCTCGTGGCGCAACGGTAGCGCATCTGACTCCAGATCAGAAGGTTGCCTGTTCAAATCACGTCGATGTCAAAAAATCCCTAATTTAACCATAAGTCTTTTATAAAATTCAGGAATCCTTACTGCTAAACCCTGTAACTAGCTCAGGAAATTCACAGAAGTGCAGGACAAAATCCCAGAAGTGCAGGACCTCGTGGCGCAACGGTAGCGCATCTGACTCCAGATCAGAAGGTTGCCTGTTCAAATCACGTCGATGTCAAAAAATCCCTAATTTAACCATAAGTCTTTTATAAAATTCAGGAATCCTTACTGCTAAACCCTGTAACTAGCTCAGGAAATTCACAGAAGTGCAGGACAAAATCCCAGAAGTGCAGGACCTCGTGGCGCAACGGTAGCGCATCTGACTCCAGATCAGAAGGTTGCCTGTTCAAATCACGTCGATGTCAAACAATCCCTAATTTAACCATAAGTCTTTTATAAAATTCAGGAATCCTTACTGCTAAACCCTGTAACTAGCTCAGCAAATTCACAGAAGTGCAGGACAAAATCCCAGAAGTGCAGGACCTCGTGGCGCCACGGTAGCGCATCTGACTCCAGATCAGAAGGTTGCCTGTTCAAATCAAGTCGATGTCACAAAATCCCTAATTTAACCATAAGTCTTTTATAAAATTCAGGAATCCTTACTGCTAAACCCTATAACTAGCTCAGGATATTCACAGAAGTGCAAAATCCCAGCAGTGCCGGACCTTGTGACGCAACGGTAGCGCGTCTGACTCCAGATCAGAAGGTTGCGTGTTCAAATCACGTCGAGGTCAAAAAATCCCTAATTTAACCATAAGTCTTTTATAAAATTCAGGAATCCTTACTGCTAAACCCTGTAACTAGCTCAGCAAATTCACAGAAGTGCAGGACAAAATCCCAGCAGTGCCGGACCTTGTGACGCAACGGTAGCGCGTCTGACTCCAGATCAGAAGGTTGCCTGTTCAAATCACGTCGAGGTCAAAAAATCCCTAATTTAACCATAAGTCTTTTATAAAATTCAGGAATCCTTACTGCTAAACCCTGTAACTAGCTCAGCAAATTCACAGAAGTGCAGGACAAAATCCCAGAAGTGCAGGACCTCGTGGCGCAACGGTAGCGCATCTGACTCCAGATCAGAAGGTTGCCTGTTCAAATCACGTCGATGTCAAAAAATCCCTAATTTAACCATAAGTCTTTTATAAAATTCAGGAATCCTTACTGCTAAACCCTGTAACTAGCTCAGGAAATTCACAGAAGTGCAGGACAAAATCCCAGAAGTGCAGGACCTCGTGGCGCAACGGTAGCGCATCTGACTCCAGATCAGAAGGTTGCCTGTTCAAATCACGTCGATGTCAAACAATCCCTAATTTAACCATAAGTCTTTTATAAAATTCAGGAATCCTTACTGCTAAACCCTATAACTAGCTCAGCAAATTCACAGAAGTGCAGGACAAAATCCCAGAAGTGCAGGACCTCGTGGCGCCACGGTAGCGCGTCTGACTCCAGATCAGAAGGTTGCCTGTTCAAATCACGTCGAGGTCAAAAAATCCCTAATTTCACCAAAAGTCTTTTCTAAAATTCAGGAATCCTTACTGCTAAACCCTGTAACTAGCTCAGGGAATTCACAGAAGTGCAGGACAAAATCCCAGAAGTGCAGGACCTTGTGGCGCAATGGTAGCGTGTCTGACTCCAGATCAGAAGGTTGCCTGTTCAAATCACGTCGAGGTCAAAAAATCCCTAATTTAACCATAAGTCTTTTCTAAAATTCAGGAATCCTTACTGCTAAACCCTGTAACTAGCTCAGCAAATTCACAGAAGTGCAGGACAAAACACCAGCAGTGCAGGACCTTGTGGCGCAACGGTAGCGCATCTGACTCCAGATCAGAAGGTTGCGTGTTCAAATCACGTCGAGGTCAAAAAATCCCTAATTTAACCATAAGTCTTTTCTAAAATTCAGGAATCCTTACTGCTAAACCCTGTAACTAGCTCAGCAAATTCACAGAAGTGCAGGACAAAACACCAGCAGTGCAGGACCTTGTGGCGCAATGGTAGCGCGTCTGACTCCAGATCAGAAGGTTGCGTGTTCAAATCACGTCGAGGTCAAACAATCCCTAATTTAACCATAAGTCTTTTATAAAATTCAGGAATCCTTACTGCTAAACCCTGTAACTAGCTCAGGAAATTCACAGAAGTGCAGGACAAAATCCCAGAAGTGCAGGACCTCGTGGCGCCACGGTAGCGCGTCTGACTCCAGATCAGAAGGTTGCCTGTTCAAATCACGTCGAGGTCAAAAAATCCCTAATTTCACCAAAAGTCTTTTCTAAAATTCAGGAATCCTTACTGCTAAACCCTGTAACTAGCTCAGGGAATTCACAGAAGTGCAGGACAAAATCCCAGAAGTGCAGGACCTTGTGGCGCAATGGTAGCGTGTCTGACTCCAGATCAGAAGGTTGCCTGTTCAAATCACGTCGAGGTCAAAAAATCCCTAATTTAACCATAAGTCTTTTCTAAAATTCAGGAATCCTTACTGCTAAACCCTGTAACTAGCTCAGCAAATTCACAGAAGTGCAGGACAAAACACCAGCAGTGCAGGACCTCGTGGCGCAACGGTAGCACGTCTGACTCCAGACCAGGAGGTTGCGTGTTCAAATCACTTCGAAGTCAAACAATCCCTAATTTAACCATAACTCGCGGCACAACGGTAGCGCGTCTGACTCCAGATCAGACGGTTGTGTGGTTCTGATAATCAGCCCCTCCCTTTTCGTCAAAGTTCAGCCTATCTAATGAAGCAAATGGAAAAACATATGTAGTAGATTGTCGATCTGAATGGCGATCTGCCTTAAGGGTTCTGTTTTTCTAATGTTGTTAAGACTAGTGTTTGGACTTTTATCATATGTGTATATAGAATGATTTTAGCCTCTGTTTACATTCATGTTTGTGAAATACATTGGATTTCCCAGCAAACGTACTTCAGTAGGGCATTGGTCTGCGTGCACGGGCAACAGTGTCGTTTTGCTCTTATAGTGACAGGTGTTCGACTCCAAGGTCCGACCATATTATTTTCTCTCCATTTTGTTTCTTTTGTATTGGTCTGTTGGTGTATGTCTTTTAAATTTTGGAAGACTGCCCGGTAGCCATCAACTGATTGAATAGCAGGTGGTATATGCTACTTTTTACGGAAATGACAGCTGGTATAATAAGGCTTTAGTGCGTGTAGCAACTGTATTAAGCCTGTTTACAGTTGCTGTTGTGGGTCCGTTTGTATTGCTGATTATAATGATTTAGATAGGCCTTCCGGTCCAACGGCTGTCGTGTCGTGTGCAGGAAAGGCGGTTTTTTTGCGTCAGTGCAGGAGGAGGAGTTTGTTGAACATGCATTTCATACTGATAAACTAAGCTTTAATCAATAATTTCACTGGAACAACAGGGATGTGCAGAGGGTGCTTCTCAATAAGCACCTCGTCTCCTCTCTGCTCCGTCCTCCATCCTATGACCCGGAAACCGATCGAGCTCAGCCATCTTGAAGGACATCTCAATTCTCTAATTGCACCGCGAGGAGTCGAGGATTGAGGAGTGAGGAGGCTTTCCAGAGGAGTCATGAGCGAGGATACACAGGTGTATCCTATGCGGAAGTGTTTTATCAACTAAAGCGTGATGCACGTATAAATTCTCCTCCCCCTTCACATCGGTCACAATCATTGTAATCTATACTTTACCTTTGCAGTTTATATAAACCACACATCTCATGTATTTCAACAGGGTATCTTGCTTTAATATTATTTATTATGAATTTCTTAAATAACCAAACTTCACCAACATAAGGGCAGATCCCTTGAGCACTGCTGATGACGCTGTGAAGTGACGCTCCAGTGATCAAGTATTCCAATGTATAAAAAAGCTTTTATTCAATTCCTCCGTCCTCATTTCCTTTCCTTGCAGCCTTCCCTCGCATCCTTCAGGAGTGAAACTGAGACACGAGGAAAGGAAACAAGGATGCACAAATAAGGGGTGCTTATCAAGTCTTATTTTTGCATCCTCGTTTCCTTTCCTTGGTACATCAGGTTCATCAGCCCCGCCCAGCGGCTGAGACCAGCCAACGTCTGAAGCCAGCGAAATGGTACCCGTTCCCCAAGCACCAGGGTCCCCGGCCGAAGCTGACGCTCAACCACGAGCCCAAGAACCCGTCCTAGCCCGCATAAGGGGGATTTATGTCCCGCCGCGGCTGGACCAGCCCAGAAGATCGCTCGAGTGCTTCTCACAGCCCCCTCTTCAGCTCAGGCGGCTGGAGCAGTAGTAAATGCAGAACATGGGCCCGTCTTTTGACACGCACCCCTGCACCAAAACGCTGTTTTTACAGTGACCCACAAAATGCACAAATCGAGCAAAATTTCTCTCAAAAATCCATGTTGGTTCGGGCCCCCGAGTCTGGGCATTCCACCGTCAGATATGATCTTACCTCTGGCTCAGCGGGCTCTGGCATGGCGAGCCATCCCCGGAGTTTCAAAATGAGTAATGAACATTATAAAGCGTGGCTACTCGCTTCAGTTCGTCCACAGACCACTGCGTGGTTATCCAAACTTCAGTAAGGAGCACTGTCTGCTGGCGAAAGGGGCTATCGAGTTAGTTCCCAAGTCTCAAAGCGAGTCGGGGTTTTACAGCCGTCATTTTCTCATTCCGTTCAGAGGCGGAATCCGGTAGCGCGGAGTCCGGGTTCTGTTAATTCAGTGGCTCGCCGCATCGTTCAAAGAGGGCACCTATGTACCCCTCCGAACGTTTCAGAGGATCTTGGGCCTTATGGCTTCGGCATCATCAGTACTCTAGTGTATAGATATATACACTAGATGTCGCCTTGGCTACGGTTTCGTTCCAATAACCTGTAGTAGCCAAGGCGACATCTAGTGTGTATATATCTATACCCGCCCGTGCCCACAGATCACTTGGACGCGGTTGTGTTCAAGAGGTAACAACGATATAAATACTGTTCGTTTTCTCACACAAACCGCTCGTTTCGTGTCTTAGGCCATCAATGTGTACTTACGATGGGGAATTGTTTAATTGCTCTGTGCATGCTCTTTGAGACAGTGACCATAGACCTGCATTATATGACTGACAGACAAGAACGGTTTGACCTAAAAATATCAAAATTGAAACTACTGCGGAAAAAAAGACACCAACATCCTGGATGCCCTTGAGGTAAGCTAAAACATACCAAAATTTAATTTCAAAGTGAACTATCCCTTTAAAGGACCCCCTTTTGAGATTTAAGACCTCTCTCTCTTAAAACCGCTCTGCTGTTAGCACTGGCTTCAGTTAAAAGAGTAGGCAACTTACAAGCGCTCTTCACAAGCTCTTCCTGTCTTGAATTTGGACCTAACGACTCTAAAGTCTTCCTTAGGCCAAGACACGGTTATGTACCTAAGGTGCTCTCAACACCATTCAGAGCCCAGGTTATTTCTCTATCAGCCCTCCCAGTCTCGGGAGAAGATAGTGATGCTCTCACGCTCTGCCCCGTCAGAGCCCTGAGAATATATTTGGAGCGTTCAGCCTCTTTCAGACAGTCGGAACAGCTCTTGGTCTGTTTCGGAGGCCGCACCAAAGGGTTGCCGGCCACGAAACACACGCTATCTAGATGGATAGTGGATGCTATTGCCCTGGCGTACACCTCACTGGGCCTTTCGTGTCCCATAGGTGTAAGAGCTCACTCCACAAGAGGCATGGCTTCCTCTTGGGCTTGGTCCAGTGGAGTCCCTTTCGAAGACATTTGTGCGGCGGCCGCTGGTCCGCTCTATCCACATTTGTAAGGTTTTATAATCTTGAGGTCCCTGCACTGCAGGCACGAGTTCTCTCCATGTAAGCCCTGGCTCTGTGGACTCAGGCCAGTGTATAACTCAGGCACTTGTTGTGACTTCACTATTTATGTGGGAATTATATTCTAGGTCCCTGGCTCTTCGACCCAGGCCTATACAATACATACTTAGTGGCCTTTAGGGCTGTAGTCAACCAAAGAAATGCTTAGTCGACCAAAGTCCTGTTCTGCGCAACGATTAGTCGACAAAAGAAAAAAAAAAGACGCGATGTTTTGCATTTTGATTGAACATTTATTAAACAATTGTCATAGAACATTTATAAAACAACAACGAAAAAATGTGTTTTTTTTGTTGTTTTTTTTTATTGACACCTGGGATCCCCCGCGAAACGGTTCTCATTCGCGCTTGAATAAGGCCTGCGACACACTGGCTGCTGGCGTGAGAGTCTCAGCTGCGTGGCGTGTCTGTTTTTATTTCGGCTCCCATGTTAATAGGTTGGAGTTTGCACACTGCCTGCGTGAGACACGCGTCTCAGGCGCGGCTCGAGCCACGCGGAAAATGCGTGCATGCTAAAAATAGAACCGAGTGTTCCAGCAACGGGAGTGTTTTCTTTATTTAAATTTAGTTTTTCTTTAGGCCTATTTACATTTCGTTTTTCTTTATTTAAATTTCGTTTTTCTTTATTTAAATTTCGTTTTTCTTTATTTAAATTTCGTTTTTTCTTTATTTAAATTTAATTCTTTATTTAAATTTCGTTTTTTCTGTATTTAAATTTCGTTTTTTCTTTATTTAAATTTAATTTTTCTTTATTTAAATTTCGTTGTTTCTTTATTTAAATTTCGTTTTTTTTTTCTTTATTTAAATTTCGTTTTTTTTTTCATTTAAATCTACCCTTTACCGTGTCAGTAATTTGTTAGTCAGAAAAATATTAGACTACCTTAAAAGTATTGCTTAAGTTAACAGACTGTGTGCGTTTTATATCACTAGAGCAGTGTCCGTTCTCGGAGAATAAAGCCCAATTTATACTTCTGCGTCGAACTTACGCCGTAGCTACGTCGTAGGCTGTGTATAGCGCGCGTACCCTTCGGCGTACCCTTCGGCGTACCCTGACGTGCACCTCTCCAAAAATGTAACAACGCGTCAACTCTACGCGGACGCAAGCGCTGTGATTGGTCTGCTAGGACCGCTCCCTCTGCGCGCGTCAACGCGGACAACGACGCAAAAGTATAAATGAAAACCAACGCGTTGCCTACAGCGTAGAGGCTCCGGCGTAGGTCCGACGCAGAAGTATAAATCAGCCTTAAGCCCTGCTCGCGTTAGGTGCGCCGCTTCCTGCTCGCGCTGTTCTGTAGTTTACTATTAATTCTGAACTTGTCGCGTCTCGCGTGTCTGTCTATATTGCACCAAATGCAACACTGCACTCCCTTGTGAAGTCGATTGGATGAACGGTTCTCGAAATAATCAAAATGCAAACGGACAGACAGACACATAGAGATTACTATATTCCTTACTGAGCGCGAAGCAGCAGTGCAGCCACAGGTGCGGTTCCCGAGTGTTCTACGTGGTGCGCTAAACTGTGGCGCTGTTACAAAATAGCCTAAATTAAAGCATTTAAAGTTGGGGATAAAACATAGGCTAATTATATTTAGAATACAGTAATATATAACTGCTTATAAAGGAATAAATATCAAGGAGTAAATCAATGAAAAATTCTTTATTGGTGAAAAAATAGCAACTGCTGCAACCTATCAGTGCGTCTTGGCATGACTCCAGCGCCAATGGGAAGCCTCAAGGCTAGATTATTGTAATGCTCTACTGGGTGGTTGCCCTGCACGCTTAATAAACTACAGCTGGTCCAAAACGCAGCAGCTCGAGTTCTTACCAGAACCAGGAAGTATGACCATATTAGCCCCGTTCTGTCAACACTGCATTGGCTCCCTACTAAACATCGCATACATTTTAAAATATTGCTGATTACTTACAAAGCACTAAATGGTTTTGCACCACAACACTTAAGCGAGCTCTTAGCGCATTATAGTCCTTCACGTCTATTGCGATCTCAAAATTCCGGCCAGTTGATAATACCTAGAATATCAAAATCGACTGCTGGCGGTAGATCCTTTTCCTATTTAGCACCAAAACTCTGGAACAGCCTTCCTACCATTGTCCGGGAAGCAGACACACTCTGTCAGTTCAAAGCTAGATTAAAGACACTTCTCTTTGACCTAGCATACACATAACACATTATAGACTTCTATAATTCAATGTTAGGCTGCATAGTTTAGGTCAGCCGGAACTGGGAACACTTCCCATAAATCCTGATGTACTCGTTACATCATAAGAAGAATGGCGTCTACGCTAATTTTAGTGTCTTTGTTTATCCCAAGATTTTCCCGCAGCCTGCCGGATCCAGGCCGTATCCAGATCTGACGAAGGACCTTCGCCTGGACCCGATGACAACGCAGTGCTGAAGTGCCAGCTAGTCTCTCCCTATGGAGGATCCCTTTACCACTCTACAGATAAGGCATTGTCGCGAAAATTCGTTTCGCGTTCCTACCCCAAAGCGAGGGTCTTACAAATCCCATTCCAAAGGGAATTACAAACCTGTGCACATATATTCAAACGCACATAACTATAGAACCAATTCTTAATGTGCATGTGAACGTCATCAGCGTTTCTCACAGGTTCGCGTTTAAAGTCTGTGTAGAGAGAATGGTGTCGTCTTAGCGGCCCCTAATTTAATAACAAATGATCATTGCGACGGAAGCAAATTCTAGCAAAACTAACTTTAGCTGGAAAATAACTTTATTAATGAACCGCTATAAAGCCAAAACAATCTCTGTTACCTTAAATTATACGTTTATCTCTGTAAAGCTGCTTTAAAACAATCTCCATTGTTAAAAGCGCTATATAAATGAAGATGACTTGACTTGACCATGCAGCCTTCAAGTGAGTATTTTTATTCAGATATCCTGTAGCATGTAATTGCAATTAATGCTGAACATAGGTATTGATATCATTGTGACTTCGTAATACTGTACTTATTTATGTCCTCAGAAAACTTGGTGATCAGTGGTCTGTGGAGCCAGATGTGTAATGTATGGCCAGGCCTGCGAAAAATCTGTGAACAACGTGCGCAGCATCATGCTGAAAAAAATGATTGGAGAGGATGAGACGCTTACCACCAGATTCAAGGTGAATCTGTCCCGGCTCCCGCCCTGCAGAGACAACCTGGTCCCACACATCAACCGTGTCAACCATCGCCTGGCCATCTACAAGAGAGCAGCCACACCGATATTCTGGTGTCCCAAGCCCCATGATCCTGGCCAAGGCTGGGAAAAGACTGAAGAGGGTACCCTGGAACCAGTGTGGTCTTGTGGACCTGTCCTCCCCACTTTACTCACTGACTTGCTAGAGGAAACAGACAGTCGAGGAGATGGATGGAGATGGTGAAGAAGATGAGGAGCAAGAGGTCAATTATGAACACCTGCTGTATGATGAATAGACATAATTGCCCTTGACCTTTTGATCTTTGATTAGAATAACTTTTTTTCTATTTCAGTTTATTCTAATGGGGATTTGTTATACCCTATACACATATTTGACTATATGAGTGGTTTTCTGTTTTGTTTCAATAAATATAATACCAATATAACGTTTAAATAGTAACTCCTTATTATGGGAGATGTTCATTGGGACCAACATGTGACAATATTTCAAGTAGGGATCATCAACATTTGCTTATTAGACATAATAAAGACTATAAAAATACAAAAGTTAGAAAACATATATCAATAGGGTCTATAGGGGAGGAGTTCCAGTGATCCAATGTCACAGATGTTTTAAATCTTTTTGCGTTTATTTGAGTTTTAAGGCACCAAACATAATCTAATCATGACAATCCTCGTATCTATCAATTCCTCATGCAAAGACGAAGAGAAAATGGGGTGGATTGTGTCTGTAGGATGTATTGTTCAGATTCTATGTAGATTTAAAGTTTTCATTTTTCACAGCCGAAAATCAAGCACGGACACAAAAGATGATACAAAAAATCACATATGGGACAATAATTTGCGTGGGGAACATCAAAATTCCTTTTCTAGACACCTTAAGGATTACAAAAAACTAGGTTAAAAAAAATATACCTTTCGGGTGCAGGTGGACCCCCCCTTCCTACCAGACTAATAAACACAGGTCATTCTCTCTTTTCAATTTTTAAATCAAAATAATAATCCATACATTTCTGCGGCACTGACTGAAGCGCTGCTGTGTGACGTCATCTTAATGCATTCTATTGGAAACGTCACTGAACTTAACAGCTGAATTGCACATTAGAGCTGATCTGTGCACGGTAACAGATCATACGATTTTACCAATAGTATTATGGATCAACGTAGTATTTTAGATCAGAAAATGGAAAGCAATAGATTGCCCCAAGCTCAGGTTCCTGACATCAGTCTTGCTGAGACTGCACAACCTGTGGGCGCTTCAGAGAGGCCTGGACTGAGACCTCTACCACCGCCTCAGAGAAGCCCAGAAGGCATTGCTACGACGAGGGTAAGAAAGCAATCACCACCCGTCCCGCTTTGCGTTGTACCCTTTCTTTTACTGTCTTTGGTTGTAGCAGCTACCGCACAGCATTTTCACCCCTTGTCCCGCACGTCGCTTGTTGAGAAAATGTCCCGCATTTTCATCAGTCTATTGGTTTTTAATTATCATATTACTAAAGAACAAATAACTCTTATCAGCTGAAAGGCAGAATACAAATGCTTTTATTAAGTTATATAGACATTATATACAGTGCTATGCATACGTTTAGACACCCATGCTAAAGTTGACTAAAAAGAGGAATAAAAAATCTTCTTTGGGAAATTGCCTTAATTTAAAAAATTAGGAAAAATCCAACCTTTAAGGACACCAATTTTCTTTGTGAATGAATAATGTATCGTAAATAAACAAATGTTCTTCTTTAAAATACAGGGTGCATAAGTTTGGACACCCCTATGTTAAATTCCCATAGAGGCAGGCAGATTTGTATTTTTAAAGGCCAGTTACTTCATGGATCCAGGAAACTATGCATCCTGATAAAGTTCCCTTGGCCTTTGGAATTAAAATAGCCCCACATCATCACATAGCCTTCACCATACCTAGAGATTGGCATGGTTTTATTTCAGTTAGCCAGCTGGTTTGATTTGCATTGAGAGATGATCTTATGGAAAGTACTCCATGACAATCTCTAGGTATATATAACAGTTTCAGGTTATGTTTTAGTGTTTGTAACATGTCCCACATTGTCCCACACAAACTTAAAGTCTTCCCACATTTGGTGTGTTTGATGGTGGTCACCCTACATCGTCATGAATGTGTTTTTCAACCATCATCATCAGTCAGTATTAACATTAAGCCTGCGTTCATATGTTAAGCATTGTATTAAAGTATGTTCTTATGCTTATGTATCGTCAGCATGAAATATGAAATATGAAATATCTACTTCTTGTAAATTGTGGACTAAGTTTTTCTTTTGTGTGTAGCATCTGTACTCTTGTAACCTTTCTCTCTTTTTCTATTGTAAAGAATCGTAAAGAGGGCCATCATATACCTCAGAAGGAAAGTGCCGTATCTGAAAGAAAGCTGAAGGCAGAAAATAATGCGAACAGGACACAGCTAAAAACAGGGTCAGCACAATACTACTGTCATGCCAATGTGCACAACTTATGTTGTTCTAGTTTTGCATATGTAGATGTTGCATATGCACAGTGACGATACTGCTTCTGATAACATTATTCATAGCCATCTCTGTTACTGTAATCTGTTTCAGAGAAGTCTGTGAGCCTAAAGAAAACATGAAAGATCCGGTTTTGGAATGTATCGACTTCTTGGACGAAACTGAAAAGCTCATCAAGCTAAATCAGAATCACATTAAAAAGATGTAAGTTTCTCTTGCACAACCATGGGTTTGATTTCTTCACACTCTCAATCTAATCTGTGGGACGTCTGGGAACTGAAGACAGTGACAGTGTTTGACCCTCTTTTTGTTTTTGTGCAGGAACAAGGAGGCAGACGGCATTAAAGAGAAGGTCGACCGCATGAGAGAACTGGAGTTGAAGAACAGAAACCTCATAGAACAAAAGCTAAAACACACAGAGGAGAGACCTACATCTGCCAGTCTCTATGAGAAAGTAAGTACACAACGTGTCCCATCTAAAGCCATCACAGCATCACACACATCCAAATGTAATAAAGACTACCGCTGATCTGTCACATGTGATCTCATCATTCTGCTTTTGTCTCACGAGAAGATGACAGAGGTTTACTCGGAGTTCTTTTGTGATGTCTACAGTCCATCTGAGATTGGGCCAGCTTTAGATGAAGTGGCTTTAGATGTGCTGAAAGACATGGATCCTGTGATACTCCACTTACGACAAGAGGAGCCTTTGGAAGACTATGATAAGCGGTAAGATATAAAAATACATGTCTTTATGACACAAAGCGATAAAGCTACTGTGATGATCATCAGTGGCTAGTATAATTTTATGGTTTGAGTGACCTCTTGGTAATCTCACTCTTGCTTTCTCTCTTTCACAGTGACAGGCAACAGAAACAAGCTAATTGGGAAGCAGTGAAAGAGAAATTGAGGCAGTTTCCAGAGAACATAGTAAGTGGCACACAGAACCAGCACTACTTCCCCCATACTTTTGTGCGCAACTTTTGTCTTGCTCATTAAATTTTGTAATATGGATCAATAGTGTGATGCTGACTTAAAAATCACATCTCTATTGCAGATCGGAAAAAAGCCGATGCCACGCAGACCTCCACAGAAGGTTATAAAGAAACAGGAACCAGTGAAAAGCACAATCCAGAGAGAAAAGCCGAAGTCATGCAGTCCTCCTCCAAAGAAGTCATTCACCATTTACAATATAGTTGAAGATTTACACAGGTTGCTTGATGAATTTCATACTTTACATGAGATAGAGTATGGCAATATACAGTTGCGCAGGCGCAGGCGCAAGCTCAATCTCCCGACATATCTCTGTGATACTTAATTCTTCCCTGACGATGACGATGAGGGTAAGAAAGCTATCATAGCGTTGAATGTGTTAACATTATTAACATTAAGCCTGCGTTCATACATTGAGCATTGTATTAAGGTGTTTTCTTATTCTTATGTATCGTCAACAGAATATAAATATTATGAGAGGAAATTCTCCAGCCGACCGCAGTCAGTCAAGCTTCCTCCTCTTCATCTTTCTCTTCCCGTGCCAGAGGTGAGCTAGTCCAGCAATCTGAAACGGTTTCCTACGCCCGTTTCACACATACTCTGTGTGCGGTGCGTATGCGGTGCAGGAGCAGCACGCGCTATAGTGCTTTCACATATGCTGCGTTTGCAGTGCGCAACTGATCCGCGGCTGTACCACAAACACATACTCACTATTTGTATTTCAAATCCAGAAGTTATCAGCAACTTTCATTTAAAAAAAAAGTTTTTTGTCAGCATTGCGATTCTCTTTGTACACATGTACACTCTTTAATAGACGTATTTACGTTTAAACAATTTAAACAACGTATTATTCAATGCATTACCTCCATATAATCATATATTAAGTTGCTCAAGCAAGTGGTAAAATATTTAACCATGTAGCCTACTTATATTAAAACGCATAGCCTTCATTTTAAATTAAAACTTAAAATTGACAAAAACAGCAGACTCATACCCTTTCTTTTGCATAATTTAAATTTTTATAAAAATCTTGCATGTCACAAAGAACTTGTTTTTCCACCTCCACGAATGAGACGAGTGTTGTTCATTATGTTGCCTTGTTGAAGTAAATAGTATTTTCCCTTGATTTACCCCCGGTCTTAACGTCTCAGCATTCTCTTTGTGCACATATACACTCTTTAATAGACGTACGCACGTTTAAATACAATTTAAACAACGTCAGCCTATTATTCAATGCATTACTTCTACTTATATTAAGTTCCTCAAGCCAGTGGTCAAATATTTAACCATGTACTTATATAAAAATCGCAAACATTTTAAATTAAAACTTAAAATTGACAAAAACAGCCGACTCTCATGCCTTTTCTTTTGCATTTAAATTTTACTACAATTAATCTTGCAAGTCACAAAGAACTTGTTTTTCCACCTCCACGAATGAGACGAGTGTCGTTCATTATGTCGCCTTGTTGAGGTAAATTGTAGTTCTCTTATGAGAGGTCTCTCGTACTGCGTAAGATATCTTACGCTAGGGGAAAATCCTTTTTCCGCGAGATATTGAAGCCAAAAATTATCCTTAATTTTGTAATAATGCAAAACGCGTTGCGGCAGCATACAGACATAGGCGAGGCAGCTCGCGCGCCTATTGGCTGTTCTGCGGCAACTGCAGCAGCCTATCGAGCGAGGCCTGGTGTGACGCCAGACCCAATGAGGGTACTTCGCGCCCGCTGCGTCACATCCCGCCGAAACGGGTGTGGTCTAGGCCTATAAATACCGCTCGCAGGCAGCTATTATCTGATTTTTCATCCTTCAAGCGAAGCACATGCATCGCTGGAGCTGGAGAAGAAGCCGCGCCGTTTGAGAGAGAGCACCTTCAGCGGGACGAGTCACTGAAGTAGCTGGCCGCGCCGCCTTCCTTGCCTTCCTGCTGCGCTTTCCGGCGCTTAAATCCTTTTATTCTCTGTACTCTGTGTGTGTGTTACATTCTAAAAGAGCAGCGTCTTTTTCAAGATGCCTTCCTGCGGCTCGTGCAGAGCCACACTCAGCGACGGGGACCGCCATGTTATCTGCGTTTCCTGCCTGGGTGAGGAACATGCAGCTCTCGCGCTTGCTGACGGCGGCTGCCCTCACTGCGAGCTGATGCCCATGGCGACTCTGAGGACTCGCCTGGCTTTCTTCACCGAGACTGCTCCCCCGCCCGCCGCGGTGTCGCGCCGTAAAAAGCGCCGTGCCCAGCGGGTCCCGGAACCTTCCCCCAGCCGCCAAAGCTCGCCGGTTCGCCCGCCTGCTTCACCGGCTTCGTCAGCTTCTCTTCCTGACGGACAGCGGCCGCTGTCTGCCGCCGCTTTCGTCGACATCGCTGCTGAGGAAGCCCTGCTGGGAGAGGATGATTCCTGCTCTATCTTGGCGTCAGGCAGTGAGGATTGGGCGAGCTCTGAGGATCTCGCGACCCCTGCCCGCACATCGTCAGGCAAGAGAGCGTCCATCGAGACGAAGCTCATGCGGATACTCGCACAGGCCGCGGCGAGCCTCGGCCTCGAGTGGTCTTCGCCCGAGCAGCCCGCTCACAACCGGCTGGATGGCTTTTTCCTGCCTGGGGAGCACGCTTCGCCTGCGTCCAAACCAGCGCCCTTTCTTCCTGAGATACACGAAGAAGTCGCTAAGTCCTGGAACGCCCCCTATTCAGCTAGAGTACGTCCAGCTGTTTCTTTGGCATTCTCTGCAGTTGACGATGCCAAGAACAGGGGATACCTTTCGCTGCCGCCGGTCGAAGAGGCGATAGCGGCCCACTTATGTCCCCCCTCAACTGGACGGCCGCGCTAAGCTGGCCCTACCCTCTAAAGCTTGCCGCACGACGTCAAGCCTGCTCTGCTGCGCTTTCTCCGCCGCCGGGCAAGCTGCGTCAGCGCTGCACACCATGGCCACGTTGCAGATCTTCCAGGCCGATCTCCTCCGAAAGCTGGATGAGAAAGGACCTGACGCGATCTGCGTGCCGGACCTAAGAAGCGCCACGGACCTCGCTCTCCGTGCCACTAAGTCCGCAGCACAGGCCATTGGAGTATGGCCTCTCTCACTGTGACCGAGAGACACCTGTGGCTGACGCTCTCAGAAATGGCCGAGTCCGAGCGCACCGCGTTCCTCGACGCCCCGCTTTCTCCCGCTGGCCTCTTTGGATCCTCCATCAAGGATTTTGCGGAGAGATTCGCCGAGTTACAGAAAGCGTCACAGGCTATGAAGCACTTCCTCCCGAAGCGCTCCAGCTCTGCAGCAGGCCGTACGAAACCGTCTGCACAGAGCTCACAGCCCCAGCCACCGTCCACTGCTGCCACTTCGCAGCGCTGCCAGGCCCGAAGCGCGAGACCGCGCTCCCACTCATCCAGCCGCCGCCCCGCCATGCGTGGCCCGCGGCCTAGGATTGTGGTAAAGCCCGAGGCCCCGAAGTCGTCCTATCATGCCTAGGAAAACGACGGTGTTCGAGTCCCGCTGCGGCTGGACTCCCACCAAAGTTATTCGCTCGTCCAGTTCCAGCAAATGTGACTGTTCCAATGTTTTCTGCAGCCAACAAGCCGGTTCTGTCGCCCGCTTGCCTGCACACAAATGCCGTTTCCACGGCTACCCAGATAAATCCCCAAGAGAGTGTATTTTCTGGTGTCCCGGCCACGGCCGATGGTGTCTCATGTGTAGTAAGAATGCCCACTGCCCAGTGCCCATCTCTACACACAAGCACAGCCTGTCACACAGGGCCCGCGCACATAAAATCGACTCAGATCGGTTGCGCTTCAAACGTGGTAAATGTGCCCACTACCCAGTGCCCACAAACACCACGTTATGCATGTCTCACGGTTTCTGTAAAAACGAAACCAGCGTGCATTCGCTTCACTCAAGCGAACAATGCTTTCGGTGTGATAAATGTGCCCGCTGTCCCGCGCCTACATCCACACATAGACATGCGAGCGCGGGCAATCTGCCCGCTGTTATCAGCGCGCCCCATGCCTCAAATGTCACGAGCGCGACGCTTGTGTTACAGCACACCGAAGCCTCTCCATCGCTGAGCGAACGGAGCGCGCTTCGTATTCAACCCCTAGCTATTCATGCAGACGCATGGGCAAAGCTGCCCGGGGTTTCGAAGTGGGTGCTGGACATTATAAAAAGAGGCTATTCGCTACAGTTTCGCCGACGCCCTCGCCGCTATACGGCGCGTGTCGAGACCACGGTAAAAGCAGAAGTAGCACATTTACTTCGAGCCGAAATGGTGAAACTATTGAACAAAGGGGCCATAGAGCCTCTCTCTCAAGTTCAGAGCAAAGGAGGGCTATACAGCAGATACTTCCTGGTGCCGAAAAAAGACGGGGGTCTCAGACCCATACTAGATCTAAGGCAACTGAACAGAGTGCTTGTGAAGCGACAGTTCAGGATGCTCACAACCAGAAAAATCCTCGCGCAGATTCGCCAAGGAGATTGGTTCGTGTCAATAGATCTGAAAGACGCGTATTTTCAAATACAGATAGCATCACGTCACAGGCGATATTTGAGATTTGCCTTCGAGGGCCAGGCATATCAGTACACAGTCCTGCCGTTCGGTTTATCCCTGGCACCCCGTACATTTACGAAGTGCATGGATGCGGCGCTCGCACCCCTCAGAATGAGGGGCGTGCGAGTACTGAACTATTTGGACGATTGGCTGATTCTAGCGCAATCTCGCTCAGTGCTCATAGAGCACACGACCATTTTACTCGATCACCTCGAGAATTTGGGTCTCAGTGTCAATTGGGCGAAGAGCTCTCTGTCCCCCAGTCAGACGATATCTTTCCTGGGCACAGAGTTGGACTCGCTGTCCATGATAGCGCGACTATCACCACAGCGCGCGGTAGACATTCAGCGCACAGCGAACTCGTTCCGCTGCGGCGCGTCTGTCCCGCTCAAGAAATTTCAGAAGATGCTGGGTCTCATGGCTGCTCAGCATGCGCCCGCTGCAGTTCTGGTTGAAAGCGCGAGTCCCACGCCAAGCATCCGGTCTGCTTCGCCTCAAGGTCAATCAGAAGTGCGTCACAGCTCTGAAATCTTGGAAAGCGGACGACTGGTACTAATCAGTTGTAAGCCTGGGGACTTCCTCGAGGGTGAGAGTGGTGTCCACGGACGCATCCACCTCGGGATGGGGAGCGCTGCCGTTCTTCGGCCAGTGGTCAGAACGGGAGAAGCTCCTGCACATAAACTGCCTCGAAATGCTGGCAGTAGACAACGCGCTGACGCGTTTTTGTCCCCAAATAAAAGGACGCCACGTCCTGGTCCGCTCGGACAACATGTCTGTGGTGTCCTACATGAATCGCCAGGGCGGCCTCAGGTCCCGGAACCTGCACAGGCTAGCAGAACGCCTCCTGGTATGGGCTCAGCGCAACCTGCGCTCGCTGAGAGCAGCGCACGTGCCAGGGCTCCTAAACATAGGATCAGACAGACTGTCCAGGAACAATGTTCCGGCAGGCGAATGGTCTCTACACTCACAAACAGTCCAACTGCTGTGGAAGAAATTCGTCAGAGCGGAAGTAGACCTGTTCGCGTCTCAAGAAAACGCTCACTGTCCGGAATTTTTCTCAAAGAGCAGGGACGCGCTGGCTCATGTATGGCCCCGCCGCCCGCTCTATGCTTTTCCCCCCGTCTCTCTCCTGCCTCAGGTGATAGAGCGGATCAGGGAAGAAGGATGCTCAGTACTGCTTGTAGCACCGTTCTGGAAAAACCAACCTTGGTTCCCAGTTGTGATGCAGCTAGCGAGCACTGCCCCGTGGCCAGTGCCAGTGAGGAGAGACCTCCTCTCTCAGGCCCACGGCTCGATCTGGCATCCTCACCCGGAATTGTGGTCCCTTCATGTCTGGGCCATCAACGGGTACATGTTGAACTCCCTAAGGGAGTATTAAACACAATCACACAGGCTAGAGTTCCGTCTACGAGACGGCTCTACTCCTCGAAATGGTCAGTGTTTTTGGGCTGGTGCACAGCCCGTGGCGTGTCACCCACAGACTGTGGAGGGATGGAGGTGCTTTCCTTCCTACAAGAGCTGTTGGATAAGGGCAGGACCCCTTCCACGCTCAAAGTTTATGTGGCCGCTATAGCAGCGTTCTCAAGAACAACGCTTGGTCAATCAATAGGACGGAACGATTTAGTCATCCGCTTCCTTAGAGGGGCTAAGAGACTGAATCCTCCCAGACCTCCCTCAGTCTCCGTATGGGACCTTTCTACGGTACTGGAAGCCATGAAAGGTGGACCATTCGAGCCTTTACAGACGATTGATCTGAAACATCTGTCTTTCAAGACTGTTTCTGCTGGCTCTCGCTTCAGTGAAGCGCATAGGGGACTTACACGCGCTCTCTGTGAGCGCGACGTGCATGGAGTTTGGGCCTAATGACTCAAGAGTTATACTCAAACCTAAGCACGGTTATGTTCCAAAATCCCTCAACACACCGTTTAGGGCGCAGGTCATCTCCCTGTCAGCCCTACCGGTCCCTGATGAGGAAAGAGACGCGGGCCTCCTTTGCTCAGTCAGGGCATTACAAGCTTATGTGTCTCGCTCGTCTGTTTTCAGACAGACAGAGCAGCTCTTTGTTTCGTTCAGCGGGCGTTCTAAGGGACTAGCCGCGTCGAAACAGAGCCTATCCAGATGGATAGTTGATGCTATAGCGCTAGCATACGCCTCCAAGGGCATGCAGTGCCCGTTGGGTGTCAGAGCGCACTCCACGAGAAGCATGGCCTCTTCGTGGGCCTGGTCGAGTGGGATTGCCTTGCAAGATATTTGTACGGCAGCGGGCTGGGCCTCCCCGTCTACATTTATAAGGTTTTACAACCTAGAGGTTCCCGCCCTGCAGGCCAGGCTGCTGTTGGTCTAGTTAACCAGTATTATCTGACCTGATGCTATCAGCTCAGAATGCTGCGTCTACTGAGCACAGCTCAATGATCGACTGTGAAAAGCAGTAGCACAAGATGTGCCTGGGCAAACTGTGTAAGACCCATATTTCCCCATCAGTTCAGGCCGTACCCGCCCTGTCTTTATGATGAAATTCACGTCTAAGCGACGCTGCCATATGTGGAAGAGTGCGGCTTTGCCCCTCCCTCTTCCCGGACTCCCTGTTAGTTCCCTGGGTGATTGTGCACTATATGAACTCCGGGCTTTAGCCCTTGGGTCTTTGGTGTCAGATCTCAGCATGCACGGCGTTTTGTATTGGGTCCCCTAGCGTAAGATATCTTACGCAGTACGAGAGACCTCTCGTAAGAGAACGTACTCGTTCCCTCTTCTAGAGAGAACCGAGGTTACGTTATGCCTCGTTTCCACTGAGCGGTACGGTACGGTACGGAACGGTACGCGTTTATTTGCGTTTCCACTATCAAAAGTTGTGAATGGTACCAAAATGCCGAACCGTACCGTACCACTTTTTAGGTACCCTTCCATTGGGGTACCTAGCACAGTGGAACGGTACTAAAAGGTGGAGCTAGACTCACTGCAGGACGTTGATTGGTTGACAGAGAATCGTCACTTGCGCGTGCTACAAGAGGAATGACAACATAAGAAGCGCCATTTTTTAATATACAGTTTAATATAATACTACTGTTACTGTATCACGAAATGTAATTTTAAGAGTTTTTCAGGCGAGAATGTAGTTGTTTAAAGCTCAAATCTGTGGTTTATTTATAAAGATGATTTTTTTTCCCCCGGTTGTGAGTTCCATGCGTTCAGCGGGCGCTCGGCGCTCATGTTTCCCGGCTGGATGAGCCTTGCCTCGGCGTTCGTCGCGGACTCCGACGGACCGACGGTAGTGGTTAAACATAAGATATAATTCGTTTTGTGTAGACCTAACGGACGATCTTTGGTCTCGTGAATATATAATGAGTTCCCTGTCAATCGTTTTGGCTGAGGGCTAAGTTTAGTTTTATATTAATGTTATTTGTGTTTAACTACTTGTAATGTTAGAGCGCTGCATTTGGATATTTGACTGAATTGTTTGCTTTATTTCTTATTGTATAGCTTCTTGTACTTTACTTAAACTTTTATATAGGCTATTATTGATAAAACTGAAATTTTACAAAAAGAAATATGGTTTCTTGTCATTTTTTATTACAAGATTATCACTGATGTTTATTGCAACATTTGTACAAATGCATATATTGCCTGGAATATGTTTATTTTATTTATTTTTTTAAACGAAAAGAGGTAACGTTAGGGTTGTGTTTATATTTCGTTTCGTTATAACGTATAACGTGCAGTGAATATGCGTTGCGCATGAACCACATTTGTGTCCCTATAATGTTTAATTTATTTAAATGAAAACGAAAAGAGGCAGAGTGGTGTTTTATAACATATTTCGTTTTATTGTTGCTTAAAATGTACAGACAGAGTAACCGAGATAACCGGTGTATCAGCGACGCTTTTAAGAACGCGCTGTACCATTTGCATGTAGGAGTCGCACATGGCAAGTACAAACTTTGCGTACTTGATATTGAGAAAAGCCTAATGTCGGCGCTTGTCTTCTTGTGACAAACATGTCGAGGAGCAAGAACAAGATCTGCTGCATGTCATCCATTGTAGTTTACTATGTTCTTCTTCGCGCGAAAATGACGTCGATCGAAACACCACGCCTATCAAGTAAGGGTACTGTTGGCAGTGGAAACGCTAGCCAGATCATGGTTAACAGACCCGAACCGTACCGTACTGTCCCGTACCGTACCGTACTGCTCAGTGGAAACGAGGCATTAGTAACCGAGTATGTTTTCCCTCGATTTACCCCGGTCTTAAAGTGAAAAAAGTAGTATTTAATTAAACACATTTATGGTGAGATTACTACATTTTATTTAATTAATCGCATTTATGGTGAAAGTGACAGCGCATGTTTCGTGGTCAAAATGAACACAGATTGACCTGAAAATGTAGTAATTTCACCATAAATGCGATTCACCATAAAAACGATCGCTGCACTGCTGTATACGCACCGCAACTGGAACGGATTGACGAACTGCAGCCGCGTGCAGTGTGAAAGCTCTAACCTGTTAACATGGGTCCGGAAAAAAATACGCACTGCAAACGGAGTATATATGTGTGAAACGGGCGCTACATTTGAATTCAAAACATATCACTTGAATAATAAGTAAACAATTTCCTTCATGAGAAGCATATTAACATGTGATGTTTTATACAGGACCGTGTCCACACCCACCCACTCAGAGGAAGACGACGACTAAGTTGAATATGGCATCAGGGCTGTGCAATGCAAGGCTGAGCTTAAACAAAAAATTATCTATGAATTAAGTGAATTTTTGTATATTCTGGTTGTTTGAGTTCAAATTAATTTGACATTTTGAAATATCGTCACCTTCCTAAAATAATCAAAATGACTTGGGCAATTATTTTAGGAAGGTGACGATATGAAATATCTACTGCTTGTAAATTGTGTGGAGTAAGTTTTCCTTTTGTGTGTTCTCTCTTTCTTTCTCAGTTTTTTATTTAGCGAATCGTAAAGAGGACCATCATATACCTCAGAAGGAAAGTGCCATATCTGAAAGAGAGCTGAAGGCAGAAAATAATCGGGCTGCTCGAATTCGAATTGGCTATTCAATTGCTCCTGTCTGCCTCGTTGCTGTTTGCGTTGGTGTGCGTCTGAAAAGCTTTGTATATCTTCCTGTTTTTAATCATTATTTACTATCATTCCTTGTTGTTTATACTGCTAAATATAACTTACTCAACATCACACATTAACCTGACATAGCTAGCTTCAAACTATATCGTTATTGCTAGCACAACACGGCAGTAATTCGCTAGCCTGTTAGCGTGCCATCCGCGCGCTCTTTATTTATTTATTTTTCTCATGCGTGATGATGGTGCCGCTCTTCTCAGTAATTTGGCTCATAGTCTTAGAGCTCACACATGACAATCTGGGGCTCAGGTCAGGTTAGCTGTCTCACGTCACCAAGGTCAGATAAGTCCCATCACATAGAGCCTCCTTCACCTAGCTGTCATCCCATAGAGACTGTGTCTGTTCCCCGAATTTGGAAATCCAAAAAACGTTTCAACCCATCTAAGTTTAAAAATTTAATTGCTGTTCAACAAATAAAAAACAGCTATAATACAGATGAGCAAATGCTAAAGCTTGGGTTGCTGAATATTCGATCCCATACTCCAAAAGCACTCATTGTTAATGATATGATTTCAGATAATAACCTAGATGTGCTGTGTTTGACAGAAACCTTGCTTAAACCAAACAATTACATTACTTTAAATGAGTTCACCCCGCAAGATTACTGTTATAAACATGAACCTCGTCTGAAAGGTAAATGGGGAGGTGTTGCTGTAATTTATAGTAATATTTTCAAAATCACTATGAAATCTAGTTTTAAATATACTTCTTTTGAAGTGTTGGTGCTTAATGTATAAATATATAGTATAAATGATAAATCACGTTTTAGATTTGTGCTGGCTACTGTATACAGGCCACCAGGGCACCATAAAGATTTTATCAAAGAATTTGCTGACTTTCTATCAGAGTTAGTATTGGCTGCAGATAAAGTACTAATTGTTGGTGATTTTAATATACACATAGATAATGAAAAAGATGCATTGGGTTTGGCATTTAAAGACATTCTGAACTCTATTGGAGTTAGACAACACGTGTCAGGACCTACTCATTGTCGTAATCATACTCTAGATCTAATATTATCACATGGAATAGATGTTGATGCCGTTGAAATTCTGCAGCAGAGCGATGACATCTCAGATCGTTATCTAGTCTCGTGTAAATTACATTTAGCCAAGGCTGCAAAGCAGACTCCGTGTTACAAATATGTGAGACCTATCCCTTCTACCACTAAAGATTGCTTTATTGATAGTCTTCCTAATCAGTTTCATCATCTCAGCATCCCAGATAGCTTAGAAGAACTAGATACTGCGACAGAAACTCTTAACTCTCTCTTTTCCAGCACTTTAGACACAGTTGCTCCGTTGCGCTTAAAGAAGATTAAAGAAAATAGTCCAACGCCGTGGTACAACGAGCACACTCAGGCACTTAAGAGAGCAGCTAGAAAAACAAAGCGGAACTGGAAGAAAACAAAACGTACTTGGTTACTTACGTAACCTCGGTTCCCTTAGAGATAAGGGAACGAGTACTGCGTTGAAAACGCTGTGGGAAAATTCCTTTTCTCGAGAATATTGAAGCCTTTATTTTAAAACGCATTGCTGCAGCACATGCGAGAGCTAGAAGCTCGCGTGAGCGTGCTGATTGGCTTGTGCAAAGCAACTGCACGAACCAATGGCGGAACAGCAGAGGAGCGCGAGCCAATCGGGGCCCTTGGCACTCTGCCAGAGTCAAGCGCGCGAAACTGCACGTGACAGAAGAGTATAAATACACAGAGAATCCGCCATTTGACAGGTTTAAGTCGACTGAAGCGAAAAGACACCTGCCATAAGAGACAATAGCACGGCAAGGCAACGCAGTACTCGTTCCCTTATCTCTTTTTTTTTTTTTTTTTTTTTTTTTTTCTTATCTCTAAGGGAACCAAGGTTACGTAAGTAACCAAGTACGTTCCCTTACGAGAACGTTATCTCGTACTGCGTTGAAAACGCTGTGGGAACACTATTTAAAACGCCGTGCTTGTCGTCTTTGGCCAATCTGACTCACCGAGAGCTCCAGGAAGTACAGAATAGCCTAGGATAAAGAGACCGAATCTTCGGGCCCTTAGATATCCAAACAGATAAAGCTGGGCCAAGGGCCAGTCTTAAGAATCCCACAACACGAGATGACAACCAGTGTCTGAGTCAAAAACTAGTCTGGGTCCACAGAGCCAGCGTTAGATAGAGACTACTCATGCCTATAAGGCAGGTACCATAGAGGTCTAAGATGTGGACGGAACGGACCAGCCGGCCGCCGCATAACGTCCTGCATAGACATTTTCATAACTAGTCTGGATCCATAGAGCCAGGGCCTAGCTAGAGAGAATTCGTACCTGCGGAGCAGGGACTTTTGGGTTGTAACGTTTCACAAATGTGGACGAAACAGACTAGCCGGTCGTCGCACAAGTGTGACAGAAAGAATGTCAAAACCAGCCTGGGTCCGCAGAGCCAGAGCTTAGATAGAGAGAACTCGTGCCTGCAGAGCAGGAACTTCCAGGTTGTAAAATCTCACAAATGTGGACGGGACGGACCATCCGGCCGCCGCACAGATGTCTTCGATAGGAACACCACTTGACCAGGCCCACGACGAGGCGACGCCTCTCGTGGAGTGAGCTCTAACACCTATGGGACATGTAAGGCCCAGTGAGGTGTAGGCCAGAGCAATGGCATCCACTATCCACCTGGACAGCGTGAGCTTCGTGACAGGAAGAACTTTGGTTCGGCCCCCGAAGCAAACAAAAAGCTGTTCAGACTGTCTGAAAGAGGCTGAACGCTCTAAATAAATTCTCAAAGCTCTGACAGGGCAGAGTGTGAGAACATCACTGAACTCTTCTGAGGTGGGAAGAGCTGACAGAGAAATAACCTGGGCTCTGAACGGAGTTGAGAGCACCTTAGGAATATATCCATGTCTTGGCCTAAGGATGACCTTAGAGTCATTGGGGCCAAATTCCAGACAGGAAGCGCTAGTAGAGAGTGCCTGTAAGTCACTCACTCTCTTGACTGACGCCAGTGCCAACAGCAGGGCGGTTTTCAGGGAGAGAGGTTTTAGGTCGGCTGACCGAAGTGGTTCAAAGGGAGGTCCCTTAAGAGCCCGCAGAACCAAAGAAAGGTCCCATGCTGGGACAGATGGCGACCGAGGCGGGTTAAGCCTTCAGGCGCCCTTAAGGAAGCGAACTATAAGGTCGCATTTTCCTAAGGAGGCTCCGGCTTCCAAAACATGCTGTGCAGCAATGGCTGCTACGTATACCTTGAGAGTGGAGGGGAATCGACCCGCATCCAGCATCTCCTGGAGAAAGGATAGCACTCTTGGAATTTCACAAGTGTGTGGGTCGAGGTTTCGAGCTAAACACCAGCTGGAAAACACTGACCATTTATGGTGGTAGAGTGGTAGTGGTAGCTCTAGCTTCCCTGATCGTGTTCAGGACACCCTCTGGGAGGTCCTGGGGTACCCGTTGAGTGGCCAAGCGTGTAGGGCCCACAAATCGGGACGGGGATGCCATATAGTCCTGCTGGCCTGAGCCAGAAGGTCGCGCCTCACTGGGATTGGCCAAGGGTCTGTCACAGATAGCCGTATCAGCTCCGGAAACCAAGACTGGGTTCGCCATAGAGGAGCTATCAGGAGCACTGCGCATTTCGTGTCTCTGATCCGTTCGATGACCTGAGGGAGCATCGAGACCGGAGGAAAAGCATAGAGGGGAAGGCTGGGCCAGTCGTGGGCCAACGCATCCCTGCTCTTTGAAAAGAAGATTGGGCAGTGACGATTGTCTTCTGAGGCGAAGAGATCTACTTCTGCCTTCCCGAAGACCTCCCAAAGTAGGAGAATCGTCTGAGGGTGGAGAGACCATTCCTCTGGGGGAACCCTGCCCCGAGAGAGCATGTCTGCTCCCGTGTTCAACGTGCCCGGCACGTGAGCTGCCCTGAGCGAGCGCAGATTGGTGTGAGCCCATAACAGTAGCTAGGTGGCTATGGCAAGCAGGTTGCGGGACCTGAGGCCGCCCTGGCGATTTATGTAAGATACCACTGACATGTTGTCCGTCCGGACCAATACGTGGTGTCCAGCCAGGTATGGGAGGAAGGTTTTCAGGGCCAGAAAAACTGCCCTCATTTCGAGGCAGTTGATGTGTAGGCGTTTCTCCGAGCTCGACCAGAGGCCGGAGGCAGGCCTGCCCTCGTACAGGGCTCCCCAACCTAAGTTGGAAGCGTCTGTTGAAATCATCCTCCTCTTGGAGACCACCCCCATACTCACGCCCTGCTGAAACCAGCTGGCGTTCGTCCAAGGGGCCAGGGCTTGAACACAGCGCTGATCCACCTTGATAGTCAATCGGCCTGAGTGCCAGGCGCGGGGTGGCACCCGAGGTGCTAGCCACAGCTGAAGAGGACGCATGCGCAGTAGGCCTAGTTGGTGTACTGATGATGCTGAGGCCATAAGGCCAAGGATCCTCTGAAACGTTCTGAGGGGTGCATGAGAGCCCTCCGTGAACGATGCGGCGAGCCGCTGAATCGATAGAGCATGGGCCGGGGAGGGCCATGCTCTCATAAGAACGGAGTCGAATACTGTCCCCAGGAACATGATACGTTGGCTGGGTGACAGAATACTCTTTGAAAAATTCACCCTGAGCCCTAGACATTCTAGATGGCTGAGGAGCCAGGCTTTGTGAGTATGTGACTCAGCCTCTGACTGAGTCAGAATGAGCCAGTCGTCGAGGTAGTTTAGAATGCGCATTCCCCGCTGTCTCAGGGGGGAGAGAGCTGCATCCATGCACTTCGTGAATGTACGAGGTGCCAGAGCCAGTCCAAACGGTAGAACCGTGTACTGGTATGTCTGCCCCTCGAAGGCGAATCTCAAGAATGGCCTGTGGTGGGGATTCACTTGAATGTGAAAGTAAGCGTCTTTCAGATCTACTGAAAAAAACCAGTCGCCTGGGCGAATTTGCGCCAGTATATGTCTGGTCGTGAGCATCCTGAACGGCCGTGACATGAGAGCCTTGTTCAGACGTCTGAGATCTAAAATGGGCCTCAGGCCGCCGTCTTTCTTCGGAACGAGAAAGTAACGGCTGTAAAAGCCTGACTCGCTTAGAGAAGGGGGAACCCTCTCGATAGCCCCTTTTGCTAGCAGACTTAATACTTCGGTGCGGAGGACATGACGTAATGTGCTGCTGACCGAGGTTTGAACCACAGCGCGAAAGCGCGGGGGTCTGCGTGCAAACTGAAGCGAGTAGCCGCGCTTTATGATGTTTATCACCCATTCTGAAACTCCTGGGATAGCCTGCCAAGCTAGAGCCCGAAGAGCCAGAGGCATCATTATATCTGGAACGCCCGGAGACGGGGGCTCGAACTGATATGAAGTCAGGGGAGAAATTTTGCTCGTTTTGTGCTCTGTGTGGGTCGCTGTTAAAACAGCGTTTGGGTGCAGGGGTGCGTAACACGTGACGGGCCCATTGTCTGCATACACAACTGCTCCAGCCGCCTGAACTGAAGAGGGAGCTGTGAGAAGCACTCGAGCGATCTTCGGGGCTGGTCCGGCCGCGGCGGGACATAGACCCCTTTTCCTGCCGGTTAGGACGGCTTCTTGGGCTCGTGGTCGAGCGTCAGCTTCGGTCGAGGGCCCTGGCGCCTGGGAAACGGGAATCGTTTTGCAGGCTTCAGGCGTCGAGTGGTGTCAGCCGCGGGGAGGGGCTGGAGAACCTGAGACGCGGGCTTTTCTGGTCGCGGCGTGCTCTTGGGGCGCCGTTGGACCGAGCTAGAGCGTTTGGGCAGGAAGTGCCTCATAGCACTTGAAGCTTTCTGAGCCTCCGTGAAGCGATCAGCGAAGCCAATAACAGAAGGGCCGAAGAGACCGGATGGAGAGACTGGAGAGTCGAGGAAGGCGGTTTTGTCAGCGTCCCTGATCTCCGTTAAAGTGAGCCACAAGTGGCGCTCTAAGACAACCAGGCTAGACATGTTGCGGCCCAGTGCTTGCGCGGTGGTCTTTGTGGCCCTCAGCGCCAAATCTGTAGCACTCCTGAGGTCTTTGAAGGTGTCTGGGTCCGGGCCAGACTCGTCCATAGTGCGGAGGAGCTTAGCTTGAAACACCTGCAGGGTCGCCATAGCGTGGAGTGCAGAGGCGGCTTGGCCGGCGGCAGCATAAGCGCGGCTGGCGAGAGCCGAAGTGGTCCTGCACGGCTTAGAGGGGTGCACGGTTTTAGCCCACCACTCCCAGCAATGGGAGGGCATAAGTGTGCAGCGACCGCTTCCTCTAATGGAGGTAGAGAAACATACCCTTTCTCTTCAGCGCCGTCGACAGAGGAGAGCGTTGAAGAAGCTGAAGAGCGCGTTCGCGCTGAAAAGGGCGCGCGCCAGCTTTTAGTGAGCTCATCATGAACTTCGGGCATGAAGGGGGCGGCACGTTGACGAGGGGCCTGTTGGCGCCCCGGCAGGTACCATTCGTCGAGGCGGCTTTTGGTATGCTCAGCTGGGGAAAGCCAGTCGAGTCCCAGTTCTTCGACAGCGCGAGACATGACACGGAAGAGTTCGGCGTCGATGCTCGCTCGAGTGTCAACGGGATCCAGCTGAGAGAGGGGGGCGGGGTCCGCGGAGCCCGACCATTCCTCACTTTCAGATGCCGCCATAGAAACAGCGTCGTCCAGTTCTTCGGACAAACAGAAAGAGACGAGACCTGCCGCTTCAGAAGAGGGGCGTTGGTCGCTCTGTGAGAACAGGACTGGAGATGAAGGCGCGGGCGAAGCGTGCGGGGAGAGACCCGGCGTGCATTCATCCAGATGAGCGCGTTCAGGAGGCCTCTGGTCGCGCCGCTTCTTCCTACGGGGCTCACGGGGCGCCGAAGATGGAAGGTGGGCGGGAACACTCAGCGGCGAACTTCTTCACTTGTAAGATTGATAATATCAGGGACAAAATTATAAATATGCAACCGTCTACTACAGTATCGCATGAGGGAGTGCATTGTCTCCCTAAGGAAAAATTCGATTAATTTATTGCTATAGAAGAGGAAGAATTCGCTAAACTCATTAAATCATCTAAACCGACAACATGTACTGTATGTTAGACCCTATACTGACTAAGCTACTGAAAGAGATGCTTCCAGAGGTCATAGATCCTCTTCTTACTATCATCAATTCATCTTTGTCTCTAGGATACGTACAAAAACCTTTAAGCTGGCTATGATTGAACCGCTTGTTAAAAAAACACAACTTGATCCTACAGAATTAGTCAATTACAGGCCGATCTCGAATCTTCCCTTTCTGTCAAAGATACTAGAAAAGGCAGTATCTTCACAACTATGTTCCTTTTTAGAAAGAAATGATATGTGCGAGGGTTTTCAGTCAGGATTTAGACCGTACCATAGTACCGAGACAGCTCTCATTAGAGTCACAAATGATTTGCTCTTATCATCCGATCGTGTTTGTATCTCTCTTATTAGTGTTACTCGATCTCAGTGCTGCATTGACACTATTGACCACAACATTCTTTTAAATAGACTCGAACATTATGTTGGCATTAGTGGAATTGCATTAGCATGGTTTTAATCATACTTATCTGACCATTATCAGTTTGTAGCAGTAAATGAAGAGATGTCTCATCGATCACAAGTTCAGTATGGCGTACCACAAGGCTCAGTACTAGGACCACTGCTGTTCACTCTGTACATGCTACCCTTAGGAGATATCATTAGGAAACATGGAATTAGCTTTCACTGTTATGCTGATGATACTCAGCTCTATATTTCTTCACAACCTAACGAAACCTACCAATTCACAAAATTAACGGAATGCATAGCTGATATAATAAACTGGATGACTAGTAATATCCTCCTATTAAATTCTGAAAAAAAAACAGAGATTCTAATTATTGGACAAAAAACTTCCACATGTAATAACCTAGAATACTGTCTAACACTTGATGGCTGCTCTGTTAAGTCTTCGTCGTCGGTTAGGAACCTGGGTGTGCTCTTTGATACCAATCCTTCATTTAAAAGTCACGCGTCTAGTATCTGTAAAACCGCATTTTTCCATCTTAAAAAAAATATCTAAATTACGTCATATGCTCTCAATGACAAATGCGGGACAATTAGTTCATGCGTTCATGACCTCAAGGCTAGATTATTGTAATGCTCTACTGGGTGGTTGCCCTGCAAGCTTAATAAACAAACTACAGCTGGTCCAAAACGCATCAGCTCGAGTTCTTACCAGAACCAGGAAGTATGACCATATTAGCCCGGTTCTGTCAACACTGCATTGGCTCCCTATTAAACATCGTATACATTTTAAAATATTGCTGATTACTTACAAAGCACTAAATGGTTTAGCACCACAACACTTAAGCGAGCTCTTAACGCATTATAGTCCTTCACGTCTATTGCGATCTCAAAATTCCGGCCAGTTACTAATACCTAGAATATCAAAATCGACTGCTGGCGGTAGATGCTTCTCCTGTTTAGCACCAAAACTCTGGAACAGCCTTCCTACCATTGTCCGGGAAGCAGACACTCTCTGTCAGTTCAAAGCTAGATTAAAGACACATCTCTTTGAACAGCTGGAAATTAGCCGTAGAGGCTAAAGCTGCTCTTTTCATTAAAAGAGGTTGTCCACATTATTATAAACCAATAAACTAAACTAAACTAGCATACACATAACACATTATAGACTTCTATAATTCAATGTTAGGCTGCATAGATTAGGTCAGCCGGAACTGGGAACACTTCCCATAAATCCTGATGTACTCGTTATATCATAAGAAGAATGGCGTCTATGCTAATTTTAGTGTCTTTGTTGTTTATCCCGAGGTTTTCCCGCAGCCTGCCGGATCCAGGCCGTATCCAGATCTGACGAAGGACCTTCGCCTGGACCGATGACAACGCAGTGCTGAAGTGCCAGCTAGTCTCTCCCTATGGAGGATCCCTTTACCACTCTACAGATAAAGCGTTGTCGGGATAATTTTGGTTTCGCGTATCTACCCTGAAGTGATAAAATTCTTTATCAAAATGTTAAGGCCAGACAAGTAGTTTAAGGCGTGGTTTGTAGGGAATTACAAACCTGCGCACATATATTCAAATGCGCATAACTATAGAATTAATTCTTGATGCGCACGTGAGCGCCATCAGCGTTTCTCACAGGTTCGCGTTTAAAGTCTGTGTAGAGACTAACTTTAAACTAACTTTAGCTGGAAAATAACTTTATTAAAGAACCGTTATAAAGCCAAAACAATCTCTGTTACCTTAAAGGGGTCATATAATGGTACATGCACTTTTACAAGTTGATTGCACTGAAATGTCTGTTGGCATTGCCTGTACACAACCATCCTATCATGATAAAAATCCATCCAGTGGTTTTGTTTTAATCTCCTTATATGTTTGACCCTCTCTGAAATCAAGCCGTTCGATATTGTGACGTCATAATATCCAACGCCCCTCCCGCGATTGTGATTGACAGCTGTGTTGCAACACAAGACCCGCCCTAAGCGAGCTGTGACAGCTGTCCTCATAGTAGTCCGCCATTGTGGATATGCTGGAGCAGAATGGCGTCTAAGCGATTGTGGTGTTCTGTTCTTAGATGAAATAAGGAACACAGCAGTCATTTGGATGTTCCTAAATCCGAGCCGTTGAAGAGTTTTGTTTTTGAAGCGATATGCCCAAAGGATTGACGCGGGGATTCCCTCACAGGGATTCCCCACGATCGTCCATGCTTTCATGTTTGCGCGAATCATTTCACACCAGACAGCTTTACAAACGAGAAAAAAACGGATCGGTACCAACGTGTTCCTGCTGAACCTCCAGAAAATGTGAGTGTAATGTTTTATTAACCTTTATATTAGTATTTATAATAATCTATGCGAAATTTGCAAACCTTGCTGCAGGCTTCACAATGAATGCATCTAAGGTTTACACTCAGGGTACATTACGGCATGTTTTCTATGTACGACCTTCTCAATATAATTCATAATCCCACGTTTATAATGAACAACACGTGGTTATTGTGTTAGAAACGGTGTACGCACAGAACAGAGGGGCGCGGTGAGCAAAGCTCATTATCATTTAAAGACACATGCACTGAAACGGCGTGCTGAAAACAGAGCTGTTTTTGACCAGGTAAAATTAGTGTTTTCTTACAATACTAATGAGAATTTTTAATTAAAGTATATTACAAACTTTTAATTTAGACCCTAAAGAATCATATTAGCTTGTACAAAAATGGCATTATATGACCCCTTTAAATTATCCGTTTGTTACTGTAAAGCCGCTATGAAACAATCTACATTGTTAAAAGCGCTATATAAAGATGACTTGACTTGACTTGGCTAGGCGGCCCATCCCCAATTTTCATTCAACCCCTAGCCACACGGGTCGAGGCCTGGCGAGCCATCCTCAAGTGCCGAACTGGGTTATGAACACAATAAGCGAGGTTACTCGCTCCACGGGTAAACGGTCCCCCTTCACTAGGCGCCCAGTTGTCATCTCTCAACCGGGCCACGGCCTGTCAAGCCAGCCCCAAAGAGAATATGTGCACAAATCACAACACAAGGGTATTAGGTCCCCCTATGCTAGGCGGCCCATCCCCAGTTGTCATTCAAACCCTAGCCACAAGGGTCGAGGCCTTGCAAGCCATCCCTGAAGTGTCAGTTTGGGTTATGAACATCATAAAGTGAGGTTATTCGCTCCAACTTGCTCACAGACCCCTGCGATTTCAGGCGGTTGTCGAGACTTAGGTGAGAAGCAACGTAGCTCACGTGCTTCGCACCGAAATACAAAACCTACTATAAAAAGGAGCTCTCTCATCAGAATATAATTATTATGAGTGAAAAGTCCATGATCTCCAACCGACCGCAGTCAGTCAAGTTTCCTCCTCTTCATCCTTCTCTTCCCGTGCCAGCGGTGAGCTAGTCCAGCAATCTGAAACCGGTTTCCTACATTTGAATTCAAAACATATCACTTGAATATGAAGTAAACACAATTTCCTTCATGAGAAGCATATTAACATGTGATGTTTTATACAGGACCGTGTCCACACCCACCCACTCAGAGGAAGACGACGACTAAGTTGAATACGGCATCAGGGCTGTGCAACCCAGGGCTGAGCTTAAACAAAAAATTAGCTATGAATTAAGTGAATTTTTGTATATTCTGATTGTTTGAGTTCAAATGAATTTGACAATTTGAAATATCGTCACCTTCCTAAAATAATCAAAATGACTTGGGCAATTATTTTAGGAAGGTGACGATATGAAATATCTACTGCTTGTAAATTGTGTGGAGTAAGTTTTCCTTTTGTGTGTTCTCTCTTTCTTTCTCAGTTTTTTATGTAGCGAATCGTAAAGAGGACCATCATATACCTCAGAAGGAAAGTGCCATATCTGAAAGAGAGCTGAAGGCAGAAAATAATCGGGACAACTTTGAGGCCAATCTTAAACCCTGTTTTAAAGTGCTGAATGCACCAGAGGCCAAAAAAGCGTAATTACTTTCACATCATTGTTAAATGTTGATTTGTAAATAATCCAGTTTCAGTTTATATAGATCTGATTGCCAGACACTGACACTGAACCGCCCCTCCACAACAAAGCTACTCTATTTTCCTTATCCATTTAAAACAAAAATATATCATTACATTTTATTCATAAATTGTTTTATTTACAAAAGGTACGTTTTTTTTACTCATTATGTAGTTTTAGTCAGGGGCAGGAGCCGTCACTAGACTATGAAATTGGCACAGTCAGAGCATACCATCTTAAAGGAACAGGCAGAGATGAGGAGCTTTTCACAAACACGTTTACATATAAAGACACACTGATGTCACTGTGTCTTCTGTACAGTTCTGTCTCAGAAGATTACAGACTAATCATGTGTTCTACAGGAAATGGAATCAAGTGAAGATTCACAAGAGGAGCTCCAGTACTCTCATTTGAAGGCCTGGGTCCAAAAAATACAGACGGGCCCTATCAAAAGAGCTTCTCCAAGTTTAAGGACCCCGTCAAATAGGTGGAAGTGGTAATAATGCACAAATATTAAAAATAATTGAAATCTTGAATCTTGAAATAATCTGTATTTTGTTGTTGATGTTTTTTTAAACGAAAATGAGCTACAGTAAAGATTTGAAGTCGGCACACAGCAATGTGTGATCAAATGCAACACACAAGCTGATGTTTTTTTCACAACTGCTTTAATCAATAACTTTTTTTGTTTGTTGTTGTTGTAATTTTCCCTCCAGGTTCAGGACTTTTTTCGGCTTGCGAGAGTCCAACAGTCTGACAAATCCGAGACGAACCCACAACAAGATTAAGAGCTTGATGGTGATGGTGGCCTAGTTTTGGGGAATTTTGAAACATTAAATAATACATTTGAAGTAAATTGGCTTAGTTAGGTTTGAGAAATCCTTACTCCATTTGGAACTTTATCCCTTCCCATATGCTTTCTAACTTTGGTAATATACATTTTCTTCTTAATTGTAATTATAACGTTGACAAAATACCAGTAAAATGATCAGAATTTCGTCGCCGGGCCTTTTTATCTTCATCTAACTTTTCACCACATAAGTATTATATATTGAATAATAAGGATATTTTATATAAACAAATCATTGTTTTTGAAATATTGGTTTGAAAATGGCATTATATTGGTGGATCAGTTATTTAATTTAAATGGTTTTCTTTTTACTTACAATGAGTTTTTGGCACATTATAAGATTCCTGTAACACCAGGGGACTATGCAAAAGTTTTTGATGCAATATCTCCTGAAATCTGTATGCTATTTAGACATCAGAAAAGACTTACTATTCAGCAATGATCCCCACCTACTATAGTAAGTTCTAATGTTGTTAATATTAGTTTTTCCCCTTAACTCACAAAACAGATCCATAAGAGCGTTAATTCAAAGAAACAATGTGTCTTTGCCTTATATACTCATACAATATTGTGTGGAAAAAGGTTTGGCTTATACCTAAAGAGTGCATTTTTGTTCCTCAAAGGTACATATTGGTACCAAAAGTGTACATATTAGTACCTAAATGGTACATATTAGAACCCTTTTGAAGGGTACAAAGAGCTGTTCTGACTGTCTGAATGAGGCAGAACGCTCCAGATAAATTCTGAGAGCCCTAGCAGGACAGAGTAGACTCAATTCTCTATCGTCTTCTAGTGAGGGAAGTGCCGATAGCAAACTGACCTGGGCTCTGAACGGGGTTGACGACCTTGGAGTCGTTAGGCCCGAATTCGAGACAGGAAGAGTTCATTGATAGCGCTTGAAAGTCCCCCTCTCGCTTGACCGATGCTAGTGCTAGCAGGAGTGCGATCAGCCGATTGAAGCGTCTCGAAAGGGGGTCCCTTAAGGGCCCTGAGGAGCTTGGATAGGTCCCAGGCAGGTATAGAGGGGGGTCGAGGTGGGTCGAGGTGGGTTAAGCCTCCTGGCCCCTTTAAGGAAGCGCACAACAAGGTTATTCCTTCCCAAGGACTGGTCAACCACAGGAGCATGGAAGGCTGCTATGGCCACCACATATACTTTGAGTGTGGAGGGGGTCCGACCGATGATGTACCATCGGTACTTTTCTTTCTGCAAGAGTTGATGGCCGCGACCCGGGCCGACCCGAAGCCGAACTGGAGCGCTTTGGCAGGCAGTGTTGCATGGCTTGCAATGACTTCTGAGCCTCCGTGAAGCGATCGGAGAATCCCTTCACCGTGGGGCCAAAGAGACCAGCACTTGAGATCGGAGAGTCCAGGAAAGCAGCCCTGTCTGCATCCTTGATCTCAGTCAGGTTGAGCCAGAGATGGCGCTCTAACACAACTAGGCTGGCCATGCTTCTTCCTATAGCCTGGGCAGTGGACTTCGTGGCGCACAGGGCAAGATCAGTGGCGCTGCGCAGATCCCTGAAGGCCGCGGGGTCCAGTCCAGACTCGTCCAGGAGCTTGGCCTGAAACACCTGGAGGACTGCCATAGTGTGCAAGGCCGAAGCAGCTTGGCTGGCGAAGGTATAAGCCCAGCCAGCGAGAGCTGAGGTGGTCCTGCAGGGCTTTGATGGGTGAACCGCCTTGGGTCTCCATCCAACGACGGTGGGCGGGCAGAGGTGCGCGGCCGCTGCTTCCTCCAGAGGGGGCAGTGTTGTGGCAAAAATTCTCATTAAATAATCATCACTGCCTAAGAGACACTCTGAATTAAATGGTCTTTTAAAAAGTATTTATTCTTGCAAGAAGGTTCAGTCTACCACACAGAAGTTACGCTGTAGGGTGAGTGACACACAGACAGGAAGAGATGGGCAGCCTTTATACCCTCTTTCAAGGTTCCTCCCCAGCAGTTGATTCTTCTTCTTCTTCTTTGGCCCATATAGATAAGGGACCCATTGCGGTTCAAGTTTCTATACCTAAAGACACAAACAGTCAAATACTAGGTCCTGTCCCATATGTTCCTGAAGTGTCACACCCAGCCCCTCCCCAGGCACGTACATACATACATATTGTTTCACACATTGACAATATAGACATGTGACACATCACTTTGCAATATATGTTGAAGATCAATGGAAATCAAATTTTTCCATTACAGGCAGTTTACCCTCTCTCTTCAGAGTCGTCAACGGTGGACAGCGTGGCTGAGGTTGACGAGTACAGGCGGTAGTGAGCGCGCCGTGACTTTGTCAGCTCATTGTGCACCTCCGGGAAAAACAGGGCTGGACGCTGTCGAGGGGCCTGCTGGCGCCCCGGGAAGGAACCATTCGTCGAGGCGGCTTCTGGTGGGCTCCTCTGGGGAAGACCACTCGAGGCCAAGGTCTTTGATGGCCGTGGTGAGGACACGGAGATATGCGGGGTCTGTGACAGAGCCCGGCCACTCCTCGCTCTGTGATGTAGCCAAGGATAGGCTTTCATCGTGCTCTTCCTCTGATCCCCCGAACGAGACGAGGCCGGCCGCTTCGAGGGGCGCTGGTCTGTCTTCGTGAACAGGACAGGCGGGGAATCTCTCTCTGGAGAGAGCGAGGCACGCGGGGATGGTGATGCCGTGGGCTCGCTCATCTCTAGACGCTCAGGCATCCTCTGACCCCGCCGTTTCTTCCTCCGCGGCTCGAGGAGGATGGGAAATGGGAGGGCGCGAGGGGCGGTGTCATTCTCCGACATAAAGAGAGCTAGCCACGAGCACAGAGAGGAAAGTGGCATACTCTCGCAGTGAGAGCAGCCGCCTTGTGTGAGTGCAGCTTCAGCGTGTCCGCGGCCCAGGCATGAAGCACACTCGTCGTGGCAGTCTGAGGCATGCAAGGGGCGCATGCCGCGCAGTCGGCGTTTGACATTTGAATCAACGTCACGAGGAAATTTGCTCTTAAAGAGTGCTGCCGCAGCGAGCACTTATTTTAGCTCGGAAGGATATGAGTTCGCCGTCCGCTGAACTGCAAAGCAGAGTCACTCGAAGGCTTCAAAGGAGAGTCAGTGAAGACGTGGATTTCTAACGTATTTACATGAACTTCTCATGTAATATCTATGGTTTGACCCATTTCAGAGGCGGACAAATGGACTGAATAAAGCTCTCTACGAACTTGAATGACGTGTGCGCATGAATCACTGTCACACGCACACACTCATAGCAATATAAGTTTCTGCATAATACATTTTTAACAAGGAGGACAATACAACATCATGATAGTCGTCACCTTTATTTATACAGCGCTTTTTACAGTACAGATTGTTTCAAAGCAGCTTTACAGAGATAACAGGAAAATAATGCAACAAAGATTGTTTCTGCTGTACAGCAGATTTAGAAGAAAATAGCGTCATAGTCCAGCTTAAGTAAGTTCAGTGATGGTTGATTAAGTCATTAATTTTAGTTCATTTATTAGTACAGTCGCTCTGGAGAATACAGTGATGTCATCGTCCAGTTCTCATATAATGGTGTCAATGCAGGCAGATCAATAATATTGTTCAATATTAGTCTCACGTTTAGCTATGTATGTCAATTTTTACTATTATAGGGTTTCGAAGGACAAAACATGAACTTTAGCTATTGGCTTTACATCATCAAGTCAACTGTCGCTTTACTTTGGCACGAGGCCCGACGGCTCTGTTTATAATAAATACTGCAATATTCCATACAAAAAGAAAGAAAAAGAAAATAGTGATGCAGGGAAGATGTAAATTGGTTCCCTCAACAAAAACTCTTTTGCATAGGATTTTGAATTTTTACACACACACAAAAATATATATATGTGTGTGTGTGTGTGTGTGATCAACAAATGTTTATGATTCTTACACGTTTTGTCCAAGATCATTTTCACAAATGACCACAACTTTTATGAATTTTGTCAAATAAAACAAATTACAAAAATATTGTAAATATGCAGAGTAGGCTAGAGAGAAAAAAACAATGTGGCTATGTCAAAAAGTTTTACATTCAAAATGCAGTAAGTTTCATGTTAAAGTATTTTATTATTGTGTAAGTTTAATGCTAAAGGAGTGATTGTGATAGTTAAAGTGTGCGGTTTTTGGTTAAAGTGTGTGAAGGGTCTGACCGTGTACGCTCCGCCCTGAGAGATCAGACTTAGACAGGAAGTGAATTGAGACAGGCAGAGAACAGGCCAGAGTTTCACACACACTTTCATGAAATAAACTCATGAAACATCAGCTGAGCTCATCTCTGAACAACACACACATCTGCCGCGCCGCAGACGGAAGAAACTCCGCGGATCAGATGAGATGAGATGAGCTTCTACTCTTCTAAACTAGTTTAACCAGCTCTACACACGAGGAGAAACGTGGTGAGCTATGGAGGTAGATTTGTGTCTTTATTATTCAATCAAAAAAAGGTTGCTTCAATCAAAAAATATATTTTCAATCAAAAAAAACCGTTTCAATCAAAGAAAAAAAGTGTTTGAATGCAAAAATATATTTGAGACTCAAAAAAATGCATTTGAACACTATTTTTTTTTGCTTGAAAATGTTTTTTTTGATAGAAGTGAAGGTTTTTTTGTTTGAAGCAACTTTTTTGATTGAAGTATTGTTGTTTTGTGTTTGGGCCATATTATGGGTAGGACATTTGTGTCTTTATAATTCAATCAAAAAAGAAGTTGCTTCAAACAAACAAAACATATTTTCAATAAAAAAATCACTTCAATCAAAAAATAAACCTTTTCAATCATAGAAAAAATGTTTTTGAATGCAAAAAAATATTTGAGACTCAAAAAATTGCACTTGAACACTTTTTTTTTTGATTGAAAATGTTTTCTTTGATTGAAGTAATCTTTTTTGTGTTTGGACCATGTTATGGGTAGGACATTTGTGTCTTAATTATTCAATCCCAAAAAAGTTGCTTCAATCAAAAAAAAACATTTTCAATAAAAAAAAAAATAATTTCAATCAAAGAAAAAACTGTTTAAATGCAAAAAAAAAAAAAATCATTTGAAGTGTTTTTTTTTATTGAACTTTCTTTTTTTTTGAATGAAGTGAAAAAAGTTTTGAAGTCGTTTTTTTTTTAAAATCATTTTGACACAAACGTACCGCAGTGGGGGCGGGTGCTTCCCCATTGGTCAGACATGTTTGAGTGACAAGTGTCTACACCAACGACGTCTTTCTGACAAGCAAGTCATGGTCGCCACTCGCCAGCGAGCCAGGAAGCAGTGGTGGAGTTGTTGGTAAGTAGATAAAACCGTATTAAAATGATTGGTGTCACGTTATTAGCCTACTCTGTTTGATATTTCGATTAAACATACAGCTTGCTAACTTAGCTCACGTTGACTAATTTGTGTGATGGTGTTAGATATCTGACGCCTCATATTGTCAGGCAGGCTAGCAGGGTGCGCTAACGGCTAATTGAATTGTTTATTTCACTTAAGTAACGTTACAGAGGCTTGCTATGTGCTTGTGCTATATTGTGTTATAATACGTAACGTCATTAGTGGTCAAACAACAGTCCACAGGCCAACTGTTGCCCACAGCGCTGCCTGTTTAGCAGCAACAGGTCATGCAGAGCCTGAGTCTATCTTCTCACACAGCCCACAGGATTACAGCTATTTGACCGTCCCGCTCTCTCTCTCGCTCACGGGTAGTGGTCTCCCCACCATCACAGTCAAATGCTCGCAGACACAGAGGCAGATGCTGTTATTTTGAGAGCGGGGCTTACATATGCCGTCCCGTACGGAAAATAATGTTGCATACCACCGGTAACATGAATATATATTCCGTTGCTCGGTGCGCAAACTAGCTGTGTCAGGCATTATTTATAAGTAGCCTAATGTCCTGCACAACTCCACATGGAAAACTGGCAGTTCAATGAAGTGATGCTTATTGTCTGACATAGTGTACAAGTAGTTACTAGCTTAAAGTATTGTGCCAATAATGATCCTTCTGGTAAATTTGGCATTCAGTTGAGACACAAAAGCTCTTAGTTTAATGAAAATCCTTGGAAAAGAAGACAAGATGGTTTGTTTAATTAGTATTCATTTATTTATATTTCTAATATCATATAGTATTGTCCTGTCAACCCATTACAAGTCTTGCCTTATTCAGTGTTGATTTATTGACATGTTTATGTAAGATGTTTTATTAGAAGGTGTGTGAGTGAAAGTTGTCTGAAGTTGTATTTTTCTATTTTATTGCAATGCTGATTGATAATGTAGGACTCTGGTCCTGGCTTGGCCTAAGTTTTGGTGTCTCTAAATGCTGTGCTCTGTAGGCATGACACATTAATTTCTTTATGTGATACTTTATTTTTTGCATCAAATTATTTGAAGTATTGATAAGCAGTATTGATATCGATACAGGTATTGCTGCACTCTCAATTATAACTGCTCAATAGTGTCGTATGGTTACTTTTATTATACAAGCCATCAATTTTGATGGCTTGTTAGTGTAACCGTTAAGCATAATGGCATTAATGCTATATATAGCGTACATTTAGCCAGATATATATATTTTTTTTTTTAAAGTAGCTAACTAGCTAAAGCCTTAAGTAGCTGAAATTAAGTTGTCTCATGTCTCTGTCTGCAGCAACACACACACACACACACACACACACACACACACACACACACACACACACACACACACACACACAGACAACGATAGCTACCTACATTAACTGCAACATCTTTCCAGGCAGCAGATGGACTAATTGTTTTTCCTGTTGATCAAATTATGTTTTTTTAGGCCAAGAACTCCACTAAAACTTTTTGGAACAGGATTGCTTAATAAAGGTAAGAATGGATGGGTAGATTTTATTTATGGTTTTGCTCTTTTTATGTGTCTGGTGTATTGTAGGTCATAACCATTTTCACAACAGCCATATTTTCTCCCTCCCATTTAGAAAGACCAATACTACACATCACCTCTGCTGCTGATTCTCCATTTTGGGGTTGTGCTCCCCATTATCTATTGCAGGTAATGCACTGACTATCTCATACAAGTACACTTATACATGAATTTCAAAATTGCTCCTCTTATAATGCTAAATGTTAATTTGCAGGCATCCGATGGCACAACAGCTCTTACTGAGGTTAAGGGATAGGTTGGTTTCTGTCATCAATAGAGTACCCATTGATTTTGAGTACCTCCTGTTTGTGTGCACTCAAGAGTTGCAGTTTATTCAAGCTGGCACACAATACATGGATATTCCCGCAGAGCTGGCTGATGGTCTGCAACAGTTGACTTTAGTGCTCAGTTCACATCTGTCACAGAATCCTGTTCCTCCACTATTTAATGATGTAGCCACCACTTGTTGGAGTGGGAATGTAGGACGGCCAGAACTACAAATGAGTCGTGACACACTACAGACGTTGCTGGATACCTCTTTACCTCTAGTTCATTTAGTAGAAATGCATGGCATTTCACGGTCAACCCTTTACAGAAGAATGAAGGACCACAACATGTCAGTGAGGGCATGCTATTCTGTAATTTCTGATGAAGAATTAGACCAGAAAGTCAGGGCTATTAAGGCAAGGATGCCGCATGCAGGCTACAGAATGGTCAAAGGAAGTCTCCAAGCAATGGGCCTTCGTCTTCAATGGAAAAGAGTGAGGCTGTCTTTGCAGCGTGTAGATGGTGCAGGTATCATTGCCAGGATGATCCAGCTTCGTTGCATTGCTCGACGAAGCTACTCTGTCCCTGCTCCCCTGTCTCTCGTCCATGTTGATACAAATCATAAACTGATAAGGTAAATTAATGTCTTGTCTGGCAGAACTTATATTACGTTTGTATGACGTTGCTTGTTGACCAATTTACTGTGTTGTATGATGTGGGAGTTTTACATACATGTAATACACAATGAATTATATATTTTTTCAAATGCATTTTTTAAAGGTATAACATCGTCATCTTTGGAGGAATAGATGGATTTTCCAGGAAGGTAGATATTTTATTTTCTATTCATTCACAACATACGTTAAACGTTGTTTATTTATGAACAACTCCAAAACATACATGGTATGCGTCTACCTCTTTCATAGATTTTGTATCTGGATGCAGCAGCTAACAACAAAGCAGCAACTGCTTTTGGCTTCTTCATGGAGGGTGTTCAGAGAAATGGATGGCCCTCAAGGTATATATTCAAATTGCAGGAGAAATAAAAGAACGACGTGCTGCTGTACATTATGAAGTTATGTCATATATGGGGGGGAAAAGCATTTGCTTTTCTTTCAGAGTGAGAGCTGATCAAGGGGTGGAAAATGTCGACATAGCCAGGTGCATGTTTACTGTCCGAGGAACAGGCCGTGGAAGCTTTATTGCAGGCAAAAGTGTCCATAACCAGAGGTAATTAAATGAACTTGTCGCATCTACACTTGACATCTGCTTTTTTGATAATCCTTCTCAGAGTGGAGGAGTAAGCAGTGCTCTGCTGCTTAGCAACAATAGACCATTTTTTATAGCAGCTCCTTTGAGAGAACTGAAGGTAAACTTGTATTGTATTAATGTGACTAACAGGAAGCATTAATTACATTATCAATTTGTGTCAATCATGTGTCAGTCTGACCGGATGTTGGTTTACCCTCTTCTGTCAAGATGGCTGCTTTCAACAAGCTCCATGGTATGCTGGTTATAGTTGGCAGTCATCTTTTACATTGAACAGTGGTCACAAACCTTGGCACAGATTTCAGCTTGCTCTCTCCTATACTCTCCATTCCTGATTGAAATTTCCTGGTGTGAACTGGCGGACACACACACACCGGCATAAAAGTGGCTGCACCACTTAAAAGCCATAAATGCCATTTACTTATGAACAGACAGCACCAGTGTTTCTTATTCTAACCATTGTCTGTCTGCCTTTTTTCAGGGTGGAACGCTTATGGAGAGATGTTTGGAATTCTGTAACATCAAAGTACTACAACGCACTACACAGCTTGGAAGAAGAGGGCTTCATTGATCTGTCTAATGCGATCCACCTCTTCTGTGTGCAATATGTGTTCGTACCTCGTCTGCGGTCAGATCTACAGCATTTCACAGACAGTTGGAACAACCACCCGATCCGCACAGAGGCAAACCTTACACCTCAACAGATGTGGAACATTGGAATGCTCCAAGCACCTGTGCCTGAGCCAAATTATGCAGAGGTGGGCATGTAATACTTGATTGGCATGGCAGTTTTTCCCTTAAGCACTTTGTCTATTATCATTAATTTGTTTGTTGGGCCATGCAGCTGCAGCACATAGACCATCAGGAGGAGGTATCTGAAGACACTGACCATGGGATTGTTGTTCCTTACATTCCATCCCCCCTGTCTGCAGAGAATCTTGCTCTGCTGCAACATGAAGTTAATCCTAACTCTGACTCCTTATCCTTTGGTCAGGATATATACCTGCGTGCTCTTCAATTTGTAATGAGTGAGTGACGCTCCACACTATTAAATGCTTAATGATTATAGCAAACATGTTTTGAAACAATACAAATACACAGCTAATCATTTCAATGTTATGATTAAAAAAGGGGCACTAAGAAAATGTCTTTACTTTTTACAAATTCCTAGAAATAAATTTTAAACATATTTTTCTAAATGCGTTCCAAAAACCAACCCAACCTTTGTATGTTGAAACCCACAGCCCATGCGTAAATGGACAGACACCACTCAGCTTTGAATGAAGGTAACTAACACATGGTTACTCACATTCTACACTACAGGCATTTAAGTATTTTCTGTCAATGTCCAAAATTTAACCTATATATAATAATCTAAAACCTGATTACTATAACATATAAAACTATTTGTTCTGCTAGACCCCTCCCCCTTTCAACAGCATAAAGAGCAACAGTATAACCCACTGCAGCCCTAACACGCCTGGGGCTTCATGATGGATCACTACACCACCTTACAGATCACCTCCACAAGTTCATCAATGTCCTCTTCTGCCTCCCTGGCTTCCTGTTCCTGTTAAAGAAGTCCTACACCACTTCCTCCACCGACCGAATGAGGTCTTAAAAGTATTTTGAGGTCTATAAAAAGTCTTATAAAAGGTATTGAAATAAACTTTTGCATTCCTGCATATACCCCGTATAATAAGTTTGAAAATACATTTTAAATATGAAATGTTATTGCATGTCTGTTATATTGATTTATACGTGAATTTTTGAAATGTGAAGCAGTTGGAAAACATGTTTTTAAAAATTGTTTATGTTATTGCTAGTAGTTTTATTTTTGTTGTTCATAATAGCACAGTATTTGGAAGTGGTCATTTTTGATCAACAATGAATACGTCCAAGGATCTTTAAACCCTAAAATGATAACTAGTGTTGGTCTTTGATTTCCACATTGTGATGTTTCCCCAAACCATATTTTATTTGCCATAAATCAGAAAGATAATGTATGGAATGTGTGTTGTGGAGCTCTCAAAGCTGCTGATCCTGCTGCTGCTAGCTGTCCATATGAGAAAAACATTCATAAATTATGATTAAATGATAATTAGAGCATTAAAACATAATCTTCAGGAAATGGTGATTTTGAGGAAAACTTGCAATGATGTAACAGAATATGTTTCATATAAAATGTAAAATTGTTTCATATAAAATTCCCATATAAATATGTAATTATACAGCAGGGGAATAAACGTAAGGTGACAGCACAAACAGCTGGTTTTACTGAACATTTGTTTTATATAAAGATTTTTAATTATCTGTTTTCGGTAAGTAGAATCATAACAATATGTAGGTCGAAACAAAATCCCTCTCTGATCAGCTGTGTACACATGATGATACAGATCAACCTGACACGTAAGGGGCTCTTCAATTCAGTGGTGCATTGGTAGCACACGTCTCTCAGCTGGGACATGTGAGTTCAAGTCTCAATCTTTGCATTTTCCTTCTGTCGCTTCCACGTCGATTTGCCGGCGTTTAATCATCTGAAAAACGACCTAAGAAAAACTTTCATTTCAGCCCCTCTATTGCCTCAAATAGACGACAGGATGAACCTAACTCCAAGCGACGCTGAAGTTAGGTTCCGATTCGTCAGCTTCCGATTCAACCCGATTCGGTTCGTAATGTACAACATTAATCAGACGTGAGAAAGACATCAAAATGTTTGCTGGGTAATCATATCCGTATGTACACACATCTCTAAACATGAAAAATGCATAAACAGAAGGAGCATCAGACCCTCGCATCCTGACGAGAACCACTTTAATTCAAATTATTTTATTGCTGGAACAAAATACAGAACATTAATGACCTTACAGTAGATCCTGAATTGTCCTGCCGCCACATAGGAAGATTTGAATAGCCTAATCAATTAAGTTTGCTGCCTGCTTGTTGTGTGTAAAAACGATCGGTGAAAAATACAGTATATTCAATATAACAAAAATATTTAAAATGACAATTATCATATGACAATGAATTACATTATCGGCTCAAATAATAATAATTATTATTCTTATTATTAACAACAATTCTTATTATAGTAACAAAAGACTATAACTTTAACAAGATTTTTAACACCTCTATGGCACTTTCTGGTCTCTTCAGTGGTCAACACCTAATGTCAAATGTCAGACTTATACCCACCCTTCTCTGGGAAACAAGCAGAAATGCAAAGAAATACATCCCTCTTTAAATTTTGCTTTGTATAATTTTGAGCACAGTGTATCAGACACATGAGAGCAATAGCAACTGTCCAAACATTCAGAGCTTTTGAGTGTGTTGCCAATTGAAATTCTGCTGTCATGTTATCAGTTTCTGCTTGTTTCCCAGAGAAGGAGGGGGTGTCAATGCTGGTATACCATTAATTGTACAGTATATTTCAGAACGTTTCTATATGCAAGACTGATTGCAAGAAAATAACAGAACACCCAGCAGACAACAGGAGACATTTTGCAGGAGTGGTGATTACTAGTAGTCTGAGAGGATCAGGGTTGAACTAAAATTAACTGACTAAACACATCAGGTTTAGTAAAACAAAAAGTTAAACTCTATCAAACCTGGAACCATATCGGATTGCAATTTCAAGGTTGGACTTAAATGCATCACTATCTTTCAGATGTGCTGTGGGGAATGTTATAGTGGTGCTGCATGCACTCACAACAGGGTAGCACACTGTGTGCTTTGGCATGCGTTCAAGACAAGTGTGATCGAACAGGACTGTGATTTTGAAATTCTCCCTTTCTGAGACCAGCATGTGTCTGTGAGCCTGCCCCGTGAGCCACTGCATCACTCGAGGAACCGAGAGCGGTGCTCCATTGTCTTCTTCATCAGGCTGACTGGTGTCCCCATCTTTAGTTAAGCATAGTCAAATGCAAGAAAATGGTGAAAAAGTTTCATATTCAGTTTGATGGATGACATTGACATTGGTGCAGCTCAGTTGATTTGAAAGCAAAACGTGATTTTAGAAAAATTACCAAAAGCGGGGGGGAGTAAGCTGCACTAGTAGAACAAGCATAAATTGCACAGATTGTAGGTCGCTCATGTAGCGTACCCAGACTCCCCACAATGTCTGTGATTTACTTGCATATGACCTTAAACCAGCTGCTGTAGACATGGAGTAGCTCTGCTACCAACATGTAAAAATGTAATGCCAATACATACCCTCCAGCTCGAGAAGGAAATCTTGAAAGAAGTTCAGTATCTGCGTCTCTGTCCTTTGTTTTACTGAACCTGTCTCGCTCATCACTGGAGCCAGGCTGGAGATGATGTAATGTGAATCAACCTTGAAACATAAAGTACATTGGGCTGGTTAGTTTGGATTGCATCTTAGAAGTCAAGACAGACAAGAGCATAGCTAAAACCAATTATATTTAGCACAACAAACAGTATGAGACGTGATATTTAAGTGGGAGTCTAATTCTAAAATTTCATGCATTTCAGACAAACGGAAAGTCACTTGCCGTTAGATCACGAGTAAAATAGTGGGGCGAGGAAATAATGAACCACTTTAAATTGAACAGTAGAGTTATTATAGGTCGGAACCACCAATCAAATCAAAATCCCACTCCATAAATTGTCTAAGAGGGGGACTAAAATGGCTGTCTCTCAACTGAAGGTAACACAGAAAGCCATCTCCAAGTGTGGGGTGTGAGACAGGTTTTGGACTGGTTTTGGACTTAGGCATTCATGTTACTATTTTATAAATGTGGATTCTATATGCAGATTTTTATTTTACTGTGTAAAGCACTTTTAATCACTTTGTGCTTAAAATTTGCTATTTCAATACAGTTGCCTTGCCTTAGGCTCGTTAGCAAGACTGTGTTTTATGAGCACCCGTCTTGTTTATTTTACCTTGTCATCATCCCCAATCACGAAAAGATTCCGACATTCCTTGGGTTTCCTTTGCATGACTGACAGTAGTTGGTAGAGTTCAAGGCCTTCTTGCAGTTGTTGAAGCATTGGTGTACGCTTCGTGGTGGCATGTAGCAAAACAGCTCTAACAAAAAGATAGACATTGGACATTAACTTTAGTGCCTATCTTACTGCAGACCTTTTGAAAATATTGCTGAATCCCAGATTTGTGTGTCAAACGATTGTACGCAAGGTTTAAGCACAGATTTGTGCGTATGCACTGGCGGTGAATGAGGCCCAATGACTTTAACTTGTCATCTGTAGACCATGGTTGGCTCACTGCACCTTGGTAAAAATCCATGAAACGTTTGGTGAGCTATAGAAAAAACAATGCATACCTTACTATGCTGTCTTTGTGCTCCAAGGTGATGGGGCCCGTATATCCACAGTTAAGAATTTCCTCTGTGTACTGTGTCACGTCAGTTGCATTTTCAATCTGAAAGCATATTTTCCAAACATAACTTCCAGAAAAAATATTTTTCACACAAGACTTTCATAATGGGAAGGATATGCGCTTGAGATTTCAACACACCATTTCGATTAATGTGGACAACTCTGCATCATGCACATTTTCTTTTGTGATGTCCTTCAGTGTCCCGGTCACCAGATACTGGTAACACCACTCTTGAAGAAAGCTTGGAGGCGGTCCACCTTGGCCAAGGCTCACTGCAAATATTTCACCAGCAACTCTGGATATAAGAGGGGGAAATAAAAAAGTGATGCTATGACAAAATTATGTATTGACCTCCCTGTTCATTCACACCATTACCATGGATATATTTTTTTCCTCTATTATCTAAAAACTATGCTAGAGAAAGTTGATTGTTGAAAATACTTCCATGTACGTATATTCCTCCAGCAACAAGAGTCAGTTTGCCATTTAGGCCAACATCCTCTGTTTACCCCATGTGGTGAAGGCTGAAGGAATATAATTTAAATATGAAAGTGAATATTTAGGTTAATTTTGACTAATTTATCAATCCATCCCAAAGATCACATTCTTCAGACTAAAACCACCTTGTGAGATCACAGTGACCTTAACCTTTGAACTCCAAAATCTAATTAGTTCAGAGTCCAACTGGACCTTCTGGTCACATATAATCAAATTCTGCCAAGCTGTTTGTCCTGAGATATCCAGTTACAAAGAGTAGGAAGTACTACACAAGTCCTTGCTTGTGTTGTAGGAACTCTCAATGTACGTCGCTTTGGATAAAAGCGTCTGCTAAATGACATCGTAACATTGTACTAAGCCGGATAAGACAAATACAATGCACGAGGTGAAAATATAAATTCATTCCTATGTACCCAAGTCCCTGTGACATACCAGCATCATGTCAGGGGGGTGCACTTGTACACCAAGGTGCCTCACGTTACAGAATCAGGAGATAAGTTCCTGGCTGGAATGGCCAGGAGCCAATATTTGGAATGGTTACTTACTATGTACCCAAAGTCACAGAGTCAAAGTGTCTTAAGACAAGATATGTAGAGGTGTACCACGAGCAATATCTTTTTAATGTAGTCTATTCTTCTAGCAGTGAGTAGTTGTACACACCATTATAGTATACACCATTGTGTAAATGCAAGTAAATAAGTAATACTGTTGATTAATATGAGAATATGAATAAGAGTAACAAACTTAAAATAGTTTTTGTCCAGGTCAGTGATGGAGTATTTTGGGATCTTCCCCTTCTTCCCCCCTTCAAAGAGGCGCGTCTCTATCCCAGCAACCATCTCTGTGGACATAAACAAACCAGAGAACAGCCTCAGTCACAGGGTTTTATTGTTGATTTGGAAGTATTACACACTTGTGACTGGCTTACTACTTACCAGACAGGAACTCCTTCCTTAATGCCCCAGTGTCGATGCCAGCTTCTCCTATGAAGGTAATTTTCAGTTTGTTCGCTGGGCCTCCAGTCTTCTGGCGCTGCCAAAGCTTTAGACCTCTCTCCAGCATGTTGTCCCTCGAGACACAAATGTTGAAGGTCTTCCCCGTCTCAACTTTTGAGTCAACCCAACGCAGAACATCTTCTTCACTGTTAAAATAAATTATTACATCTTAAAAATCTAAAGATATTTTGGCAGCAAAATCAAAGTTTCAAGATCCCTTTTCTTTTTTTTTACCATGAGATGTCATCTATTGGATCTTGTGTTGGTTCTTGCAGATCATGGGGACTTTCAGGTCCAGCATCTGGGCTCCATACAGGACTACAACTAAGAATGGAAGTTACAATGAATTCCATCTAATCACAGCAAACTAAAAAATGTGATGTTATTATATGCAAAGGACATACACCACTTGTCTGTTTTATTTATTTATTTATTTTTTTACTCTTAAGCACATTGAGTCTGCACCTGTCGCACGAAATGTGCTATATAAATAAATGTGACTTGACTTACCTTGTTCCACAGATACTGGCGTGGAACTCAATGTCCTGGCTTGGGAAGTATTTGTTGCATATCGGGCATTTTGTCTTACTTTGCTAAATGGGAAGATGTATGGACAGGATTAGTTCCAATTTTTATAGCAACCCTCTCAGCATAAATGGTAAATAGTAAATGTTCATTTGATCATTTATGGTTTCACTCAAAATCAGGAGTAATAAAAATATAAAAGATTATATTATTATTGCAATAAATATTATTCTGTCCTACATATAACCATACCTTGTTCGATGGTGGCACATCTAAAGTCGCAGGAACAGAAGAATCAAGCTCCTCATCTTCTTGCTGAAAATGCAGCCAAACAATGTGTCAGATAACTAGATAACACTGATTGACAGTTGTCAGTCATTTAACATTTAAACAGGCCAAGATTTTTTTAATCTAAACAGCAAAATTCATTTTTTTAAACCAGGTTTTCTTATAGTTATGGTTATTTTCACTCAGACTTTTGTGGATGCTTAATCAGACACTCGGCTTTGATATAATATATGTATTTTTAATATTCAAATTCATGTTTCCAGGGGCTTTTTTAATTTATTATGACTACACTTTATTTTCTCATAATGATGTTTCTGTTTATCTTATGCCAATAACAGACATAGATGATAACAATTAGAGAAGAAAAAAAACACTAAAAAAAACACCATTTCGATTTTGGGACAGTTTACATTCACTTCGGGATGGTTGAGACCGTTTTTCAGGAATGTCCAGGGACAGTTTTAAAAAAAGTTAGTCTGGAGGCCTGGTGGCAACATTCACCTTTCACTTGCATTAAGTGGAAAAATGTGACAAGAAAGGCGTCTCACCTCTGAATCACAAAGAGCTGTCCAAGACGTCCCTTCACAATCACCTTGCACATGAAGGGCAAGCATTTGCAATGGCATGACCATTTTGCACTGTGTGCATGTAGCCTTTGGCATGAGACTGAACTCTGGAGCATCCACTGGCAGTGGTGTCAGATCAATCTTCTCTTGGAGAGGAGCAATATATAACATAAACTTCCCTCCTGCGGAGGCGCTTCTAAGAACAGAGCCAGTGTATCCCTCTGACTCTAAGGCGACAGCGGTCATTCTCCTCCTTCCATGTCCACCTGCAAATTCAAGTTTTATGGGAATTAAAAGTAGTGCCAACCAAGTATATTAACATCAGTGTGCTGAGCATGGCATTCAGCCAGTGTAAGTTGACCCATTCATGGCATACTTGTAAGTGAAAAATAATGACATGAGGAAAAGTATTATCGACTGTAATGATAATGAAATCGAGGACAAAAAGTTAAAACGTGCACAATCAGGTGTTCTGCATTATAATAATCTACAATGTCATGTTTCAGAAAAATATATTAGATGTTTTTATGTTTAGATACGAGCCTCTATGACATCTCTTCTTGAGTTAAGCTCTAACATTATTCACTAAATTTCCCATATCTCCTTGCGGCAAGTTTGGTTATCACATTATGATCACTGTACACATGGATGTGCCCACTTAAAAAAAAAACAAAAAAACTGTCAAGTCAGTATTTTCGAACAGCTTATTTAGGGAAACTCTGGAAACTCCTTTTGAACTCGGAAAAGCCTTGTGTAGTGCAGGGCTCCACACTATTTAAAGATTCTATTCAAATAGCCTTATGTTAATCTAATGTCTTGTTTAACATACCAGCTGCTTTGTATAGAAGCCATCCTCCTTCAAGACTTGCCATTTTCGGGTAGGTGCTCTCCAGTAAAGTGGACAACTACAGTAATAAAGACAGAACATTTCAGGAAGGTATATCTGTAAAAATCGATTGTGGAGAAGGCAATGATAGAGGAGGTAGGGGGAGATAAAGAAAGATGCTGCTCCTCACCTCTTCATGGCTTAAGTCTTTAGTGATCGAGAGAGTCCTCTTTCCCAGCCCTGCCTGTAGTAGCTCCAGTTCATCTTGTGTGGTCGGGGTTGTTTCTGCTTTGTCACTCAATAAGAAAAAAGCCATGTCAAATCCTTTCCATGGTTTATGTTTCTTGTCTCTGTGTTTGTCTGCAGATTTTCTTTTGAAAAATCCAGGGAATGATCTGCAAAAAAGTAAAAAAATGTGAGACCCTTGTTTGTAAAATAGATTTGTAATATTTTACAAAAAGGGGTCAGTAAAAAATTAAATTTGCATGGGATGGCTGTGTATGTGGAATAACATTTCACAAATCCCCTACAACCTGCATGTCATGACTCGGTCCATGTTATAGTTCTGTTTCCTGTGTCATCTTGTTGTATTGACTTCTCCTCTCGTTTCAGATTCCCCTTCCCTCCTCGTGTGGTTTCGTCCTCCTCCTTGATTGTCTGTCCCCACCCTCAATACTTTCACCTGTTCTGTGTGTGTGTATATATAGTCCCTGTGTTTCCCCTGTCCGTTGCCAGTTCGTCTTTTTGTCCCCGTGCGTTACTTCATAGCCTTTATTGCTCTGTAGTATTTTCTAGTTCCTTGGTATTGACCCCTGCCTGTGTTCTGGTTGACCTCGCCTTTGCCTGATCCCTGTCTGGTTTGTTTGCCCCCGCTGATGGATTACTTGTGTACCGAACCTGTTTTTCCAGTAAAGACTGTTACCCTGCCTAACGCTGTGTTTGAGTCGTGCATTTGAGTCAAGACTATTGTTGCTACACCCTCAGCTCTGATACCGCATGGCTGACTTGAAAAATAAATGCACTACTGCTGGCTGGCTACACTACCTGGACATCTCGTTTTGTACAGTTGAAGGAGTAGGCATGTCCTGACTCCTCTGCCTGGGTTCTTCTATGGTGCGATTAAGCACTGACAGAAAAGTCTGCGCAGCGGCAGTGGCTGCCTGCTCGTCATACTGGGATGAGAGATTAGATCCTAAGTTAACCACTGTTATCAACAATAACACCATCAATCACTTTAGATGAAGCAGGTAGAGTCTAAAAAGACTAATATATATATATATATATTTTTAAAAAGATTAAAAAGTGTGAATCCAGTTAACAGCAAGTGGAGTGTAACCTGAGTATGTGATAATCGCCTTGCCATGAAGACATGCACAAGAGGTGATGTGTAGTATTGGTCTTTCTAAATGGGAGGGAGAAAAGATGGCTGTTGTGAAAATGGTTATGACCTACAATACACCGGACACATAAAAAGAGCAAAACCATAAATAAAATCTACCCATCCATTCTTACCTTTATTAAGCAATCCTGTTCCAAAAAGTTTTAGTGGAGTTCTTGGCCTAAAAAAACATAATTTGATCAACAGGAAAAACAATTAGTCCATCTGCTGCCTGGAAAGATGTTGCAGTTAATGTAGGTAGCTATCGTTGTCTGTGTGTGTGTGTGTGTGTGTGTGTGTGTGTGTGTGTGTGTGTGTGTGTGTGTGTGTGTGTGTGTGTGTGTGTGTGTGTGTGTGTGTGTGTGTGTGTGTGTGTGTGTGTTGCTGCAGACAGAGACACGAGACAACTTAATTTCAGCTACTTAAGGCTTTAGCTAGTTAGCTACTTTAAAAAAAAAACAAAACAAAATAAAAAATATCTGGCTAAATGTACGCTATATATAGCATTAATGCCATTATGCTTAACGGTTACACTAACAAGCCATCAAAATTGATGGCTTGTATAATAAAAGTAACCATACGACACTATTGAGCAGTTATAATTGAGAGTGCAGCAATACCTGTATCGATATCAATACTGCTTATCAATACTTCAAATAATTTGATGCAAAAAATAAAGTATCACATAAAGAAATTAATGTGTCATGCCTACAGAGCACAGCACCTAGAGACACCAAAACTTAGGCCAAGCCAGGACCAGAGTCCTACATTATCAATCAGCATTGCAATAAAATAGAAAAATACAACTTCAGACAACTTTCACTCACACACCTTCTAATAAAACATCTTACATAAACATGTCAATAAATCAACACTGAATAAGGCAAGACTTGTAATGGGTTGACAGGACAATACTATATGATATTAGAAATCTAAATAAATGAATACTAATTAAACAAACCATCTTGTCTTCTTTTCCAAAGATTTTCATTAAACTAAGAGCTTTTGTGTCTCAACTGAATGCCAAATTTACCAGAAGGATCATTATTGGCACAATACTTTAAGCTAGTAACTACTTGTACACTATGTCAGACAATAAGCATCACTTCATTGAACTGCCAGTTTTCCATGTGGAGTTGTGCAGGACATTAGGCTACTTATAAATAATGCCTGACACAGCTAGTTTGCGCACCGAGCAACGGAATATATATTCATGTTACCGGTGGTATGCAACATTATTTTCCGTACGGGACGGCATATGTAAGCCCCGCTCTCAAAATAACAGCATCTGCCTCTGTGTCTGCGAGCATTTGACTGTGATGGTGGGGAGACCACTACCCGTGAGCGAGAGAGAGAGCGGGACGGTCAAATAGCTGTAATCCTGTGGGCTGTGTGAGAAGATAGACTCAGGCTCTGCATGACCTGTTGCTGCTAAACAGGCAGCGCTGTGGGCAACAGTTGGCCTGTGGACTGTTGTTTGACCACTAATGACGTTACGTATTATAACACAATATAGCACTAGCACATAGCAAGCCTCTGTAACGTTACTTAAGTGAAATAAACAATTCAATTAGCCGTTAGCGCACCCTGCTAGCCTGCCTGACAATATGAGGCGTCAGATATCTAACACCATCACACAAATTAGTCAACGTGAGCTAAGTTAGCAAGCTGTATGTTTAATCGAAATATCAAACAGAGTAGGCTAATAACGTGACACCAATCATTTTAATACGGTTTTATCTACTTACCAACAACTCCACCACTGCTTCCTGGCTCGCTGGCGAGTGGCGACCATGACTTGCTTGTCAGAAAGACGTCGTTGGTGTAGACACTTGTCACTCAAGCATGTCTGACCAATGGGGAAGCACCCGCCCCCACTGCGGTACGTTTGTGTCAAAATGATTTAAAAAAAAAACGACTTCAAAACTTTTTTCACTTCATTCAAAAAAAAAGAAAGTTCAATAAAAAAAAAACACTTCAAATGATTTTTTTTTTTTTTGCATTTAAACAGTTTTTTCTTTGATTGAAATTATTTTTTTTTGATTGAAAATGTTTTTTTTTTGATTGAAGCAACTTTTTTGGGATTGAATAATTAAGACACAAATGTCCTACCCATAACATGGTCCAAACACAAAAAAGATTACTTCAATCAAAGAAAACATTTTCAATCAAAAAAAAAGTGTTCAAGTGCAATTTTTTGAATCTCAAATATTTTTTTGCATTCAAAAACATTTTTTCTATGATTGAAAAGGTTTATTTTTTGATTGAAGTGATTTTTTTATTGAAAATATGTTTTGTTTGTTTGAAGCAACTTCTTTTTTGATTGAATTATAAAGACACAAATGTCCTACCCATAATATGGCCCAAACACAAAACAACAATACTTCAATCAAAAAAGTTGCTTCAAACAAAAAAACCTTCACTTCTATCAAAAAAAACATTTTCAAGCAAAAAAAAATAGTGTTCAAATGCATTTTTTTGAGTCTCAAATATATTTTTGCATTCAAACACTTTTTTTCTTTGATTGAAACGGGTTTTTTTGATTGAAAATATATTTTTTGATTGAAGCAACCTTTTTTTTGATTGAATAATAAAGACACAAATCTACCTCCATAGTGAGCGTGTCTTATTAAGTGTGTTTGTTACTTTACTCGGAATTGCGCTTGGTTTGATGTTGCGTTCGGCGGATGTGATCTGATGACGTGTTGTTGCTGACTGCAAGTTTAGTTAAACTCATAATGACTGATGAGAGTGACGAACATCTGCTCATCCTGTGAGTGTGTGACTGTTGCAGGACAAACACAAACATTTACTGTACTTTACCATGGTACTTTTCCCAGCAGCCCTAACAGCATGACTTCCTACTGGGATAATAATCAGTGGTCAATTATAGCCTACGACTGATTTACTTCCTAAAATATTAAGGCAGCTAAATGTTTAAATTTCCTGTTATACTTTAAAAAAACTTTTTTTACTATAAATTATGCACAATTACATGCAACTAAACCTAACCTAATCTGGTAAACTTTATTTTACAGTGATCTTGTTACACATCATACTATAGAAATAACAGTACATTACATGCAACTAACTCTAAACCAAACCTACCCTAACACTATAGTAAGTACATGTGGTTAATTAATATCACTCAGTATTTAAATATATAATTACACTAACAAGGACACCTTAAAATAAAGTGTAACCCCCTATAGTACAAACATGTATTTGATTATTATTACTCAGTGCTTAAATGTATAATTAATCTGTATCAAGGACAGCTTAAAATAAAATGTAACCTAATGCGGTCACACTTTTATATTAAGTGTCTTTTACTATTTGTACTAACATTTAAATAAATGATTTGATACAGTGCACTTATTGTGTACTTATTACTTACTGTAGGCCTACTTACTTTTTAAACATTGTAATCAATGTGTCAATACAACACAAATACATTGTAACAAACAATTATTATTTTGATGTACATATTAAAAACACCAGACTGAATTATTTGAGATTTAACCTTTTTGAAACCGTGTTTAGAGAGAGTAATGCAAGGTTATTAATGTCAAATTTAATTTAGGGCTGTGAAATTATTTCACAAAAAAATATTATTAATCATGATTATTCTCATCGAAAATAACAGTTTGTGTTTACATAATATATGTGTGTGTGTATTGTGTATAATTATTTTGTATACATAAATACACACACATGCATGTATATATGTTTAAGAAAAATGTGTTATTTATATGTAAAATATTTATATTTATGTATAATATAAATTATATATATATATACAGTATATACATGCAAATATTTCTTAAGTATACATGCATATGTGTGTTTTTATATATACAAAATAATTATACACAATACACATATATATTATGTAAACACAAACTTTGTTTCACAGCCTTTATTAAACATTCTCAGTTTCACAGTTTCTTTATAGACGCATATGTTTGACAGCAGAGAGCCAATCACAGTGGAGTTCTCCAGAGAGGCGTGTCATGATAACACGTGTTTTCTGCAGGCGATGGAGCAGGAGAGTGTGGTTCAGTACGAGCCGGTGGCAGAGATCGGCGGAGGCGCTTACGGTACGGTTTACAAGGCTCGCGACAGAGACAGCGGGCAGTTCGTGGCTCTGAAGAGTGTGCGAGTGCAGACCAATCAGGACGGCCTTCCACTGTCCACGGTCCGAGAGGTGGCGCTGCTCAAGAGACTGGAGCAGTTCGACCACCCCAACATCGTCAGGTACCGAAACACACGTGTGCATGCGCTGATCTACAGTCGTCACTCGTGCTTTCAGGCATTAAACGTGCAGTAAGCAATTTCTGAGAAACGCTGTTCAAAGAGGAACGACCTGTAGCCAATCAGCAGTAGGGGGTGTGTCCACACATGATGGGGGAGGAGAGAGACAATCAGATGTAGGGGGCGTGTCCACTCATGAGGGGGAAAGAGAGAGAGAGAGAGAGAGAGAGACAATCAGCAGTAGGGGGTGTGTCCACTCATGATGAGGGAGGAGAAAGAGAGCCAATCAGCAGTAGCGGGCGAGTCCACTCATGATGAGGGAGGAGAAAGAGAGCCAATCAGCAGTAGGGGGTGAGTCCACTCATGATGAGGGAGGAGAAAGAGAGCCAATCAGCAGTAGGGGGTGTGTCCACTCATGATGAGGGAGGAGAAAGAGAGCCAATCAGCAGTAGGGGGTGTGTCCACTCATGATGAGGAAGGAGAAAGAGAGCCAATCAGCAGTAGGGGGTGTGTCCACTCATGATGAGGGAGAAAGAGAGCCAATCAGCAGTAGGGGGTGTGTCCACTCATGATGAGGGAGGATAAAGACAGCCAGTCAGCAGTAGGGGGTGTGTCCACTCATGATGAGGGAGAAAGAGAGCCAGTCAGCAGTAGGGGGTGTGTCCACTCATGATGAGGGAGGAGAAAGAGAGCCAATCAGCAGTAGGGGGCATGTCCACTCATGATAAGGGAGGAGAAAGAGAGCCAATCAGCAGTAGGGGGTGTGTCCGCGTGCAGGCGGGGAGGAGCTGCAAACGGAGACGTGAAGTCGGACACTTTCTGGTTCCAGTAGTGACCGCTCACGTGGTGTTTGCATACTTTACCACAGCTGAAGTGAAATAAATGCAATATTTGCCAAATACACAGATGTTTCAGAGACATTTTCATTCAATTCTTATGTTCTGCTTCATACAGCGGCTGTTTGAACGAGAATAGAGTTCAACATAAGTCTATAGTTAGGCTAATATCAATGAAGTGGAGTCGACGTTTTTTGATAAATTTTATTTTGATGAACATGACACAATATAACATCGCAACTACATGAAAAGAGTTTTTACTGTTATAAAAAACTGATTTGTGAGCTTTAGTGGAACTATAGGCGTGAGAATAAACATGAAACACACGTGATCGTTGTCATGCGGTGAATCCGGCCAATCGTGGAACAGCTGTGTCGTCATCAGCCCTCGTGCAGCCGCTCGTGAGAAGCTGCGCTGGCTGAGTTCTCCGGCTACTCTCCAATCGCTCTCGCTGTAATTTGATGGCATACGTCACAGTCACGTGGCGCGGTATCAAGTTGGACAAAATTTCTAACCGGCGTGCACTGCTTCAAGTCAGCTGCCGATCGGTCTGTGCAGAGCTGCATGAAGTCCAACAAGCCTATAATCAGCAGTAGGGGGCGTGTCCACTCATGATGGGAGGAGAGAGAGCCAATCAGCAGTATTGTTCTGTATTGTTCCAATTGTTGACTAAAGTGATCTGCTCTTGAAGGTCTGGTCTTTTCTCCCTATTGTGCCGTAAATCTGTGGAAAACGCTTCTGGAACAAGAACAGATGTGGGCGGGGCTTGATTTTGTCTGTGGGGAATTGATTGGATGGTTGTGGTAAACCACAACAACTTTAAAGTTCAATTCATGTACTTCTGGCATTTCTTAATGTCAATGATCTATACACATGAATCACACTCTGATTCTTAAGCGAACACTAGGGTTGGAGAGTCTGTGACGGGAGAACAGGGAAACCTCAGACTTAAGTCTGTCTCTTCCTGAGCTTTATCCTGTTTCCGTTCACGCGGCATCAACCAGGATGAGGAGAGTGCCAGGATGGTAATAAGGAACAGGTTATCGCTGGGATCCTATTCAGGAACAGCTCGAGACAAGATAGAAATATACAGAGGAGAGAAACATGCACACACACACACCAATCACAACACTAATACAACTGATGCATTCCACAGTTTGTGTAGCGCTTTTCACAATACACATCGTTTCAAAGCAGCTTTACAGAAGATGCATGAGTCCACATTACAGTTTAGAGTGATCTGTTATCAGAGGAGACTGTGTCTAAGTTATGTATTTCAGAAATGTACTTGTTCAAAATAACAGTTAGCTAAAAATAAATTAATTTAAACAATGTAATAATTTAAGGCAGAAACAATGAGCTCATTGAAGTAATGAATACTTGTTTGTTAACAAATGATTATGACAATTAGAAAAATATAGCATTGATGCATGTTGATTCAGAGTTTGCATCATCTGAAGTCCTGGATGTAACAGGTGTGTGTATGTGTGATCTGTTGTTGTGTTGTGTTGTGTTGTGTGTGTGTGTGTGTGTGTGTGTGTGTGTGTGTGTGTGTTCAGGCTAATGGATGTGTGTGATCTGTAGTTGTGTTTTGTGTGTGTTTAGGCTCATGGACGTGTGTGATCTGTAGTTGTGTGTGTGTGTGTGTGTGTGTGTGTGTGTGTGTGTGTGTGTGTGCGTTCAGGCTCATGGACGTGTGTGATCTGTAGTTGTGTGTGTGTGTGTGTTCAGGCTCATGGGCGTGTGTGATCTGTAGTTGTGTGTGATTTGTGTGTGTGTGTGTGTGTGTGTGTGTGTGTGTGTGTGTTCAGGCTAATGGATGTGTGTGATCTATAGTTGTGTTTTGTGTGTGTTTAGGCTCATGGACGTGTGTGATCTGTAGTTGTGTGTGTGTGTGTGTGTGTGTGTGTGTGCGTTCAGGCTCATGGACGTGTGTGTGTGTGTGTGTGTGTGTGTGTGTGTGTGTGTGTGTGTGTGTGTGTTCAGGCTCATGGGCGTGTGTGATCTGTAGTTGTGTGTGTGTGTTCAGGCTCATGGGCG